>NC_080394.1:53159512-53763682 GCF_028751815.1 Salvia miltiorrhiza | reverse complement strand
ACTGGTTTGTTTCTTAGACCTCAGTATTCTGGATTCTTGTTCTTAGTGAATTTTGTTTTTCCTGAAATCATGATTACCTTTGTCCATTCTTCTGCCAATCATGTGAAAATACTAGTTATAGGTCTGTAACTATCTTTCATCTGCTGATTTAATCTCATTGCTGATGCTATCTTTTTATTGAATAGCACTTGTCACCTGTGCTTAGAATATTGATTATTTTTCCTTCTGTATGTAGACTTATTTACAAGAGGTATAGATATTCAAGCAGTTAATGTTGTCATCAATTTTGACTTCCCCAAGAATTCAGAAACGTATTTACACAGGGTATGTTGCTTCTTTTAGTTTTATTTTTACCAGTCTGTTCTTTATTGATTCTCTTATTGCAATTCTTGCCATATATGCCAGGTTGGTCGATCTGGAAGGTTTGGGCACCTTGGTTTAGCTGTGAATCTGATAACATATGAGGATCGGTTCAATTTGTATGATATCATTTCTTGGTTTCCTTGAACAAGTTTACCTAGTCATGTTTTTAGAGGGTTTTCTCTAAAATGTTCCATCACCTTTCACTTTCAGGTATAGAATTGAACAAGAACTAGGGACAGAGATAAAGCAGATCCCTCCACATATAGATCAAGGTATATACTGCCAGTGATATGTGGTGGTGGCATCCGTTTTCATGGTTGAAGGTGGTAAAGCTGGTGAGTAATCAAACCTATGCATAATTTATTTACTTTCTAACAGTTGATGCTGGTGGGTTCTTGCTCTTTGCCATAGTCTTATTGGTGCATTTATGTTCTTACGATTGCTTTTCAGTGTAAACTGTTATATCCTGATTTCAATTACATGATCCTGAACTGAAATAACACCTCCGTCATCTTTCTATGGCAGCGACATTTGCCCCACCCCGGAGGTTTACTCGATCAAAATTCCGTTGGGGATTTATTCGAAATCGTGTCGTGTTATTGGTCTCGAAAGACTTGTATTTGCCTAGTGATAGAGGCAGATGATGCAAGACATTTGGCGTGTCTTATTTGGAATGATATTGCCACTGGATGCCCAGTCGTTTGAGCCTTGCTTATTTGCTATTTTTATGTTGCGTAAAAGTTTGAGCTCTATGTCAAGATCTGCTTTTCTGTATGTTTAAATCCTAATAAAAAATATTTGCTTCGTCTCTGTTAACAAAGATTCTGTGGTTATTTTTGTTAATCGGTAGTATTTTCTTTTCTGGTTTCTCCATGTTAATTTACGTAAGTTCAGATTTATCTGTTTTTGTATTACTATAATATTCATTCATTTTGGTATCATATTCAGAGGGTGTTTGGTTAAGCTTATTTTAAAGAGCTTATAAGATATAATTTTTAAGAGCTTATAAGTTGTCAAAGTGTTTGGATAATTGAGCTTATAAGCTAGAGAGAATTTTTTGTTAGAGAGAGAAAATCGAAGAAAAATAAACTTAAATGATATATAATGAAAATAATAAATTATAGTTGAAAAATATTTGTAAAATGATTATTGCATATGAGATTATAAAAAAATAAGTTGGTGTAGATGAATTTATTTTTTGGGGACTTATTTTTGGAGCTTATAAGCTGTTTGGGAACTTATTTTGTCAAACACACTTTTATGAGGAGCTTATAAGCTGTTTTGAGGAGCTTATAAGCTCAGCCAAACACCCTCAGTCTCATAAGAAAATGGTAGTTTATAGCTAAATATGTACTATGTATGTCTTACGCAGATGATGATTAATTGATTATATTAAGAAAAATACGACTTCAACTTTTGTTTATTTTTCAAAAGATCTGAATTTCTTAAAGTTTATAGACGATGATTATATTGAGATGGTGACCTATCATAATCTTTTAGGTGGAATTTTGAACAATATTGCTATAAAATGGATTATGCTGTACCGATTTCATAAATCAGTTACTATTTACTATCGCAAATTCATATTCATGAATGTTAAAAAGTTCTAAAAGTTAGTCCCATTTTTCGTTTTATACATTTCAAGAAAATACATATATGGGTTGATCTATTAAGGAACCTAGCTCCAGCTCAATGCAAGCCCAATTCTTTTTTTTTTTTTTGTATTCCATCTGTACACAAAATTTATGTCACATTGCTTTTGACACATGTTTTAATAAAATGTGAGTGAAGCTGGTAGTGGAGTAAGGGGTTCCACTTTAAATGTGAGTAGAATGGTGCGGACCCTACTCATAAAAATGAATATGACATATTTTTTGTAAAGGGACGAAAATAACAAAAAAGAAAATTGTGACATAAATTTCGTGGATAGAGGGAGTATTATATTAAGTCCAATTCAAAATTAGTCTAATTTAAAATAATTTAAAAAAATTAAAATAAAGTTACTGTGAAATGTGCAATGCGAGCGAAGAAATCAAACTGAATACTTCATAATTGTCCTTCGATCACCACTGTAGCACCGACACTGCCATCGATCAAAGTATTTATTTTTCATCACATCCTATTATCAAATCTGGATCCTTAGAGTATTTGAAAAAAACAAACAAAATGCATGTAATTGATAAGGATCATTGATTTTAATTTTTATGGAAAAAAATGAAATACTTTCTCCGTCTCATAAAAACATGAACATTTCTATTTTGGTACACTATCTCACCACAAACCCTTTATTTTTTATTTCTATTTTTCATAAAGTGGGATCCTTTTTCATTCACAATACACTTTTATCTAATATGAGTAGTTTTTTAAAATTCATGACGTTTATAAATATTCGTATTTTTGTGAGACGGAGGAGTATCAATTTTTCATGATTTTGAGTGGAGGCAGTAAATTACGCAGAAAGGGAAATAGAGAGGGTGTCGCATATGGAAAAAAGCAGGCCAGAAAACATGCATGTGCATGAATAGAATCGTCAATCACACATTCCAAGACACGACAACTTTGTCTAAATCTTAATTCTCTCGACTTCTTCAAACAATGTCTCTCTGTTTGTGTTTTTTTCCCCACACCCAATCTAAAACAAGCAAAATCAACAGTGGTTTTTCAAAGTTTCAAACCTCTGAAACAAGATTTTTTTTTTTTTTTTCCTAATTTATGACCTTTCACAAGAAAACATACGTATCTCTTAATTGATATTTTTTTCCCACAGCTCGTACCCCCTGCCCTCCTGCATGAATCTCTGTCCCACCCATCAATGCTTTCTCTCTCTAGAAAATGTGCAGTCATGTGGTTGCTGTATAGGTGGAGTGAGAGAAAGAGGGAAAGAATGGGATTATTCATTGAATGCAGAGTATGTCCTTTCACCATTGAAGAAACCCCATTAAATGCTTTCATCTTCACTGCTTCTCTCTCTCACACAGAGACGGATCTAGAGGCCGGGCAGCCTCGGCGGTCGCGGTCAATTTTTTTTTATTACCTATATATATATTGATGAAATCTCGGCGGTCGCCCGGTCTGTTTTCTTTACTAAAAATTCATTAAAAACATCCGATGAAATCTCGCCCGATCCTAATTAAATTCTTAGATCCGTCCCTGCTCTCACATCCCATTTCCTTTGTTAACTTGAATTTACTCCTATCCTCACCCCATGGTCTAGACAAACACAGTGGAAAATCAAGAAACTGTTGGCACAAATCTTGAAAGTTTAATTTACATTTTGCCTTTTTCCACCTTATATTTTACTGCCCAAAAGCATTCAACTCCAAAAGTCTAATAGTATTAATGAATTTTTTCCCTTCTTATAGTATCACATGCTACACTTGGTGTCTTAATTACTTTGTGTCCCACTTTTTCGATTTTTCTACTTTTTTTTCTTTAATTTCAATTTTACATGTTTTAATTTAAATTCGTTATTATTATTAAAATTTATTCCATCCAATTAGGATATATAATTAACTTTATCATTTATTTTTACTTTTATTAGTTTTTTTTTAGAATTTACTTTTATTTGTTAATAATGCGTTTATGAGGTAATTTATAAAAAAAATCATTTTTGAAAGAATTTTTTTTGTATAATTCATAATACTATGATAAAATATATTTTCATAAAAAATAAAATTAAAATAATAAGAGGTTATGGCCAAAAAATACATGAACTTTGAAAAAAATTGTAATTTTCACCTGAACTCAATTAAGACAAAAAAATACATGAATTTATATTTTTGTTGCAATTTTCAACGAAATTAGAGGTTAATTGACAGTCGAAATTAAGTCAAATATATTAATTTTTGCCTTTTTAGACCTTCAAACTTCTAAATATACTTTTTATCATCAGCTAGATCAACATCATGTGAACTTCTGACTACCAACTAAGCTCTAATTTCGCCGAAAGTCAAATTCAAGTGAAAATTACAACAAAAATATAAATTCATATATTTTTCTGGCTTAATTGAAAGTTTGGGTGATAATTACACTTTTTTTCTAAAGTTAGTATATTTTTTTGCTATAATCATGCACAAAAAACTATTGTACACTGGATCTAATCCGCTATCTAAGCACCTAAATCATTGCTTGTTCAACTGAATCAAGAAACTAAAATAATTAACTTTGTTTGGGCTTTAGAAGATTAATTAAGCTACACAAACTATACATACACACGTATTCTCGATATGGACATAACTTGAGCTCAAAACTTGCTGAAATTTTTTCAAAGTAAATAAGCGTGCTTAGTAATTAATGATACTGTTATGCTTCTGACTTGATGGATCCAAATTTCTCTCTGTGTGTGTGAAGTCTCTGTCCATATATATATATATATATATATATACATATATGAAATAGTAGTGGTGTCAGAAATAAATGAAAGGAGGTCATGAAAAGAGCAATAAATAAAATATTCCATTGAAAATCAATCATTCAATATCCTCGTCCTTGTTGTTGAACAACATTTGCATCATTTATAGATTAGCAAAGATGAGAATCCTCTCAAAATAGAACCATTCAATGCCCCTCTGAGTAATCCTGTGGAGTGTGTGTTGAAGGTGTTTGTGTGTGATGGGCAGAGCTCCATGCTGTGAGAAGAAGGGTTTGAAGAAGGGGCCTTGGACTCCTGAGGAAGATGACAAGCTGGTTGACTACATTGACAAGCATGGCCATGGCAGCTGGAGATCCCTCCCCAAGCTTGCAGGTATATTTTACCAATCTTGTTTCTTAATGCTGGTGGAATGCAATCATGCAGAGTAAACGCTCCCTTTAATTTTTATTATCCCGCAGGTCTTCTCCGTTGCGGGAAGAGCTGCCGTCTGCGCTGGACGAATTATCTTCGTCCAGACATAAAACGGGGCCCGTTTACGGGCGACGAGGAGAAGCTCGTGATCCAGCTCCACGCCGTCCTCGGCAACAGGTGGGCGGCGATCGCGTCCCAGCTCCCGGGCCGGACGGACAACGAGATCAAGAACTTGTGGAACACGCATCTGAAGAAGCGGCTGCTGCTGATGGGGATCGACCCCGGGACTCACGAGCCCTCTCCCTCGTCGGCGCTCGTGAGCCGGCCCCCCTCGGCCCCCTCCACGCGCCACATGGCGCAGTGGGAGGGGGCCAGGCTGGAGGCGGAGGCGCGTCTCTCCAGGGAGTCGCTCCTCTGCTTCCCCCCAGCGGCGCCCGGCTCGGAGGAGGGGGGCGGGGACCACTTCCTCCGCCTGTGGAACTCCGAGGTTGGGGAGACGTTCAGGAGGATGAACATCAAGAACCAACCCCGGAGCCCGTCCTCCTCCGCCTCGACCAGGTGCCGCTCGTTCTCGGGCACGACCACCGAGGTCGAGCTCAAGGCGGCGGACGCGCTGGCCAAATCTACGAGCTCGAACGAGACGGAGGATTCCTCGGAATCTACGCTGCAGCTGCTGCTGGATCTTCCAAACAACAATGACATGAGCTTCTTGGGAGATCCTGATTGCTACACCTTGTATCCAGATTTTAGCACTGATAGTTTGTTCCATTCCTCCCCTCAAGAACACAGAGATGGCTTCGTCTAGAGACGAAAATCGTGTTTCGCATTATAGTAATGCGAAACGCGAGATGTAATAGGAGAGTGTAGGAAGATTCAAAGAGACAAGCAATGTTGCAAACTTCCAGTGGTATTTATTCAAGACAATTGTTTTGTTGTTACAATCCAAAAGATGACATAACAATAGTAGTAAAAAAGATCACACAGACAGAAGAAACTATACATAGGCAAAGACAAAAATTCTATGATTCAATGTTCAAACTTTTGATCAAATGATGATTCCACTTGTGCTTTTAGTTTTAGCCACCGAGGCATCCGCAAGCCTTGGGTGGAGCTTGCTTCGTTGCGCGGAGTTTTGCAGCGGTCTCCTCGGTTTTGAGCAGATCTTCTCCGCGTTTGGCTTCAACCAAGGCTCTCTTCTCCTCCGCTTGCTTGTGCACCAGCCCCACCTTGTTCTTGATCTTCTCCGCGTACTCTCCCTTCTTCTTCTGCATTTTTTCCTTCAAGAAGCATACACGGTTCGTCTCATTGCTCGTTCAGTGAACTCGTAACTAAAATTGAAGCATTCATCCGCTCGAGAATGTGTGCATACCTCAATGCTCTTCAGCTCGCTCTCCAGAGCAGCCTTCTTCGTGTTCTCCCATGATGCAACGTCCGAGAGCTTCTTCTGTGCCCTGCCCCATCATAGCATATAGTTATTACTATCATCTCTCAATTTCTAACAACATCTTTGAAGAGACGAGAAACGAAAACATCATCATCCAAGGCATTCAAGATGTTTGCAGCATGATATTGTTCATAGAAATGAGAAGAGATGAGGGATAAGCCCTACTTGTTTTCGACTTTGGTTTTCTCACTCTCTTCCCACGCCTTGATATACGACAACCTCTTCTCGTCATCGAGCTTTGCAAGAGCAACATCTACAAAATTCAGACAGTCCAACTTCTTCACTAAGTAATTTCCCCCAATCATTTCAATCTCATTCACTACACAATTCATTCTCATTTCCTGATATAATACATCAACTCATGTTTAACTTCCCCTTGTGCAAAACTATCAATTCGAACGAGAAACGCACCTCTATCGAGGGATCCCTTCGAGCTTTTCTTGGCTAAGGGTTCAGGGATCACTGCAGCACACAAAAACAGTCCCTCAATTCAACTTCAATAATGAGAACTAATGGCAAAGAGTTTTCACAAAACAAATAAGCTACAAAATGTTCTTTTCTGAGTCATGATTCTAATTATGTATGTGTATTATTCAATCTTGGTATACAATTGGAGAAACAAAACAACCAATTAGTCATCACCAGTTCATCTCTTTCATATACAATATTAATTTTCACAAAAGTGTTGTAAATAAATCCTAATTTCTCTTTACATCATGACCAAATCAAAGATGCTTATCTTAAAAGAGATATAGCTACTATAAATTAATTCCATTCAATTACAGCAAAAAGTAATGAATTCTCAGCAACAAAAATTCAATCTTTAGCATCTTCCTCAACAAAAATATCAGAAAAAATGCAGGGATAAATCGCAATTAGTCGTAGCTTAAGAGTCACAGCTGAGAAAGAGAGAGAATTGAGAAATGGATTTACTTGCAAGAGCTTTGGAGTCGTCGTGAGGTGGCGGCGGGACAGCAGGCTCATGCTGCACGACGTCGTTGGACTTCACCATCTCCGCCGCAGCTGGTGGCGCCTCCTCCGCAGCTGGCGGCGCCTCCTCCGCTTCAGCTTTCTTCTGAACAACTTCTTCCGCCGCTGCTGCTGTTGCTTCTGCCATTTCTATACAGTATGTATTTATATACAAAGTCTCTCTCTCTCTCTCTCTCACTACTGGCGAATAAATCAAAAGAAAGCAGAGAAAATTCTCCACTAACAGAGAAAGAAGTAGAAACGGTTGGCAATGGCGAGACGAGCTCGATGATAGGAAAAAGCTTATTGTATTTTTTGTGGGCCTTTAAACGCGATAACGCAAGCTCGCGATTTTGTGTACTGCGATACTCTGCGACGCGGCTCATGGTAGTAGGAACTGGACGCTTTCTCTGCACCGTTAAAACAGTACCGTTTAAGGATGTTGGTTGTGTGGACGGAGATGATGTTAGGGTGCACCGGAAGATCTGTGCGGGTGCGATGTAGAGTGGACTCTCCCACGTACCGACAGGTCACAATTTCATGGTAAATACCGTGTGTACTACTCCGTATCTTATAACGTGGTTACTCCCTCCGTCCCATTATTCATGACACGTATTCCTTTTTGGGCTGTCCCAACCTACATGACACATTTCCTTTTTTGGAAAAAATCAGGGGACATTTAAGCATTAATATATTCGCTAATTATCCACCTAATCACTAATTATCCACCTAAAACTCATTTCCTACTTCTTCTTCTCTCTCTCCTTCCCCCACCTACCAGCCGCCTCCCTTCTCTTCTAAAATTCTCGGCCACCACCGCCCGTCGATCTGCCGCCTCCACCGCCACCACCGCCCGTCGAGCTGCCGGCCACCACCGCCGGCTTCGCTCTCCCCTCTCTCGCCAATTTTTTCCGCTCGATTCCCGGTGACGACAGCCAACCTCCGCCGCGCCCAAGCCCCTGCCTCCCTCTCTGATCACTCCATCGCGCCTCCTCCGTCGTCGACGAAATCTTCAGCCCCACCGCCAGGAGACGCAGCAGCGGCGCGGTCCGCCTCCACCCTCGGCGTAGCCCCTTTCCGCCTCCACTCTAGTTTCTGGATTTTCAATTTTTATCTTCAATACTTGGGTTTCAATGTTTGTGGGTAGATCTGGTTTTGATATTTGTTTCGATTTTGGTTTCGATACTTGTGAACTTGTGGATTTTGATTTTTGTTTGTGGATTTGGATTTGTGGATTTTTGTTTGTCGATTTTGCATATTGTTTGTGGGTCGACGGAGGCATCGGCGGTGGCGACTCTCCACCGCGAGCCCGGCGGCGCTGGAGGATGAAGGAGCCGGCGGCGGCCGTTCTCTGTCTCCGGCACAAAGGGCGTACGCCCTGTTCCGAACGAGAGGCGGAGAGAGAGAGATGGAGAGAGGGAAGAGGGAAGGGAGAGAGAGGTGACAGGGGGAGGACGGAGAGGGGCTGACGACAGAGGCGCTCGCCGGCGGCGGCGCCGTGTACCAGTCCGGCGACAGAGAGCCAGGCCGGCGAGAGAGAGACAGGCCGAGAGAGGAGTGACTGTGCGTGTGTGACTTGTTAATTAAAATAACACTACACATCTAATTCTCTTAATTCTACTCTTCTTAATCTCCGTGCCCAACAGTGTTGTCCCATAAATAATGGGACGGAGGGAGTAATATTTAAGATTACAATAATGATTTTGAGACACCTAGGTGTCTAGACACCTAGGTGTTAACCGGTTTTTTTGTGGTTTTTTAATTGAGCCGGTTTTTTGTTAATTGATGATTTTACTAAAGTATCCAACCTAATTTTATTCTATTTTTTTCGGTTGTTTTCCAGCTTTTTCGTTTTTAATTGTTTCCTTAATTATAGGTTTTGTTGTTACCTTATTTATCTCTTATTTATTTTCAAAAAATTTATAAATCATATAATAATTCAAATTTATATGAGTTTTAATTGCAGATTTTTTTATTTATTTGTTTCAAGATTTTATTATTTAGTTTTTTAAATTAACTTTTTTTTGAAATTAATATTTATTCGTTTCAAATTTTTATTATTTATTTTTCGGATTTTTTTTTTCCGAAATTAATATTTTTTTTTTCTTTCGAAAATTATGTTATTTTTATTTATTTCCACTAAATTAGAGATTATCCTAAAATAATCCTAGATTTGATTCCACTAATTTAGAGATTTTAATTTCTCCAAATAATAATCTCAGATTTGATTCCACTAATTTAGGGATTCTCCTAAAATAATCCTAGATTTATTTACATAGATAATATATTTTTCGAATTTTAATACAGATTTGATTCCACTAATTTAGGGATTCCCCTAAAATAATATTAGATTTATTTCCACATTTAATTTATTTTTTGAATTTTATGTTAATTTGATTTGTTTCCATTAATTTAGGGATTCTCTTAAAATAATCCTAGATTTGTTTTCATTTATATATTTTTTTCGAATATTTAAAAAAAAAACATTTCGAAAATGATTTAAAAACCAAAGAACCAAAATAACAAGAAAAAGGTGTTTCATTTATACATTTTTTTCGAATATTAAAAAAAAAACGTTTTCATTTATATAATTTTTTCGAATATTTAAAAAAAAATCAAAAATGATTTAAAAAATAAAGAACCAAAATAACAAGAAAAATGTGTTTCATTTATAATTTTTTTTCGAATATTTAAAAAAAAAATGTTTTCATTTATATAATTTTTTCGAATATTAAAAAAAAATAGAAATAACAAGAAAAAGGTGCTTGGGGGATTTGAACCTGAGACCTCAATAATACGTGAGTGATACATTGTGTCACAGCCCACTATCCCAATGACGGGTTAACCGGGGTTATGACTTGGGGTGAACAATAAGAAACGGAAATTAAAGGGGATTTACTAAGTAACCAACATTAATAACAAACTAGTGGTATATATATATAACCACTTGGGTAATTCACAAATGAGTCTGCCATAACGACTAGACCCCAACTGAAAGTTAATTAAAATGAAGTAGTAATAAGTTCAAGTAGAAATGATAAATAAGTCAGAGTGTTTGCAGCGAAAAAACGTGTGAGTTATGCATATGGAGATGCATACTCAAGGTTTCATTACATAAACATCAAAAGGGAAATCCGCTCAACACCGATCCATTCCATCGCCTGCTCAACCTGCACATTTAGAAATACATGCAGGGCTGAGTATAAAAATACTCAGTGACATAAGCCGAAAATACAACATGCATACATATATAAATTGAACTGCCAACAGTAACACACAGGGGTTTTCTTGAATGACCTGCGCTTACTAAAACATTTCATTCATTTTCATAAAGGTGGATGCGCATCCCATTTTCAGTCTATATGATCCATATCTGTCCTTTCTGTCACGCGCCGGGAAGGAGGCCTCCTTACCACGGACGCCAAGACCGGTCGCAAGCGACTCGCGGTCTCCATGAGTGTACACGTTAACCCTAGCTAGCGACTTTTGTCTAGCATAGGATCCCAATTGGATTTCTTTTAAAGTTGGCGAACCAACACAGATAGGATACATATAAAAACATAAACATTTTGGCAGTCAATCATTTCATAAACATTTCATTTTCATAACATTTTCATTTTCATAAAGGGCATTAAACATATAAGCATTTCATAAGAACTGAATAAATAGTCAAAACATATCATGCATATATATTCGCATATGAGGCCTACGTCACGCAGGGGATCTCTATATACGTAATAATAAAATAATGCCCACCTCAATTGTTCTTAAAGCTGGCGTGGAGTCGTTTCTTCTTCGGCTTCACTTTCTGTCGCCCGGACCTTCATTGATGAAGAGTCGATAAGTTCGTGAAGAAATTGTCATAAGACAAAGTCTAATTCTACGTGCCTAGGGTATCTTTTAATGTTTTAGGGTTCTAGCATCCATAATTCATTACATTAAAGACAGTAAAAAATCAATCATACCTCGTCTAATCTCATTCAAACACATAGGCAACACAAACACATAAGGCACATAAGAATCACAATCAAACATCATCAAAACATGCTCTATTTTTACACTGACTCAATTTCAAAATTTAATCTGTTCTGACTCCGACATCTCCTGGACTCGAGACTCATACGGAAAGAAAGATATTCTAGTCTAGTTTCATATATAAAAAAAAGTAGAGTCGAAAACTCCAAGTGGTTTGAGAGATATGACGTTTTTACCACGATCTACCATGTTCGGCAGTTTTGAACAATCGAAAACTTGGATTTTTGAAAAATAGTAAACGTTGTCAAACTGGGCTCAACTTTGGTGGATATCTAGCTAACACAATAAGGTTAATACCATAAAAATTTGGAAATCTAGATCACACAGGAAGCTACTGAAATGAATGACGCTTTCCTCTGTTCTCTGAAATTCTCGGTAGTAATGTGCAGTTTAGGTTTTGCATTTTAAAGAAGTATCAAACGAAGTTGGAATGGCTTGAAATTTTACCAGGGTACTCACGACTAATGTAGGGACTTGCTATAAAAGTTTCAAAGCTATTAGACATCGACAAACTGTCGATCACAGTAGGTCAGTAGGCCTACGAAATTCATATTTATAAGTCCTTAAAAAAAATAATTTATATAAATCAAGAAATAAGAGTTTAATCCCAAAAATATTCATTAAAAGTCCATCATAATTTAAATCAAAGAACGGACCTCATTTAAAATAAATAGTCCCAAACTCGTTACGCACATATACTAAATCTTTCATGAAACATCCTTTAAAATAAACTTTGATACATAGAAAATAATTCAACAACTTGAGCTCTTAAGAGGTTATTTTGCAACAGACATCAAATCTGCCTCGGATCTCCAAATGAGGCTCCAAAAGACATTCTGGAAACTAGACATTTCAAGGATCATTCTCCAATTTGAATCGAATGAAAAAAAATTCAAACGAGCAAGATATGCCCTCTCAAAGATGGGTATTTAACAAGCAAAAATCTGAAAATTTCAGATTTCCAGATTACAACCAAGTCAGTGGGCTTTCTTTAAAAATTCATATCTCCCTTTACAAAACTCCAATGGGAACCCCAAGGGTCAATCTGGAAACTAGGGAGAGATCATAACACTCTCCAGTTGGATTTACTCCAAGAACATTCATGGTTTAGAAGATATGACTGTCTAAAGTTCAGTGCACAAAAAGAGTTCAAGTTTGGCAGATTCAGAACATAAATCGGAAAAACCACTTTAGGCTTCACCAAAAATTCTAAAACTGAACAAGTAAGTTCCCAACATGTCAGTGAATATGCAGTAGAAAGATAGGCTTGAGAATCAAAGATTTAAGTCGGCCTTTGCCACCTCAAAGTCGTAGGTTTGTAAAATCTACTGGATGGTACAAGGAATAAGAACTAGATTTCAAGAATTTATACCGGTTGTTTCCCTTACTCAAAAATGGTGAGACCGATGTCAAAAGAACGATACGGGAGTCTAGAGTGACATATTCAAGTTTCAAAGGTTTTCACCGATTGAAACTTTACTTATGGCCTCCCAAAGATTGTTTACCAAAAATGTATTCCAGATGGGCAGTGATGTTTACAAATTCATACATAAATCATAAGAGCTCCAAACCTTCTGAAATTTTACCAGAGTATAGAAAACATATGAAAGATGATACACAATTAATTTGGGAATTTTTGGGAACCGTTTTGATGGCTGGAATCGCCTTGCAAAACACTGCCGAGCAGTGTGCTTATGGCAGATTCGCTGCCTTACCTCATGCACGGTTTTTCACCCAATAAACTCTACCAAAATAATCATCCAAAATCATAAAACATATCCTCACATAATATAGCACACAAATGTGTAAAAATCCATGGCCATAAAGCATTTTCAGTTGAGAAAAAGCAATGAAAAACTCACCCTCGAAGCACAACCTTCACTCTATAGTTTTCCCACACTCTCCCTTGCTTTGCTACTTCTCTTGGGGCTTCAAATGCTTCTATGGAGTGTGATAATGGTGGGAGAAAAGTTGTGAGAGTGGGAGAAAGAATGTAGTGGTGGGGGAAAAGGAGTAGTGTGGTGGAAAGGTAGGAGTAGTGGTAGGGAAAAAGATTAGTGGTAGGGAAAATAAAATATTAGTGGAGGATAATGGGGTGTTACATTAAGTAAATATAAAAATGTGGTGTAGTAATAACCCATGTGTAAAAAAAAAAATATATGTAAGACTAATCATCAATTGATAAAATGCTAGAGCATAAAACTCTTGTGATCAAAATTAGAATAAATAGCACTAACATTAGTGCACTCTCTCAATTTATAAATACATCATAGGAAAATAATTTGAGAAAAATATTGATGGAAAATTTTTATAACTCATCATTCCTAAATTTCTCGGTAAAAATAAATAAATACATAATTTTTTTTTTCGATTTGAAAACTCAAAATAAATCTTTGAGCTCCATCATTCTCTTAATGGACTCAAAATATATTTTGAGTGCATCATCCGTTGAAATAAAAATAAAAATAAATTATCACGTATGTAATCATCAAATTCACATAAGTCCGTATTTTATTAATGGATGCTGAACCCTAATTACCATAAGAAATCCTTAAATCAATAATTAAAAGTCTATAATCCTTAATAAAAAGTCGGGGCATTACACATTGCCACCTTGTCCGATAGTGGCAACAGCATTAGTCAACCGTTAGAAATAATAATAAACTGAATCATACGAAGGGGCATTGTTCGAAAGAATAAATAACATATACTTTATTAAACGTGATATAATAATTATAAAATGAACTACTAAAGTGTAAATAATGAGAAGAAAATTAAAAATAATAAATCAAACAATTGGATTTTGCTTGTAAAAGTATGTAACATATACTTTGTTTGAATATATTATAATAAAGTATTGTAATTGATATGATAATAACTAAACGAACCACCATTGCGTGATTAACGAAGTCGAAATAATTGTACTCAATGAAATAAAGTTAATAAATTATTTGAAATTAATTAGTGAATTTGGAAATAAAATTAATATATAAAACTATTTAACATATACTTGAGGGAAATACAATTTAATTATTGTAAATAATTAAACACGATATGCTAATAAGACAATGAACTGCTATAGTGTATGTAACGAAGTCGATATAACTATTTTTTATAAAATTATTTGTTAATTAATTTAAGTTAAATTAGTGAATATAATATATAAATAAATAAAATAAAGTGAAATGATTCATACGATTGGATTTCGGTCGCGTCACTATTTAACATATACTTGAATGAGAAAGAATGTATTATGCAATGACATTTTGCAATGTATTGAAATTAATTAGTGAATTTGGTATAAAAAAATTAAATAAAATGAATAATACGATTGGACTTCGCTCGCAAGTCTATTTAACATATACTTTATTTGAATGTATTATAATAAAGTATTAAATGCAATGTAATAATAACAAAATGAAAATAGTAATGTTTGAGTAACGAATTAATTATAGTCAATGAAATTAAGCTACAATTAATTAATTGAAATTAATTACTGAATTAAAAAAAATAGATAATAAAATGAATCATGCTATGATATTTTGGCCGGATAACTATACAACATATACTTTATTTGAATGTATTATAAAAGAGTATTAAACTGAAATATTTAACGAAGTCGATATGATTATTCGTTATAAAATTAATTTTTATCAATTAATTAAGTGTAGTTAAATTATTAAATATAATATAATAATATACATATATATATAGACGTTCTAATAAAAACCTCTTTTAAAATGAGAACTAGGAACCACATCTTAGCCTTTAAAATTGGAAAAATATGCGCCCAAAATGGATATAATTGTTTTAAATAGCCGATTTTTTTAGTTTTTAATTAGTCAAAGGTTATATTTATCTTTTACTATTTACTTAATTAAACCTAGATGATTAGTTAGTCGTGTGTTTCATTTTTAATCTTTTATTTCATGTTCTTAATTTTCTCTCATTCTTTTTCCAAGTCTTGTAATTTATTCTTCCATACTCTTAATATCCTATACTCTTAATATCAATTATTATTGAAGATAGTTGTAGCAGGTATTTATACATGATGAACACTGATGGTACTTATTAATTTAATTTTATTGTAAGTTTTAATTTTTGAAAAAAAAAAATATTTTCGGAACCATAAAAAAATAATATATGCAAAAATAATTACTATAGGATTATGTTTACAACAATTCATAAATTCGTCGGAAAAAAAAAATCTCAGAAATAAATAAGTAAAAATTAGAAAAAAATAATAAATTTTTCATTTTTCAGAAAAAAACAATTTTCGAATAAACGAAAAAATAGGAAAAAAACTAAAATACTAAATAAATAGGATAAGATTAAAAGTAGTCGAGGAATTTAAGAAATGATATTTTAATATAAAAATAACAAAATTCGAAAAAAACAACTAAAAAAATATATATTTTTCAAGAAAAAAAATTGGCAAAAAAACGGCAAACAATGCTGAAAAAAACAAAAATACAAAAAAAATAAAATAAGATAAGATTATAAATATTTGAGAAATATAAAGAAAGGATATTTTAGTAAAACCATAAATTAGCAAAAAATCGGTTCAATCAAATATCCACATAAAAACCGGTTAAAACCTAGGTGTCTAGACACCTTGGTGTCTAAAAATCACTACTCTTAAGATTAATGGTAGTATACTTAAATTTTAATTTTGAATTAATATTATTATTATTTTGAGAAAAAAAATTAATAGTTTTTTAATTGATACATAAATTTTGAACATTTTAAAATCTAGCTTGAAATAAAATTTTGAGAATATTTATTTTATTTGGACGCTGAAATATTATTTCATTTTCTATTTTGTCATAGTGAGAATATTTATTTTATTTGAGTGCCGAAATATTATTCCATTTTCTTTTCTGTCATAGCTAGTTCATATAAAAAATTCACGCAATGAAATTCTGGCAGCTATATAGGAATTAATGTGTTCCAATTTTAATAAGGATCGAATTCCAAAAGGTTCAAAATTTATATATTAATTAATCAAATAAATAATGTTGATTAAAAATATAAATTTGAGTATATTTTATGTATTTACAATCAATTAACCTTTTATATTTGATTATCAGTTTATCAAAACATAGTATGTATGATTTATTTTCTCACAAAATGGTGATTCCTAAAAAAATATTAAACAAATGAATAAAATGAAGATAGAAATTATCATTCCATTCTCACATTTATTCGCCGTACCAACCAACTCCTAAAAGTGTCGCTTATTTTGTTTTCAAAAAATTAAAATAAAAGTTAGTGTATAATTATGTATACGTCACAAAAGATTTAAAAAAAAATTACGCATACATGCATGTACTCAATATATAAGGTTAAGTACGTTAATCATTCTAAAAAAAAAAAAAAAAAAAAAGAGGTTCGTTAATTTTTCTTTGTGCCATCTCGTTTATATTAAATTCATGATTATTCGGTATAAAATGAATAATTCTCTGGTTGCTTGATTTAACTATATATTATCCTCACATACTTTCAACCATATTAGATATGATAATTAAAAAATATTACCTATGTACTTAAATTCAGTCCTACCGACATCATTCTTTCAAGATATTTTATTTCTAATAAATAAACAAAAAAATGCAATGTTTTAAAGTATAGACTAGTTAGATTGTAATTGAGATTTGATATTACTCCATGCTCCAATAAATGAGAGGAGTTAAGTTTATCTTCATAATGTTAACGAGATCTGACATACAATTTAAAAATTGATTTTCAATTGAAAACAATTTTAAAATTGAAAGTTACATTTTTAATGAAGGAATACAATCTATCTTTCCGCTCAAAGAAAACTACTACTAATAAATGTTAGTATTTTCAATGCATCCACATTGGAACAAATGGCAATGCCATCTTGCAGGTATGATGGACCCCACGGAATAGATCCTCCTAGTGCAGTTGTTTTTATTATAATAATTATATAATTATTTTATTTTAATTTAATATATTATTCTTTTTGGAATTATTGTGAAATTTACTAATTCAATCTGTAAAACAATATATTGAATACAACAAGGGTATATTAACAATAAATAATGCTCCATAATCTTTATTTAAATTTATAATTTTCACATGAATTTTGAAATATCGCAAACACAACATCATGTTCCTATTTAATTTATTCTTTTTCAATTATAATAAATTTTACGTAAATTTTCAGATAAAATAACTAAGGGATATTAATGAAAATTCTAGCCATATTGTAATTGAAAAAATATTAAAAGACTGTTATTGCGATGTTTGTAATATTGTTTGCATATAATTATATTTGAAAAAAAAATCATACACTGTTGAAAGTAGAGAGAAAAGTAGAAGAGAAGAGAATAGCGTAGAGAGCGTAGAGAGAATAAATCTGTATGAGCATATCATTATGAGGACTAAATGTCTCTATTTATAGGAGATACAAAGCTAGGGTTAGGGTTTAGAGTTAAGTCATTTAATAGGGAAATATATATTTTATATATATTTACAACACTCCCCCTTAAATGACTAACCCTAAAAATATGCTGCCTCATTAAAACCTTGCTAGGAAAAATTCAATGGAACAAAAACCTAGTCTAAGGAAAAAGAGTACAGCTGCACCCCCTGAAAATGATCATTGTATATCTTTGAGTCGATGCATGTCGATCTTGTGTACTAGCTTTCTGAAAGTTGATGTTGGTAATGCCTTTGTGAATAAGTCCACCAATTTATCGCTTTATCGAACTTCATGTATCCTTTGAGTTGTGTGCAATATGACTTCGAAGAAACTCCTCATTTGATGTTAGAGTCTAGATGTTCACGCCTTGTTAAAAACCTCTCCGTAAAAACCCTATGGAAAAAATTCGGTAGAGGAAAAAAAAATACAAGACGTATATTTACTCATATATTACACTAGTTGCCTCGTTAAAAACCTTAACTAAGAAAATCTTATACGAAAAAACTTAGTAAGGGAAAAAGAGTACAACCATTTGGCCTTCAGGGCCATTGACCTTCAAAGTCTAATTTTCGAAACTATTTAGTTGATCATGCTCCCCTCAAGATAACAATCTTGAATGTGTTCAATATAGTTTTCGAGATTAAATAAATTATCAACATCATCCACCAATTTTGAATTTCGATTTCTTTCATAACATAGACCAATTGTAATTTGCTTTGAATATAACCAACAACATGGTTAATATCATTTAAAATTCTCATTCTTGGAGAAACATTAAATCTTGCTAGCAAGTTAACTGCAAATTGTATATCATGCATGATAAAAATAGTGCTTCAATAGCACACAAGTAAGGAACTTCAGGTCCTAAGTAATTTTGTTATTTTCTTTTGGTCTAGGTGAATGAATGTGATATAATCATATTCATCAAAGCCTTCTTCGGGTAGGTCGATTAGTTTGAAATACTTTATCGAAAAGATGCTCGATTTACAAGTCGAGACAATACTTAGTTTTAACTAAGTTTTTCAAAACTCATCTTTAGACATGAGTTAACTTCCTCATGTTTTGAGTGTTGGATTTGTATACTGAAAGCAAGAACTTTATGCTTGTATACAATGATTCCTATTTTCACTATTCTTATCTCCTATCTGATTGTGTTCATGATTGCATATGTATGTTCTTTATCTCTGTATAAGTAGATTATATGGTGTGTTGTAGATCACAGAAGACCATATAATTGGAATAACCTTAAGAGATATAATATGATCACAGCCGAAATAACTCTAGGACAAGTTATTGGTTTAGGCTGCAGTATAGATGGAAGTAGTTTGTCTTGGCTACTTGTCTATACTGGTACGTCATTACGTATTGATAGGACCACAGTTTGAGATGTATTCTTCTATCTGACTTAAGTGAAGAATCAAGATCTCGGTGACTGATAAATCTTAATACTAATAAGTATTCAGATATATATATTAATTCGTATATCACTTTGACTTACTATGGGTGAAAGTTATATACTAACTCGAGTACTCTGTATCTTGGGTGATAGCGGTTAATATATGATATTTGATTATCTGTATTAGTACCCGTATCCGGTATAGGATAATGACATCCCCTTAAGGAGCTCAATAAGGTTTATTACGCTAAACCCTGCAGGTTGATTAAGTTCAGGCGTAATAATAAAGTTTGAGTGGTACTGCTTAAGGAATTATTAAGAGATTAATTAATTTAAGCTGTCAGAGCTCTAATTAATTAATGGATGTCGGATATTTTAAATACGAAGATTTAATAAGTCTAAATACAAGCCCCGACTCATCACCGGCAATAAAGGGGTAAGTCAGTATCGGTTCTCTAGTGGAATGAACTGATATTTATAAATTAATTATGGTCTGGGCTGACCATAGATAAATTAATTTATTTGAGGCCCATCTTTATTCCTTGTATATGGTCCCTGGGCTGGCCCAATGTCTCCTAGCCCAAGTAGGGCAGATTTTCGGCCCTCACTAGAAACTGGCGCCCCCTCCTCCTTTTCTGTATTATTAAATACAGCTGTCAGCTCTCAGGAAAACACACTGATAAAATTAGGGGTTTTGAGAGCAGAAAGGGGCGCAGAGAACGTGAGTGATTTTCTGTCTTGGGAATTTCCATAGCTCGTTGTCCATCCAACGTTGGGAATTGAGCGGGATACAGTCGAGAAAATCAGAGCTGGAGTCAGATTCTTTCGACACGATCATCAACAGTTTGTGCATCCGATTCTCAAGTAAGTTTTCCTAACATCTGTGTGCAGCTGTTAAATTCATAGGAGCATGTTAGGATTTAATCGTTGTATGATGAATTAATAATAATCCAAGAAACGATCATCGGGCAATCGAGTATTAATTCAATTTAATATTCCTTCAATTGGTATCAGAGCCCAGGATTAATTTCTTGGCTCTATTATTAATTTATGTACGATTAATAATGTGCGTTGTTTTAACTGCTGTTATTCTTCGTGGTCTGTTGATTCGTGGGATACGTCGTTTGACGTTGTAATCGTTTTTCACCACGAGAAAATCCGTGGTTAGATTAGAATTTCAATTGTATTTGTTTTTTCGATGTAAATCTGTAAAACCGAGGAACGAAACAAGGATGACGACGAATCAACAACGAGGAACAGTGTTTGGAGTAACAGAGGCGCAACGGGCACGGAGCGAGCAAGGCCACCGGCGCCGAGGGCTGCGCGTGCACGAGTGCTTGCGTGCTGTGCGTCGCGCGCCTGGGCAGGCGCCGTGCGCCCTTGCTGCTGCTGTTCGTGCGGGTCAGGGCGAGGAGGAGGCGAGCGATGGGGGCAGCGCGCGCCTCGGGCAGTGCCTGCGCGCTGTGCGCGCGGCGTGCCTGGGAGGCGACGCACTGCCGCTGCCGCTGCTGCTGCTGTCCACGCCGAGGGACCTGCTGCCGCTGCTGTCGCCGTGCGCCGAGTGCTGCTGCTGGAGTCGACGAGGGACGAGGGCTGGGCGTGCTGGGGCCGTGCGCACGCGTGCCTGCCGGCTGCGTGCAGCGCGCCCAGCGCCGCACTGCTCGGCCGTCTGCCCGACTGCTGCTGCGCGAGGATTGCCGAGGCTGCCGAGCCGAAGCGGCTGCCACCACGCCGGGGCTGCTGCTGCCGCGCTGGTTTGGCTGCTGTTAAGGCTAGGAGGCGGCGGTACCTAGGGTTCCAAACCCTAGGTGGTGCAGCTCAAACCCCTAGGGGGCCCAAACCCTAGCTTGGCGGGCCCATGTGTTCGGGCCAAGTTTTTTTATTCAGTTTTGGGCTTGTTTTCTATTTTATTTTGTAATAGAATAGATGTTGGGTTTCCACGAATGGGTCACGAAGAATTTTAATTCTTTTATTACTGTTCTTTGCATGTTGTGGTTGTTAATCCCTTATGCTCTTTACCTGCTTTTGCACGTCTTTGCTTGTTAATATTTGTTTATTAACTGCGCTTAGACAAGCATGATCCGAGTGAGTATGCTAATTTCGAGAATTTAATTTTTAAGGTTAAAATGTGGTCATTGCTTAGATATCATATCAAGTACAATGTACAACTCCCAAAGGAGTCCCTTCTTGATGATGATATGGTCTAGTTAAGGTGCCAACTATTGATTTCTTTTGTCAAAAGGTTAAGTTGACATGGATAGAAATTAAATGACTAGGTAAATAGTCTGGTTGAGGAGTTCGTGTGTAAACGTCCACCCCACGTGGCTTGCACATGGAATTCTTTGAGCCGTTGGAGGTTTCATTAATATTGTTTTATCAAAAGGTTACAATATTATTGTTACGAACTATATGTTTTTCATGTTCTTACATGTTTATTTGTTTACTTTCAGATATGTCTATGTCTCCGATTATTAACATTCTAGCAAACAATCCTCTCATCGGTCCTAATTACACCGAATGGAAACGCCATATTATGTACATACTTGACGCTGATGAGCACAGTTTTGTGCTTACCACTCCACGTCCCGCGGCCTTAACTGATGAGTCGACTGATGCGGAACGTGAGGCGCATAAAAGGTGGCACAAGTTGAATAATATGGCCAAGTGCTATATTATGATGAATATGTCACAAAATTTGCAACTCCAGCATCAGGTCATGGATGACGCAGCGACCATCATGTTAAACCTCAGCGAGGTTTATGGGAGTCCGAGAGGTCTGCTCGCTTTAACTTGATGAGAGAAATCTTATCTTGTAGGATGAGCGAGGGCAGTCCTGTGCACGATCATGTCATGCATATGACAAATTTGTTTGACAGGCTTGATCTGCTAGGAGGGGGTATCGAAGGCGAAGCCAAGGTCGATATCATCCTCAATACTCTCCCCAAAACTTTTGAGCACTTCCGTCTCAATGTCGTTATGAGCAAAGTCAACTACACTCTTAATGAGTTGTTGAATGCTCTAGTTGCGGCAGAGGGAGTGATGGGCCGTGGGAAAGAGGTCCTTGTTGCTGCCAAGGGATCTGCTTCTTCGTCGAAAGGCGGGAAAAAGAAGTGGAAAGGTCCAAAGGGCAAGCATGATCATGAGGCTAGTGGGAGCGGTAAAGCCAAAGTAGATGGCCCTACCGGCGGCGTGAACAAGCCAACGGGCAAGGGAAAGTGCTTCAAATGCGGCAAGGTTGGGCATTGGAAGAAAGATTGTCCAGTGCTCAAGGCAAAGGGACAAGGTACGTCACAAGTTTTAGTAACTGAAACATGTTTAGCTTCGTTTTCTACTCATTCGTGGGTAGTGGATACGGGGGCAACTGACCATGTTTGTTACACCTTGCAGGGCTTCAAGCTAACAAGGGAGCTAGCAAGTGAGGAGATCACCATCTCCATGGGCAATGCGTCGAAGGTCGCAGCTGTTGCTATTGGAGATTTATCTTTATGTTTTGGTGATGACATTTTAGTTTTGAGAGATATTTTGTATGTGCCGGAGTTTCGGCGAAACATAATTTCTGTTTCAAAATTGTTTTTAAATGGATATTCTGTTATTTTTGATAGGGGTGTTTCTATCATGAGAGATAACAAGACTATTTGTTCTGGAATTTTGAACAACTCTCTCTATACTATTACATGTCCAATTAACAACTCTGTCCATGTTGCATCTACATCACAAATCCTTCCAAATCCGAATAAGAGGAAGTATTATTCTCATGAACAATATACACATACTTGGCACCTAAGATTAGGCCACATCAATCTAAATAGGATCCAAAGGCTCGTTTCAAATGGAATCTTGAAAGACTTTCAAGTGGTTTCATTTAGAACCTGCGAATCCTGTATAGAGGAAAAGATGACGGCAAGGTCTTTTAAGGCAAAGGGGAATAGGGCCTCGCATGTGTTAGAATTGGTTCACTCTGACTTGTGTGGACCAATGTCCACTAGAGCTCGTGGAGGGTATGAGTACTTCGTCACTTTCATTGACGATTACTCAAGATATGGGTATATTTACCTACTTCAACGCAAGTCTGAATGCTTTGAGAAATTCAAAGAATTCAAGGCGGAGGTGGAGAAGAGAACGGGTAAATCTATCAAGTCATTGCGGTCTGATCGCGGTGGCGAATACCTCGGGAACGAGTTTTTGCAATACTTGTCAGATTTTGGGATTACATCCCAATTGACTGCACCGGGTACTCCCCAACAGAACGATGTAGCAGAGAGAAGAAACAGGACTCTTATGGAAATGGTACGATCTATGATGAGCTATGCATCATTGCCTATTTCGTTTTGGGGATATGCCTTGGAAACAGCGGTTTATTTGCTGAATCGGGTACCGTCCAAATCGGTTCCTAAAACTCCTATTGAGTTATGGTCAGGGCGTAAGCCCAGCTTGAATCATATAAAGATATGGGGTTGTCCTGCATACGTGCTAGACAATGAAGCGAGGAAATTGGAGCCTAGATGCGAACTAATGCTGTTTATAGGATACCCTAAGGAAACGAAAGGTGGTTATTTTTATAATCCGAAGGATCAGAAAGTGGTTGTTAGCACCAACGCACGATTCTTGGAACACGATTATCTAGATAATCACAAGTCTAAGTCCGAGATTGTCCTTCAAGAAATCGAAGTCAATGGACAGGCGATTCCATTACCCCAGCCAAGTGTGCAAGTGAATGCACCACAAGACACTGCACGAACCATTGTCACAGCTGTACCACCACCGCTTCGTCGTAGTGGGAGGGTTGTAGTTCAACCCGATCGATTTATGTTCTTGGGAGAATCTTCGGATCTTCTTCCTGTTGATGAACAAAATGATGTCGACCCTGATAACTATAGACAAGCGATGAAAGATCAAGATGCAGATTCTTGGTACGAAGCCATGGTTTCTGAAATAGAATCCATGGGTGCTATGGATGTATACGAGAAGACCGAACTACCAGATGGCTTTTTAGCTATAGGTAGTAGGTGGGTATACAAGAGAAAGAGAGATTCGGATGGCGAAGTCGCAGCTTTTAAAGCTAGACTGGTGGCGAAAGGTTATACCCAGGAACATGGTATAGATTATGATGAGACCTTTTCGCCGGTTGCCATGCTCAAGTCTATCCGAATACTCCTTGCCATAGCAGCCCACATGAACCTTGAGATTTGGCAAATGGATGTCAAGACCGCTTTCCTAAACGGTTTCCTTGAAGAAGGAAGGGACATCTATATGCAGCAACCTGAAGGGTTTGTGAAGAAGGGCGAAGAGCATCTTGTGTGGAAGCTTAAGAAGTCCATTTATGGACTTAAGCAAGCTTCGAGGTCATGGAACAAACGTTTTGACGAGGTCATTAAATCCTATGGATTTACTCGTTGTGAGAACGAAAGTTGCGTGTACCGTTTAGATGCCAATGGTGACGTGGTTTTCCTTGCACTTTATGTAGATGATATCCTCCTCATTGGCAACAATGTTGAGCTATTATCAGACATAAAGAAGTGGTTATCCGAACAGTTTCAAATGAAAGACTTAGGAGATGCAGCGTACATCCTGGGGATCAAGGTCGTTCGTGATCGCCAGAAAAGGATGTTGAGCTTATCTCAAGCGTCTTACATTGATACTGTGATTGCTCGTTTTAGCATGCAAAATGTCAAGAAAGGCTTGCTACCTTTTAGACATGGCATTCCTCTGTCTAAGGACATGTGTCCTAAGACGCCTAGTGAGGTTGAGGATATGAGGAAGATACCCTATGCTTCCGCCGTAGGTAGCCTCATATATGCGATGCTCTGCACGAGACCTGATATTTGCTATGTCGTTGGCATGGTTGCAAGATATCAGTCGAACCCTGGACCAGGACACTGGACTGCGGTAAAGCATATTCTCAAGTACCTGAAGAGAACTCGAGATTATAGGCTAGTTTACCAGTCAGACAGTCTATTTCCTTTGGGTTACACCGATTCGGATTTCCAGGCTGACCGGGATGAGAAGAGATCTACCTCTGGTTATGTGTTTACCTTGGGAGGTGGAGCCGTATCGTGGCGGAGTGCAAAACAGAAGTGCATTGCAGACTCCACCATGGAAGCCGAGTATGTAGCTGCTTCGGAAGCTGCTAAAGAGGCTGTATGGTTCCGGAACTACCTCTTGGATCTAGGAGTGGTCCCTAATTTGCCAAAGAGTATCATAATTTATTGTGATAACTCGGGTGCAGTGGCAAATTCTAAGGAACCCAGGAGCCACAAGGCGTCAAAACACATAGAGAGAAAGTACCACATCATACGAGAAATCGTAAACAGAGGAGATGTGCTAGTAGAAAAGATTAATACATTGGAGAACCTAGCTGATCCTTTCACGAAAAGCTTACCGCAAAAGACCTATGAGAAGCATGCTCGAGGGATGGGATTGCGGTTGATGCCACCCACTTAGAGAAAAACTTTCAGTATAAGTGGGAGAGATGAAGTGAAGTTTTTGTAATAGCTAGTATTTAGACACATTGTATACTAAAAGTTTTGCTTTAGTATAAGTGGGAGATTGTTGGATTTGTATACTGAAAGCAAGAACTTTATGCTTGTATACAATGATTCATGTTTTCACTATTCTTATCTCCTATCTGATTGTGTTCATGATTGCATATGTATGTTCTTTATCTCTGTATAAGTAGATTATATGGTGTGTTGTAGATCACAGAAGACCATATAATTGGAATAACCTTAAAAGATATAATATGATCACAGCCGAAATAACTCTAGGACAAGTTATTGGTTTAGGCTGCAGTATAGATGGAAGTAGTTTGTCTTGGCTACTTGTCTATACTGGTACGTCATTACGTATTGATAGGACCACAGTTTGAGATGTATTCTTCTATCTGACTTAAGTGAAGAATCAAGATCTCGGTG
Source organism: Salvia miltiorrhiza (assembly GCF_028751815.1). Classification (NCBI taxonomy): domain Eukaryota; kingdom Viridiplantae; phylum Streptophyta; class Magnoliopsida; order Lamiales; family Lamiaceae; genus Salvia; species Salvia miltiorrhiza. The sequence continues at coordinate 53,737,333 of NC_080394.1, read as the reverse complement.
ACTGATAAATCTTAATACTAATAAGTATTCAGATATATATATTAATTCGTATATCACTTTGACTTACTATGGGTGAAAGTTATATACTAACTCGAGTACTCTGTATCTTGGGTGATAGCGGTTAATATATGATATTTGATTATCTGTATTAGTACCCGTATCCGGTATAGGATAATGACATCCCCTTAAGGAGCTCAATAAGGTTTATTACGCTAAACCCTGCAGGTTGATTAAGTTCAGGCGTAATAATAAAGTTTGAGTGGTACTGCTTAAGGAATTATTAAGAGATTAATTAATTTAAGCTGTCAGAGCTCTAATTAATTAATGGATGTCGGATATTTTAAATACGGAGATTTAATAAGTCTAAATACAAGCCCCGACTCATCACCGGCAATAAAGGGGTAAGTCAGTATCGGTTCTCTAGTGGAATGAACTGATATTTATAAATTAATTATGGTCTGGGCTGACCATAGATAAATTAATTTATTTGAGGCCCATCTTTATTCCTTGTATCTGGTCCCTGGGCTGGCCCAATGTCTCCTAGCCCAAGTAGGGCAGATTTTCGGCCCTCACTAGAAACTGGCGCCCCCTCCTCCTTTTCTGTATTATTAAATACAGCTGTCAGCTCTCAGGAAAACACACTGATAAAATTAGGGTTTTGAGAGCAGAAAGGGGCGCAGAGAACGTGAGTGATTTTCTGTCTTGGGAATTTCCATAGCTCGTTGTCCATCCAACGTTGGAAATTGAGCGGGATACAGTCGAGAAGATCAGAGCTGGAGTCAGATTCTTTCGACACGATCATCAACAGTTTGTGCATCCGATTCTCAAGTAAGTTTTCCTAACACCTGTGTGCAGCTGTTAAATTCATAGGAGCATGTTAGGATTTAATCGTTGTATGATGAATTAATAATAATCCAAGAAACGATCATCGGGCAATCGAGTATTAATTCAATTTAATATTCCTTCATTGAGTATTCATATATGTTTTTTCTTCAGGAAGAACTTCCTTAGTTGGTTATGGACTTTCACATATATATTTATGTTTAATGGCCTATATAATCAGGGCCGGCCCTGACATTTCGGGGGCCCTAAGCGAAAATAAAAAAGGGGCCCTAGTTAAATACCCCCTACGTTCCGTGAAGCTTGAGCAGTTTCTTTTCGGCATGAGTTTTAAAGTGTCAATATTTTGTGCGTTAAGTGCGGTAGGTCAAAAAATGAAAAGGTGAATATAGAGAAAAAAAATTCCTACAAAGAAAGTGCTGAAGTTTCGCGGGACAACTCAAAAAGAAATACTGCTCAAACTTCGTGGGACAGAGGAAGTATGATTTTATCAATTTTAACTTTGAAAAACTTATTTCATTTGAAGCTATAGTAATCGATATAGTCAACAATATCCTATATGCAATAGAATCATTAGAAAAACAATATGAAAGTTTAACAAACTCAAGAACTTCGAACTTCATTTGTGGTAAACATATTTGTAACACTTGTAATTTTTTTTTTTTTTGATCGGGCAAAGTCATGTTAGATGTTAGAATTAGTTCCCCATCCACTCCAAGAACCACCTTATCTCTCCATTCACCAAAATCCACCTTATATCTCCAATCTCCAAATTCGCTCCCAAGAGCGATCGAACCCGGGTCACTTCACTTAAGTGAGGACCCGGTGGCCAGTGGGCTAAGCCCCCTGGTTTTGTAACACTTGTAATTAAGAAAATAAATCTTGAGCATCAATGTCAAATTTATCATTATGTTTCAGGGCATCTTAAAGTTAACACAACATTTATGCAACGTTTCTCATCCAATAAAATTAGTATCTTATGATTAGTAATATAAATTTATGCAATAGAGAGTCATTTTATGTTCTGTTACCATTTAAGATTAGGAATTTGGAATATAATTTTTTTTTATATTGCTGTTGATCGCTGACCTATAGGTAGTGAAAGATTTTTTTTTTAATTAAGGTATAACATTAGTATTGGATCTATATTTTGGGGGCCCCAAAAATTTGGGGCCCTAGGCCATTGCCCCACTTGATACACACAAGGGTCGGCCCTGTATATAATAATACAACCATAACGTCCATAAATTTGGTATTTATATCAATGAGTACTGCCATAAAATGTTATATAAATAACGAAACATAATGCCATTCATAACATGAGAATATATTTGGGAATCTCAATCCCTTGAACTACTAACCTCGCTTAATTATATTCATTTAGCGAGTTCGGCTTTGCCTCATTGCTTACTTCTATATTTTTAAGTGCTTCTGGCACACTAATATAATTTGTTTTGGATCCAAATTATCTTCAAGTTGAACTAACAATTTGTTGAGGCAAAAGTTGTTGTCGACAACTATAATTTTTTATGTTATATGATTCTCACGTATTCACAAAGTTCATGGCAACTTTAGTAAAACCAAACTTTCACCATTTTCCATAATATTTGGTCTAGTTGTTTCGTAATCCCAATATTAAGTTAATTTAGTGCACGTGCAAAATGTATTGAGATTATCGTCTTCAGGACGATCCTCTTCATGAGGTTTCAGAATGATTTGATTTCTTTATTTGATTTTGTAATCCGTGGATATTTTATCTTGGGCACCAATAGGTCGTTTACGCTTCTGGCGTCAATAAGCATTAAATTAATTTCGTCCTTTAGGGACTTCAATTATTTGTGGTGCAATATGACATATGTATAAGATTTCACTCATGTGGCAGTCAATAATAACTTGTTGAACTTCTAGTTTATTAATGCATGAATCTAACATAATTAATCCAACGAGAAATTTACGGCATTGTACAATTCATCATTCATATCTCCTCCTAATGCCGAAAAAAGTTTTAAGTTGGATAAATCAAAGTATCAATATATGAATCGATCCTCAATTATTGGCTCTGTATATGTATTTTTTACAAAGTATACATATAATTTTCATAGAGCTATGAGTGCATTTGAATGGTGATAAAAGAATTTAGTAGATGGGAAATCCTCTTCAGGAGGTATTTTAATCACTCACTAATTGTAATGTAGACAACCCCCAAATACTCAAGTCTTGAGTTATTTTAAAATTATTTGGGTGTATGAATTTGAAATTCATCTCGACATGACTATATGATAAAATAATAGATCATGTATAATTATTCAATTCTCATGGAAAAATCAATGAAGCTCTTCCGGAGCCCATACTATCATTTTTCAATTGTGTTACACCTATCAATAAAAGTTCAAAAACAATTGAATTGAGACGAAGAATTGCTCTTCAAGAGCTTGTAATATTCATCATGAATATTAGTTGTGCTACTTCGGGAGCAACAATATAAATCGAATAGATAAAGCAATGTAATAATTAAATGAAATACTAAATAATAAGTAAATACTGAAAATAAAGCTTAAAGTAAAAATCCATTCTCAATATTTTAATATTCTTCCGGAATATTAACTTTATCTCACGTGTTCATTGAGAACACATTATATTTCATATTTAATATGAAGAGATATCGTTGCATTTTTATCAAGAACTTCGACGATTTATTTTTAATAATCTTCAAGATTATTAAGAATCATAAATTCATTCCACAATGATGAATTAATTAAATAAAGCAATCCTTCAGGGATTGTATTAATAAATCAATTCAAATGTGTTCATCTGGAAGACATTTATATTTAAAATTAAAGAATATCGTTGTATTTCAACAAAAACTGCAACGGTCTATCTTTTAATAATCTTCCATATTATAAAAAACCGTACATTCCCGTTTCTTCTAGAAACCATATATATAATAAATTGATGCAATGTATAAGTAATTAAACAATTCAAATCTCGACTGATTAATCACTTGAGATATCAAATGATTATTTTCAGTTACCCAAATCTCAATGAATTATTTAAACAAATCAATTTCTTACACACTTGTTACCTCTATTGCCATCAGGCATCATCATCATATAAATAAATTAAGAAATCAAATATCAGACTGATCAAATAGGAATCACAAGATTAATTGCATCAAATAATTAAAATTGATATTTGACTAATCCAAATATTGTACAGCAAGAATGTGATATATGAGAATTTCAACCCAAAAGTGCAATCTATATGTATATATTTAATTAAATATATACATATTTTCCATCCATTCACAAACTGATTCATAGATCTAGAGACTAGAATGATAGATTTAATAAGAAATTGAAGCAATCGGACCATTAGGGAGAAATACGAATTACCTTGTTGGAAAGACATGATTCTTTCCTAGGACACACCTCCAATATAAATCAATTGGTTTGATACTCAAGACTAGGGCATACCTCCGATCTCCAATCTAAATCAATTAGATACTCATGGCTAGAGGCTCGTGCTGATAACGTGTTGAAAGTAGAGAGAAAAGTAGAAGAGAAGAGAATAGCGTAGAGAGCGTAGAGAGAATAAATCTGTATGAGCATATCATTATGAGGACTAAATGCCTCTATTTATAGGAGATACAAAGCTAGGGTTAGGGTTTAGAGTTAAGTCATTTAATAGGGAAATATATATTTTATATATATTTACAACATATACATGTATTTATAATTTTCACTTGATTCTTTAAAAGGAAACAACACGATCACACATGTGCAAAATATTCATTTGCCATATGACTCTATTTTCTTTCAAAAATCATGGAGTTTTATTCATTGTTTATTTTACAATATAAATCGGGGCAATATTTGTGATTATAAATTCTTTAGAAAAATGAGGGGGAAAAAGAAAGAAGATACTACTCCTATTATTTATTGTTGAACGTGACATGTTGATGAATAATGGCATGCCATCACTCAAGCTTTCAACTCAAGTGCGTGACATGATATTTTAGATTTTGATGAATTAATTTCATTGCACAAAAGTCCAATGAGCTATCACTAGTCACTACAACCACATACTTTACAATAAGATTTTTTTTTGTTGTTGTTGTTGATTCTTTTTTTTTATAAATGTTTTAGGACGTCGGCAATTTTTATTTATGAGTATGATTTGAATAACTTAATTTGATATATAGTAATATAATTGTAGAATAACCTTGTATTTTTATAGTATGTATTTGGTTATAGATATTATTAATAAGAAAAATCCTATCAACAAAAAGAAAAAATTAAAAGAACATGTTAGTTATCCGTTATATAGTGATCTGCAAAAATAAAAGGTGTTTTGGCAAATAAAATCACGAACTAGTCCGTGATTACAATTTTAAAGTGACTTTTGAGGTGTGGTGAATTAAATAATCATTTTTTCAATTTTGTCTCCCCAAACTTTTTTTTTTTTCGATCGTCGGAGTGTTAAATTGAAGCTTACATGAATTAGTAAAGACGACGTCGTTTTCGATCTGCAGCTTAATTTTCAATATTTAGCAATTTTATTACAAACAGTATCGTAACATGAATGTTATGTGGCGAACTAATCCACGTAAACTCCAACTCAATAATACTGCGATCGAAAAAAATTGGGAGGATGCAGTTGCAAAAATTGAAAAAGTAATGATTTAATTTGACACAATTTAGAAACTACGTTACAATTGCAATATCAAATTAGTTCATGATTTTATTTATCAAAACTCCAAAATAAAATAGGTGGAAGTGGAAAAGAAAGTCAAGCTATACATTGCTATATTTGCTTAATGGATTCTATATGTTGCATCCGCATCTAATGAACTCCTTTAGAAAAAGTGAAAAAAAAAACAATAAATCTATGCAGCCACATTGTAGCCACCCACACACTAATATAATAAGGACAATCTTGATTTATTTAATTTATTTTTTTTAATAAAAATAGAATTTAGTTATTTTATTATATTCTCTATATTGTACTTATTTTTTAAATTTTTTTTGCAATTTTTTATTTTTAATTTATTTTTTAATAAAAATAAAAAAATTACCAAAAAATTGTAAAAAAATAACTATTATGTAGAGAATATGATAAAATAACTAAATTTTATTTTTATTTTAAAAAATAAGTTAAATAAATTAAATTATTTTCTACTTAGGTAAATTGTAGGTAGCCACAATACATTATGGTTTAGCATTACTAAAAAAAATCACAAATAACTCTTATTCTACGATAGCCAAATAATTATGACATGTTTTAAATCGATGAAGATGACATTTTAACTTACGTATGTATAGTTTTACTACAAAATTTACTTCGAATCACTTTTAGCAGTTGTGCACTTTTATTTATTTATTTTATAATGAAATATGGGATCCGATGCTCGTTATATATTATGAATAACTAAATTATTTTGGGAAAAAGATATATTGATTTGCTGCTGACAGCAATTCTTGGTGGTATTGAATTATTTGTCGGTAGGGGCCCTCTTAATTTTATCCATATACTATTCCTTTCACCATTATTTATTTTATAGTATCTTTTAATTTTTTTTTCAAGATGAGTGAGTGGGACCTACCTAAATCAGAATTTGCTTTATTTTTCTGGTCATAAGGTCTCCAACAATTACGCCAAAATTAAAGAGCCAGGCCAAGTATTTATCTCAATCTTCACAGCTATTTAAATATTCGAGTTAAATGTTCATAACTGTTTTTCTCAATGTTCATAACTATTTAAATATTGGAATTATATATACTTTACTTTTTTAGACACAATAGATATCATACCATAAAACTATATATCATTAATATAAATTAATCAAATAGTACAAATTATGAGAACAAACATGTATTTATATACGGGAGTTATTGCCAGAAAATACATATAATTTGTCAATTTTCTGGTTTATAACATGATCTTATAATTTGACTAGAAAATACATCAATTTTCAATTTAATCGCAATTATAACATGACTTTATAGCCTGACCATAAAATACATCAAGTTTCAATTTATTCTCAATTATAACATGACGTTGTAATTAATTTAGTATAATAATATCAAAGTTTAATATTAAATATTTTTAATTTTCTTTTCATCTCACAATATACTATATATATATATACATATATATTTGATAAATATACATCTATATGTAAATAATATATAATATTATTTACTTTTTAACATAGTTTCTATTATATATGTACCTAAATTATTTATTGGTCCTAATATTTTATAATTTCATAATTTAAATAAATAAATACTTATTATATATGTAATATATTACTAGAATATTAAAATCAAATTTTTATATATATATGCATTTGTGTGTTGAATATATATATATATATATATATATATATATATATATATATGTATGTATTTTTAAACCATCAATATAATATCTTGATATATATATATATAATGAAATAATTATTATAAAATAATTAATCATCTAACTTAATTTTTATAAAAATTAATCAATCAATTAACAATATTTTACACATAACAATTTAATATGAATACAATAAATATTAATACTTCTATGATGAAAAATAATCTAAATAAGGTCATGTTATAATTGAGAATAAATTGAAACTTGGTGTATTTTCTGGTCAGACTATAAAGTCATGTTATAATTATGATTAAATTGAAAATTGATGTATTTTCTGGTTAAATTATAAGGTCATATTATAAACCAGAAAATTGACAAACTATATGTTATATATATATATATATATATATACTGCAAACAAATAAAAGTATTTTAATAAGGTTAGCAGCGAAATAGTCGTTGAATTTTAATCTATTTACATAAGAACCTCTATTATTGTAAAATAAAACAAAATAAATAGGTGTGCGTGTGTTGGCCAATCGGTAAGGGGTTATATGCCCAAGGCTAAAGGTTTTGGGTTCGAGTCCCCTGTGGCGCGACCTGTTTTTGTTTATTTAATATTGTAAGTTCATAAAAAAAAAGCAAAAACAAAATAAATAGTCCACAAAATGACAAAATCCAGTTGGTATAACTGTATAATAAGTAGTCAAAGATAAATAAGTTTTTGGCACCATCTTGTAAATTACAAACATAATTGATTTTGCGTTTAAATAAATTGACCAAAAAAATTATTTATATAGTCGGTGGAGCTCTTTATTTATTGATTTAATTAATTGCGTAGTCAAAGATAAATAAGTTTTTGGCACCGTCTTGTAAATTACAAATAATATTATTTTGAATATGGGTCAACCCGGTTATACGGTACACTCAGACGTTTTCAAAATGGTGTGAAATTACAAACATAATTGATTTTGCTTTATAAATAGATGAATTGACCAAAAAATTTATTTATATAGTTGGTGGAGCTCTTTATTTATTGATTTAATTAATTGATGGGGTTAGTGGGAAATGGGCGTAATTTAGGCTTTAGTAATTAGCCAGGCTGTGTATCGAACTTTTGAGATGGGGGCCTAATTCCTAATCATTGACTACTGGTCTTTGCATAAATTCTTTAATTTGCCCACCATTATCATATTATGAAACCTACTATTATTGGGAATACCATCACTATCTCCTAAACATGAAAAGTAAACCAAAAGTACTCGAATTCTATGCATATATTATTTTGTTTACATATAGTGAATCCGCAAACACAACTATACATATGGATGACCCATAATAATAATAATAATAATAATAATAATAATAATAATAATAATAATAATAATAATAATAATAATAATAATAATAATAAATGATTTTGACAAATAAAATCACTAATTATTTCAAAATTGTAATTTTAACGTGACTTTTGAAGTGTGATGAATTAAATCACTATATTTTTAATTTTCATAATATTCGTGTTATGGCGTCGTTTGCAATAAATTTCCTGAATATTAAAAATTAGGGTGCACATACATGACACATGATACAATCCATAATTTGAAGAAATTTTCAATTGAAATATTTGAACGAAACGGCGTCGTTTAAACCTCACAAAAACGATGTCGTCTTTACTAATCCACGTAAACTTGAATAACACTCATGCGACCGAACATGGGATAAAATTGCAAAAATTTAAAAGATGAAAATTTAATTGGCCTTGTTTCAAAATCACGTTAAAATTGCAATTTCGAAATAGTTCGTAACTTTATTAATCAATACCCCTAATAATAATAATAATAATAATAATAATAATAATAATAATAATAATAATAATAATAATAATAATAATAATAATAATCTATACAATAATATTTTTTTACGATCACCATATATTAAACAAAGATCAATTATCCAAATTGGCTTCTAACAAACTCATGAGAACTTAATTTAGTTTGTTATTTTCCTCTATATAATTAAGGTCTAACAAAATTAGCATAGTATTTTTTTCATGCACGAAAAAAACTCGCAGCTACGTAAAAATGAAATTATAATAAAATATAGGAATACTTCATTTGTAAAGGAAAAAGTTATAACTCGGTCTGCTTTTTTCTCATAAGTTAGGCCAACGTGTTCCTCTTTCGGGTGTCACACCAAAATAATAGTAGCTGAAATAATCATATGCAACCATATATATTATACACCAACACCATCCCCACATTTTTATTATTTTAATTTATCGTACCCAATCATGCCGATATTTTTCACAATATATTTATTATTCGATATTATATATTGACGAGTTTTTTATGATCTATATATATATATTTTTTATTTCACTAGCGTAAGTTATGTTTACGGACAATATTATCCTTATACACGTAACATTGAGGCTGCGTTTACTTTGATGAATAAATTTATCAATGAAAATGGATGAATAACAAAAATTTATGCTTTTAAATATCTTTTTTTTTTAATATTTGACACAAAAATATTTTTCCTTTCTTATTTTCACTTCAATGATGAATAATATTATCATTCCATCGTTGGAAAAGAAAAATGACTTTAAAGGCATAAATTTTTGTTATCCATCATTTTTTCATGGATAAATTTATCCATGAAAGTAAACGCAGCCTAAAGGGCAATTTATCTTCAAAAATGCTAACTTTGGTCGGCTTTGCAATTAGAGCATGTCTCCTAGGTTGCGTTCATGACTCATGAGAAAAGAAGAGATAAGAAAAATGTGGAAAAAATTTATAACACTATTTTTTTACTCCGTATTTAATAGTTTATAAAAAGAAAAATATGAAAAAATATTATTATATCACTATCTAATGATAATATTATCATAAATTGGCGTGAAAATGAGCTGCTTCATTTTTTTTCATGTTTTATTTTTTTTTATTTTTTTTAAAGAACAACATCCGAGGAGGTGAGGGGTTAGAAAGACCCCAATCTAAAGATAAATCATCAATCAATGTCACATACAATACGCTGTCCAAAAGCGACAACACCTAGCAGAAACAACAAGGAGAAACAGAAAATAGATCGAACAAAAACATAAAGAGACGTGACCCAAAAATAGCTACATTCAGAAGACAAATGAAACGAAATTAGATTATATAAAACATGTGAGAATAGTGAAACAATTGTGAAAATATATATTTTCCAAACCGTTTCCATGAAAATAAAAAATGCACCTTCAAAATATAGCACTTGCTATAATCATCTAAATTTGTCAAATGTGAGACTTTGATTCCCACTATGATAGCCAAATATACTAGGAATTCAACCAAAAAAATATAATTTGAATGATTGTGTTGTAGAAAAGAAAAAAAATCAATTAGTAGACATGGAGAAAAAATATATTCAAATGTTTTAGTTTATATTGGGCCTTGGAAAAGCTATTTGGGCCTAGTTTGGTGTAATTATTATCATTGGATCAATTTTCGAGCCCATTTAAAGCCCGCCTTTATTTAGCGGTTAAAAAGCAAACCCAAAACGGCGTCGTATGAAATTTGGCATTCCCGCTCAGAAACTCGACACCGGCGACGATGACGTCAACGCCGGAGAACACCGCGGAGAAGCCATGGGCAGAGAAGGTTTCAGAAGCAGTGAATTCGATGTACGATTCTCTCCCCAAGAAAGGGAAGCCTCAAGGCCGCGAAGTCACCGTTTTAGCCGCTTTTATCCTCTCTAATCCTTCGCAAGGTTAGTGAATTCAGAATTTTCCGCAGTAAATTGATGATTTCCGAATTTAATTTGTTGATAATGACTCTGGATATTGCTCGTTTGTTATTGTTATAAGTGGCTGGTGTTTCTCTTTTGTATGTATTGTGTGTGAAGAATTGCGAGTGGTGGCGCTGGGTACGGGGACGAAGTGTATGGGGAGATCGCGGTGGAGTTCGCGCGGCGATGTCGTGAACGATTCGCATGCTGAAGTAATCGCCAGGCGATCTCTTCTTCGGTTCGGATTTTCAGTTTCTAATATGATTGCAATCTTGATTATTGACTCAAACCTAATAAATCCTCTTCTATTTCCTAGATATTTCTATACAGAGATTGATTGCGTGGCCAAAAAGTATAGGAAGCTTAGCCATGAAAATGGGAGCGCCGTTTTGCCGAATGATGACATGATTGACGCAGTTTTCCAGCTGAGGTCGGATAAACCCGAGCGCGCAAAATTTGAATTGAGACCTGGCTGGCAATTGCATCTGTATGTATCACAATTACCATGTAGGTATTAGGTGCTTAGGTGTATGCATTTTGTCAAAAATGATTAATGGACTTGATATACGATCCATTCTTTTGCAACAGGTGGCGACGCATCACTCAATTCTCAGATGTTCACTTCTCTAAGTAGTAATTCTCCGGTGAAGCCGAATAACGAATGTCTCCCTTTGCAAGTTTCTCTACAGAATGGTAATTTTGGTTTTTTGGTGCTGGTGGTTGGGTTGGGTGGTATGGCTGTGGCTGCTAGTTTTATGTGTTTTCTAGAATGATTGGCCACACACATTTACATTCTGGTCCTTGTTTTCTTCTTTTGAGGCACATGACTTGGATCATTGGAGTGTAATCCCAAAGATTTGTCTTCAGGTGCTTCCTTTCAAGTACCTGGTACAGTTCACAGGAAGCCTGGTCGAGGAGATACGACTTTGTCTGTAAGCTGCTCTGACAAGATTGCTCGCTGGAATGTTGTGGGAGTTCAAGGTTTTTGCTTGTCTTATGATGAATTTGTTAGGTTTGCAGAGGCCACCTGTATGTTGGCTTGCTGTTTGTGTGATGCATCATAGATCCTTCCTGGCAACTAGCTAAACCTGTAAAAAGAATAAAGAATTTTTGCCATTGGTTTAATCTCTAACTATTGGTTAGTAAGAGCTAGAAATTAAATAGCAAGTCCCCTATATGAGTTTTCCTCATACGAGTAAAGCCTGATAGTTGTCAAATATGGTTATTCATGAATTGCCTCAAAAATTCATGGTACTAAATCAACAACTAGGCAAATTGTCCGTTGTTTAGTGCCTCTGTTCAGAGTTATATATATAGTACTCCCTCCGTCCGCCAAAATTATGTAAAATTGCTTGGGCACGAGATTTAATAAAATTGGTGATGATTTTGATGTAGTGGAGAAAGGGTCCCACCACTTTATGAGATGTGTGGTTGAGATTGAATTTTGAGTGGGTTTTTTGTAAATAAAGAGTGTTAGTAAGGATAAAATATTAAAGAGGATGGTGGGACCATTGCCATAAAAGGAAAGTGACATAATCTTGGCGGACGCCAAATATAGTAATTTTTACATAATCTTGGCGGACGGAGGGAGTATATTTTTTCTGCTAGTCTGGTTAGGAAATGGAGTTGTCAGTTGGTAGTTTTATATGCCATACGATGTTAAGATACATTTTTCAAAATTGGAAGCAGTCTTGCTAATTGTGTGAAAATAATTTATTGCGATTGTCTGGTTGAAATCTTTCTTTCTATGCAGGAGCTCTACTTACCTGCTTCTTGGAACCAATTTATATTTCCTCTATAACTGTGGGGCAGTCGCAATTCGACTCTGCAAATATTGTTGCAGACAATCTAAGAAGATCTTTATATGAGAGGATCATTCCATTGTCAAACACACTGACAGAACCTTTTAAAGTGAATAAGGTCATTGCATTATTTCTCCTTTTGGCCATATGAGTGTTGGATACAACTCAAAACTTTATTTTATTCGTATCTTACAGCCACACTTTCATGTAGCTCCAGTGCCACCCAAGGAATTTCAACATTGTGAGACTGCTCTTGAAACCTTAACCTGCGGGTGGGCTTTCTTTTTTTGCGCAAATGTTGTTGGGCTTTTTAAAAATAATGAATCTGATATTAGGAACTATCTTTACTCTTGCTATGTCTGATCTCTGAAATTGGATTCTCCTTGATTGAAGGTATTCAATATGCTGGAATAGATCTGGCTTGCATGAAGTCATTCTTGGAACAACTGGCAGAAAGCAGGGAACCTCTGCGAAAGGTGCAATGTTTCCATCTACACAGGCATCTTTATGCAAGTAAGAATTGTTAAAGAGGTTACCAACAAAAGTTTAGCACACTTGACCCTTTGTATTGAAAATAAGGATGACTTGTTAAATAGTGTGTAAGAAATTATTGGTTTGGCTTCCTTTGTCACTTAAGTATTGTAATTGTAGAATTTCTCATTTGTTTTGCTACTTACTCTGCAGTTTTTGTTTTCCGGATTAAATAGGACAACAAACCATGTAGTCAATATTCTTAATGAACTTGGGGCAATGTGAATCTCATATATGGGCAGTTTACAGCAACTTCTTCCACCAAGGATACCACTATATGTGCTGCATGAACTTTTAAACAACCTGCCACCATACTTAAACACTAATAGATATTTCAAAATGAATTCTGCAAACATGGGATTGCTTGGCCATACTGAACCGCTGTTAGACTGCAGGACTTGTGTTTCTTCTAAAACAGCAAATTACTAGAAGAACTTTTAAGTGGCCTTCGTAATTAATCTTTGAACTAATTGAATAAAGCTATTTTTATCTTTACCTAATCCTTTGTTCTTAGGAAGCGATTGTTGGAGCTTTTTGTATCACTCAAGCAAGATAACCCATCACAGTGCCGCACCAGGGAACTCACTTATCGAGAACTCAAGGTACATTAGTGCACACGTCGTCAGTTCTCAGCATGTCTTTGTAAAGTTCCCTACACTAGGCAACCAATTGCATCATATTATATAGATCCAACCACATAGTATATGCGCAACTTTGGGTGTAGTTTTCAAGATCTAATGAAATATGAAGCATTTTCTAGCAGTTGAGACCTGTAATATAAGTATTCTTTTTAAAATGTGTCTTCTTGAATCTATTGAGATTGAGGAGATGACTGAAGCACATGGTTTCTCTATTGCAGGACTGTGCTGAAGAATATAGTTCAGCATCAACGGCCCTAAAAGCTAGCCCACATTTTAGAAACTGGATTGTGAAACCCCAAAATTTTGAGTCCTTCTCTTGCTAGGGCGTTATAACAAGGAGCACGGTGTTGCAACTGATGCATGGTCGTTGTTTACTGTTAGTGACAATGACAATATTGTTTTTATTATATTAATGTTCCGTCAACCCATTTTGCAACTGCAACCTATTTCCCTCTTCCGTGTAAATTTTCTATGGTAATATGTGTTTTATTAAAAGTTTAAAACTTGTTCTGAAACTAAGTGGCTATGCAGTATGCTATGGTCAAGGAAAAGGATTTCCTTACTTCCGTGCTTCGTTTCACTTTCACCAATAAATGGTATTCACATTTGGCTTGAGGTTCGGCATTCTTATGTGCAAGTAGTTTTTTCTGACATGCTGTGTTTCATTTCAGAAAAGATCAAATGTTAGTTGGAGTTTATGCTGAGAAATTATGGCTTTCTCACTGTTTTTGCTTGGAGCATGCTCCATATTCTTACTATATGTATTTGCCCTTACCTTACTAGTTGTTTGTTTTCAGCTAAACATTCCTTTCTCTGATTATATACATACATGCATGCGCCTAAATTAATGTATATTCAAACTTACGTTGCACTACTCATCTTTTTTATACTTTCTCTCTGCTCAGTAGTTCGTCGACAGAAAATCAGTGAGGAAATGGCCATCATGTGTTGGTGTCACGTTTCCAGGTAATCTAATCCATTCTTCTTGCTTGCTTTCTACAGCATGAGTTTTCATATGTTTTGAGATGAAGCAATTGTAGTCAACCCCAGTAATTGTGGGCTTAATCACATGTTTAATTCTCAGTGTCACACTTTTCACTTGCTTCACTTCCACTTTATTGCCTCTTCATGCTACCCAAGCTGCTAAGAAAATTATGATCCTTCACGAGAAACTCCTAGTTCCAAATTTTACTCTGCTCAATTTTATGGTGCTGTAAATTCCTTTTCTTGCACAGAGTATATTGTAAGTAATTGAACTTAAATCTTGTGAAGTTTGCTTGTTATATAAACAACCGTTGACTGTTAGGGTCATTTTTTAGTTTGACCTATTTATAAATATAGTGTTTCTTGATATTTTATCTTTAATTATGAACTAAACTATTAAAAGAAACCCTTCATGTTTATTTGTAGTTATTAGTAGCTGATATCTTCATTTGTTGTAGGGTGATAGACTACAATTTGTTTAATAGGAAAAATATCTAGTAATTATAATACCAAAGGTCATTTACAATTTATTACTATTCTAAAGCTAGATTCATTATTATAATATCCCCTTCTTAACAAATAACCCATTTTTCTTTCCTCGGCCTATGTACAAGCCATGATATAAGGAGAGTCAATTGACGTCCACCATCAACCAATGGGAGATCAACGTGAATAGCCCTCTAGAGAGAGGAAACACATTTACTTTCTCATTACTATCCTATTTATCAATTTTCAACCCATAGATAATAATTCTACAAAATCAAGTCTTCTTTTTGCAAAGAATTATTCATATTCCTCTGTTTTAGAATTTAGAGCAGAAACCTCTTTCTCTCCCCCTCACAACTCTCTCTCTCCACATACAAACACTATTCAAGAATCTTGATGGATTAGTTTTGTTTACATGTATAAGCAGTAATCACAAGGTGTGTTGGCAGAAGTGAGGGAAAACATGAAGGGGCATGAGGAGAAGTTGATGAAGGTATTTTGGCTAAGGCCTGCTTTCAAGAGACATTCTGTGAGGTCGCCCTCGTGGAGATCGTTCAACAACGCAGTTTGTTCATCGTATGCACTCCTCCTGTTCTTCTTCTTCCTCCTCGTCGTTGCCGTGCTCGTTTTCACCGGCCAGGTCGATCTCGTAAGTGTTCTAGAAACTTCTCATCAATGCATGAACCTTTAGTTAATTATTTTGTGCTTGATTCAAAAATTTCAAAGTATGTGTTGTTTTAGGATTCATTTTGGGGTTTCTGGGGAAAAGATGAATCATTATTGTTATTTCATCCTAATAAGCCAACATGAATTATTTCTTCCCCTCATACAAAATATGGAAAAAAGAATTTATCTCAATGGAATCAATTCGTCTTGCATCATCAATCTGTTGTTCTCTCTCTGTATGAGTATTTTCTTCGCATACTAAAATTTGTTAGCCTCAGAGAATTAGTGGACTTAAATTAAGTGAACAATTTCGACATTGAAAAAAGGATTTGCTATTTTAATTAGTGGGATAGATTAAATTACTCGCTCCCATGTTGAAATATTGGTGACTTGCTCATCTAGGGCAAATCAACACACTCCCTTCATTAAATTTACATTTAATTTCGAGACCAGGATTTCGAGAAATATATATTTCAAGTATTAATTCGAGGATGTTGTGCGTGTACACTGAAAATAACATGAAATTAGTCAACATTTATTAATGGTTACTACCTAACTCATAACTAGCCTCTAAATTTGGCAGCCTGCATGAACTAATCCACACTGTTGACCAGTGATAACTAATGAAATCTTCGAGTTTAACTAATTACGGTTGGGTAGATTTCCTAAATAACTTTTACGAGAGATTTTCTGTCCTTTGAATTAGGTATAAATTTTGAAAGCCGCTCGCTCTCTATATATATTTTTATTTTTATTTGTTATTTATGCATAATTGTACCGGGATGAGATACACTGATGCATATGTTCCATTTATATATTTATTATTTTAATAATTTTTTTTATAAAAATAAAATTTATTACTAACACTATATATGAATTTAAATTATACTATGAATTTTTTTTTTAAAGAATTAAATTTTTAAAATTATACTATGAATTTATTATTTTTTAAAAAAATTAAAATTTTAAAATTATACTATATCATAATTTTGAATTCATCAACCTATTATTAGTTAATAAAAATAAAATTAAATGATAAAAAATAATTATATACCTTAATTAGATGCAAGGTTGTACTTATGTCTACAGGTCCCAATCGAGAATTTTAAAATAGTCCTCTATAATGTACTCCATTCGTCCCACGAATCTTGATATATATATATTTTTTTTGGGTCGTCCTACTAATCTTGACACGTTTCTAAATATAGTAATAACAATTAGCTAAAGAATAAGAGTATTTAATTATCTTTCTCTCTTATACTTTATTACTTTATTACATTCTCTCTCCTACTTTATCACCTCCAGTCTCCTATTTTATCGCTTTTATACTTTATTACCTACACATTTAAAACACTAATCTACAACTCTTTAATTCTCGTACCGAAACCAAACGTATCAAGATTCGTGGGACGGAGGGAGTAATATTTTTTTGACAATATCAATATAATATTTGATATTTAACAAAACAAAAAAAATCACCAATTTTTATGAATTGTAAGAAAAATAATAAAATATTGATATATCGTATCAAAGTAATCGCTCCAAAACAAACAAGGTTTCTTATTTTTAAACAAATGCATTAAGTCTTAGAGGCAAAAGTTTATTATTTTTATTTAATTCATTTTCCATTTCTTTAGCTTGATCCGTAGTAGTACGATGAAAGCCATATGAGATTAATGGGGAATGGCTACTGTAAAAACACTTCTTAAAATAAAAATAAAAATGTTTTTTAATGTATGAATTTTATGTAGAACACGTATGAATTCATTCAACATGATTACGAATTATGAAAATTAAATTTTTGATACCTTTGAGATTCGAACTCAAGACCACGAAATTCATCTAACAGGGTTACGAATTAATCGTAAATCTTTATGATCTAAGGGCTGGAAATTATTTATATTTTATACTTTAAAAAGTGTTTTTATTTTAGCTCTCCCATATATATATATATATGTGCACATTAAAAAAATAGGCCTCTCAAAATTTGGGGCTTCATGCAATGGCTTGACTTGTGTCTATACTTAGTTACGATCCTAATTAAATGGAATGAACCATAATTAATAATCATAAAATTAATTAAAGTATACAAAATTAAAATTGAAGACAAAATATATAAGAAAATAAATATAATTGAAAATGAAATATAAAGTGGGACATTCAGTGTGATATATTGAATCTGTGGTACCACTATCTTGTATTGGTACTTGTAAACTAGTATAATAATATCACTTTTGTTTATTTCGTAAATTAAGATACAACCTTTAAATTTTGTTACCAAAAAAATAAATTAATCTTTGTAATTTCTGTGTTTTACAAATTTTATTATTTTAACAATAAATTTAAAAGTTGTGGTGTGAACAAATAAATGAATAAAAAGTTGGTATTATTGTTCTAAAAAAAAAGTTGGTATTATTATATACTACAATTAATCCTAAAAAAGCTTTGTATTGAGAAATGCTGTTATTGATTTCACTAACCAATTAAAACTAAATCTGGAAGGGAAACTATGTGAGAAACTCTTACCTAAGGACTTCTATAATCAGCACTGGAAAATTCGAATATACCCTCGACTGTGCCACGTGGAACCACACCAAGTCCTGCCCGAGAAACTACCCGATCCCGGTCAGGCGCGAGCCGTCGGCAAATCCGGCGGCGACCTGCCCGGAATATTTCCGATGGATCCACGAGGACCTCCGGCACTGGAAACGGACCGGAGTGACGAAGGAGATGGTGGAGAAAGCGCGCGCGACGGCGCATTTCCGCCTCACCATCCTCGACGGGAAGGTCTACGTGGAGAATTTCCGGCAGTCGATCCAGACGCGGGCTCTGTTCACGGTGTGGGGGATCGCGCAGCTGATCCGGACGTACCCGGGGAGATTGCCGGATCTCGAGCTGATGTTCGACTGCGACGACCGCCCCGTCGTGGAGGCGAATCGCTTCCGGCTGCCGGACTCCGCGCCGCCGCCGCTGTTCCGCTACTGCTCGGATTGGCGCAGCTTGGATATCGTCTTCCCTGACTGGTCGTTTTGGGGCTGGTAATGTTTCTTCTTCTTTGTTTGTTGGTTTATTTTGAAAGATAAAACGGAAAAAATAAAAAAGAGGCGCGAAAATGCAAATAGTTTGATGCATAAAATAAAAGGAAAAAATTCTACTAGAATATGATTAGGAATTATAATAATTAAAAAAAATTAAAATGCAGTGAGCTTGAGTTTACTCTTATGTTTGGAATATCAGTATATTGATAAAAGAGTTAATTACTGAATTTCCATCTAATTCTAATTTTGTATATACCTTTTGAAATTTGACTACCAATCAGGATTTAAGCCAAACTTTCGTCAAATTCTAATTAAAGTTTGATGTGATAATTATCAAATTATTGATTTAATCTGATATTGCTACCAATCAAGATTCCGGCCAAATTTTCTACTGATAATTGCTAGCCAAATGATCGACCTGGCATAGTCCTTCTCGCGTGACAATCGATTGACATAAAATAAGTTAATAATTTGACTAACCATCATGTTAGCAGAAAGGTCGTCTGAAATCTTGATTGGTAACAAAATCAGACTAAGTAAATGATTAACAATTAACATGTCAAATTTTAAAGTTTGTATGCAAAATTAGAATTGGATGAAAATTCAATAATTTATGCACAACTAACCCTTTCATAAAATGAAAATATGAAGAGAATTAAGGTAAGGCTAAACAACATGGTATTTTATGAAGATGGTAATAGATAATAAGGGGAGCATTGGTGTAAGAGGTGTTTATTTTGAACTTGTTTGATCGTCATATTTTTTAAGGGTGTGTTTGGTTATTCGTGATAATATTAGTTTGAGATTATTCAAATTAAGTGGGCTCAAGATTATCCCAGATAAATTTTGATGAGGGTATAAGACTCATAAGCCATAACTAATTCTACGTGGTGTTGTCTCGAGATTAAGTAATAGGCTGAGTCCATCTAACCAAATACTCCCTCCGTCCCATTACAAATGTCTCATTACTTATTGGCACGAAGATTAAGAAATATGTGAAAAATAGATAAAGTGAATTGGTGAAAATTATTTAAAGGGTTAATTTGTTTTAAATCCACAAACTTTACGCTTTTTTTGGTTTTTCCCAAAACAAATAAAAATGTGTTCTAAATACACAAACTTTCACACATTTTGGAATTTCCCACGAAAGTCAATTCAGATAAAATTGAATCTGTCTTAGAATCGATTTTTGTTGTTGTGTAATATCTTAAAGGTTTAATTTGGTACAATTTATTTCAAAATAATTAAAATATCCAAGTTTTATAGTATATAACATCGTATATATCTTCTACGTCAGCAAAATTCATCGTCACGCTAGATTCAATTTTGTCCGAATTGACTTTTATGGGAAAATCCAAAAATTATGAAAGTTCATGTATTTAAAACAAACTTTTATTTATTTTGGGAAAACCCAAAAATTGTATAAAGTTTATGTATTTAAAACAAATTAACCCTTATTTAAATATTAGGTATAGAGAGAGAATATATTGCCAAAAATGGAATGAGACATCCCATTATAGAAAATGAGACATTTGTAATAGGACCGAGGGTGTTAGAAGACTAAAGTTATCTAATACTCCCTCCGTCCACGAAATGAGTACTCATTTGTGGACGGCACGAGTTTTAAGAAATGTATTGAGTGTAGTGTGAATAGAATAAGGGTCCCACCTTTTTTAGTGTATTAATTAAAGAGTTTTGTGGGGTACACTTGCCAAAAAGGGAAATGGGTACTCATTTCGTGGACGGACGAAAAAGGAAATATGGGTACTCATTTCGTGGACGGAGGGAGTAATATCAATCCGAACACCATCTAAATACTCAATCATCTACTTTATCAATCTACTCTATTTCTCAAAGTAAATGTCTCGTAAATTGTGTAGGGCGGAGACGAATATAAAGCCATGGAGAAGTGTGTTGAAGGAAATAAAAGAAGGAAACAAGAAGATAAAATGGGAGGATAGAGAGCCCTATGCATATTGGAAGGGAAACCCCAGTGTTTGCCCATGGAGGGCTGACCTCATGAAATGCAATGCAACTCCTCAGACTGATTGGAACACTCGCCTTTATGTTCAGGTATTTCTTCCTCATTCATACCTCATCAAATGCAATCCAACTTTTTTCTCTACACCTACTCTTAATTCTTCCTTGCATTTCAGGACTGGATTAGAGAGTCCCATCAAGGCTACAAACAATCAAATCTTGGAAACCAGTGCACCCACAGGTTACAAATTTTGCCAATAAATGAATCTTGCTTTTCCTTTCTGCAATGAGCTTATTCAAGAATCAATCAGTTACAAGTTTTGGCATAAATGAATCTTGCTTTTCCTTTCTGCAATGAGCTTAGCTTATTCAAGAATCAATCAGTTACAAATTTTGCTATACATGGATCTTGCTTTTCCTTCTTGCAATGAGCTTATTCAAGAATCAATCAGTTACAAATTTTGCCATTGAATCTTGCTTTTCCTTTCTGCAATGAGCTTAGCTTATTCAAGAATCAATCAGTTAAAAATTTGGCCATAAATGGATCTTGTTTTTCCTTCTTGCAATGAGCTTAGCTTATTCAAGAATCAATGAGTTACAAATTTTGCCATAATTGGATCTTGTTTTTCCTTCTTGCAATGAGCTAATTCAAGAATCAACCAGGTACAAGATCTACATAGAAGGATGGGCGTGGTCAGTGAGCGAGAAGTATATCTTCGCCTGCGACTCCCCGGTCCTGCTCATGACGCTGCGTTGGTATGATTTCTTCATTAGAGGCATGGTCCCTCAGCACCATTACTGGCCCGTGAGGGACGACGACAAATGCAAGTCTCTCAAATTCGCAGTCGATTGGGGGAACCATCACACAGGAAAGGTACAAGTAGACCACATTAATTTCCTTCTTGCAGTGTGTGTCATCAAGTCCTAAATATTCTTGATTGTTAGGCCAAGTCCATTGGTGAAGCCGGGAGTCGGTTCATCCACGAGGATCTGAAGATGGAGTACGTCTACGACTACATGTTCCACCTTCTCAACGAGTACGGGAAGCTGATGAAGTACACGCCCTCCGTTCCTGCACGTGCAGTGGAGCTCTGCCCGGAGTCCGTGGCCTGCTCTGCTCGAGGCATTTGGAGGGAGTTCATGGAGGAATCCATGGAGAAAGGGCCGAGTGAGATGGATCCGTGCACATTGCAGCCGCCCTACGAGCCTCAGGAAATCCGAGCCTTCAACGATGGGAAGATCAAGAGGACTAAGCAAGTGGAGGCGTGGGAGAATCAGTATTGGGACAGCCAGAATAAGAAGAAGCAATCTTTAAAAATGTAGCAGCTGCTGCCCTTTGTTAAATTTACTTTTTTTTCTTTCTAAAGTTGTTGAATAACATCATAGTTTTGAGCGTTTTTGTAAATGAGGGTGTCATGATTCAGACTTCATAATGTGATTCTTGACATTGATGTTGCTGAAAATGATATCAAAATTGCATATTGCAACTGTAATACCAATTGTGGTTGATATTGAAGCTTTATGTAGAGAACTAAAGATCATGAATTTGAATCCTTACTAATCTATATATAATGTAGAAACAATCCACCTGGATGGCCATAATGAGGAATGAAAATCAATTTTTAGCCCCTAATCTTAAAACATCAAATTCTGGCCATTAATTAGGCAGTATACCTAATATACCCTTTTTACTTGCCGGACACCTGGGTCCCAGCGGTCGTGGTGGAGAAAAACGTGCGGGCGCTGAATGGCTCGGCCGCTGGGGACTTTGAGCTCTCGCAGGGTGCTCGTGGGTGAATAGCGTGGCCGCTGGAAGCTTATGGGTGAGTTGCGCGCTCGCGGGGAAAAGCCAGCGCCCGCTGCACGTATGACACTTATGGCACTAATAGTGACTTGGTTTTATTTTGGATTTTCGTTGGCACTAATAGTGTCATAAGTGCCAAAAAGACTATTTTAAACACTTTCACGTAGGGTTTAGATGTTTCATTTAGGGTTTTTTGTTTGGTTGTTTGTTTCATGTGCTTCATCTTCTTCACATCATGATTTCTTGATTCTATTGCTATTGTTTATGTATTTGTGTTGCACGTATGACACTTATAGCACTAATAGTGCCATAAGTGCCAAGAGGACAATTTTACTTAATTTTATTCTGAATTTTCATTGGCACTTATGACACTATTAATGCCATAAGTGTCAAAAGGACCATTTTACTTGGTACTTATGGCACTATTAGTGCTATAAGTGTCAAAAGGACCAAGTAAAATCTTGGCACTTATGGCACTAATAGCTATTAGTGCCATAAGTGCCTAATCCAACCCGGCACACGATCCGCGTGCCTAATTTTACCCGGTCCGCCTAATTAAGGATAAAAACGTTCGAAATCGTTAAAAATGACAAAATTTTATGTTTTTTCAATTAGTAGCCATAAATTGTATTTTATAATTCATTTTGCCTATTTCAAAATTTCGCTGTATAATGTATATATATATATAAGCTAAACCAATTACCCAAAAAATTCCTACCAAAAAACTTCATCAATATCATTATTAATAATGATTAACTTAATTATTTATTTAGTTTATGTAGATATTCACATATTTCTTTATTTTAAAGGCAATCGATTTAAATATAAAACTAGCACACATCTTATTATATTACATTTTAATTATAATATATACGTGTGGGTATATATGAAAATGAGGTAGTCAAATTAGATGTGTCTAATTTTAATACTTTGCGTAATTAAATTAATTTACTTATATATATATATATAATATTTTATAATAGATCTGGAAACAAATGGTGTGTTTGAAATCAAATATCCTAATCAATCTCATAGAATGCACCAGGTGAACTAAGTGTTGTGTTTGAATTAACTCTTGCATTTTATTCATCAAACAAATCTACAATAGAAATATGGAATATATACTTTTTTAAAAAGAAATTGAATAAACTCTAACAACCACAGCCACAACTTTAATTAGAATTGGTAAAACACTAAACAACAACCACTTCTTGTGATTAGGCAATGATTATCACTAACTGTGTGTTTTAGGTGATCAGGAACAAGTCAAACACTCTGCTAAAACACTCTTAACAACTATTGCACACAAACACATCTAATCTGATGCTGGTTTTAGATCAAACATTGATCAAAACAAACAATTTTTGTCAAGATCATCAAGAATATGATAGACAGGCAACAACAGCCTAGGAGGGCTCAATCCACTACTGTATTCTTTCTTGCAATCCTCATCATCATTGGCTTGATCACTCAATGGCTTGATGTTGTAAGCTCTTTTTTTTTTCATGTGCAGTAGTGTAATATGATGATGATCATCAATCACACTTTGGTTTTGGCCCTTTTTTGCAGTCAATAATCAGAGGATCACTGCTGAAGAAATTTCATGTCCAAGATTCATCCTACATATATTCAGAAGAATTTGATTGCTCTCTCAACTGCTCAAACATATCATCACCTTTAAAAAATGATAACATAGAGAGCTCATCAGCTAAAGCATGTCCAGACTACTTCAAGTGGATCCATGAAGATCTAAGGCCATGGAAGGAAACCGGGATCTCAATGGAGATGGTCGAGGAGGCCAAGAATGTCGCGCATATTAGGATCATTGTAGTGAATGGGAGACTATACACATTGAGGTACAAGAAAGTCTTTCAGACCAGAGATGTTGTGACCATATGGGGGATCTTGCAGCTCCTTAGGCTGTACCCGGGCAGGCTGCCGGACTTGGACCTAATGCTCGAGTGTGGGGATAGGCCCGTGATCAAGAAACGCGACTATGGAGGTCTAGAAGCTTCCCCCCCTCCTCCATTGTTTCACTACTGTGGAGATGAGTTGAGCCATGACATTGTCTTTCCTGATTGGTCCTTCTGGGGTTGGTAAATCTTTCTGTTTCTTCAATTTAGCATCAAATATCAATAGAAAAAGATGATTTAATCTCATTTCACTTCATTTCATTTCTCAACTTTGCAGGCCAGAGCTGAATATCAAGCCATGGCAGGTGCTGAAGCAGGAGATTCAAGAAGGCAACAGACGAGTCGAGTGGAGGGATAGAGAGCCTTACGCTTACTGGAAAGGGAACACGAGGGTGGGAGCTGCACGTCGCGACTTGGCAAAATGCAATGCCTCTGATCAAGATGACTGGAAAGCTAGGATCTTTGAAATGGTATGAGGAAAACTTCTTTTGCATTTTATAGTATTTGTAGTTTATTTAACTCATGCTTTCAAAATTGTAGGACTGGAATGAAGAGAAGAGGCAAGGCTTCAAGAATTCTGATATGGCAAATCAGTGTAATTACAGGTATAAATATAATACATTTGCAAATTTTAGATCACATATTTTTTCTAGATGTAAATTTGGAGTTGATGTAAGGCAGATACAAGATTTATGTTGAAGGAGTTAGCTGGTCTGTTAGCCAGAAGTATATCTTAGCTTGTGACTCCATGGCTTTGATCATAAAACCTCGTTTCTACGATTTCTTCACGAGGAGTCTGCTGCCCTCGATCCATTACTGGCCTATCAACACCAACAGCAAGTGTGAGTCAATCAAATTTGCAGTTGAATGGGGCAACAGATACACAGACAAGGTGATTGAAAAGATGTGGAAAAAGTTGGGAGTTATCGATGTTTTTCTAACTTGATGGTTGTCGTTGGTAGCAGGCTCAGGAGATTGGAAGGGCAGGAAGTAACTTTGTTCAAGAAAATCTTAAAATGGATTATGTTTATGATTACTCTTTCCACCTACTAAATGAGTATGCAAAGCTTTTGAGGTACAAGCCGACTGTCCCTCAAGGGGCCGTTGAGACGTGCTCAGAGGCGTTGGTGTGCTCTGTTAGAGGACAGAAGAAGAGATACAGACTACATTCCATGGTCAAGAGCTCGTCCGGTTCACCTCCGTGCCATCTGCCTCCCTCGTTCGAGCCAGAGGATGTTCGCGCTTTCATTGAGAGAAAAGAGAATCTCACAAACCAGGTTGTCTTGTGGGAAAGAAGTGAAACTCACAGCAACTGAAGGAGGAGAGTATTTTGATTTAGGACTATTACAACTACTTGAAAATTATATATATAAAAAATTCAGACTCCTTTTCTATGTAATGTTTTAGTATAAATCAATGTTACTCTTTTATGACAGATGTTTCATGGTTTTCATATGCATATGATTTTGAAGGAACTGAAAAATCAAAACTTGGAATAAAAGGCCCTTTTTGAATTTTGATGATCATAAACTTTTTTTAAAAAAAGTTCTAAGTAAAACTCAGTGTAGAAAATCATTGTTTATATCAGATAAAAAAGGGGGTTAGCCACAGAAAAGATGCAGCTAATACATTAATAAACACTCTTGTAAGAAAACCACAACAAACATAAACCAAAAATGGAAAAGAAAACAGACAGATGGTTTTATCCCTCTAGTTCCAAAATACTACTAAATAACTAAGCCCTGTTCAGATGTAATCGAAAGAGCCGCCCTAAAACTCGAACATTTTATAAGGAAGTGACGATGAGACGCGAGCCAGAGGATGCTTGGTGCAACGCGTCTTCAATAAGCCCGGGCCTTGAGGATATCCCAGCTCATCTCACTAGGATCAGTTGCTTGCAACTCAACCTGAATCCCATCTAACTCTCTCTTGAACCTGTCTTTGGAGCTTGCATACAACATCTTAGTCCTCACCTTTGCAACATCTGGTGACCTACAATATTTCAAGAAAATATTTTCTTTTCATTGAAAAATAAAGTAGGAAAAAAAGAGAGAAACATGGTAAGTAAACCAAACCATGCAATGAAGAAGATCTTGCTCTTGTGGCAGTTTTCATCTGTTGTGAAGTCATAGTCGAAGACAGCATAGCGACAGTCGTCAGAAGGCAAGCTCTTGCAGAAATCCTCGTAGGATTCGCCCTGGCTTCCGACCTTGTCTACCACCACTTGTTGGAGGCCATCATCAATCTTGAAGGTCAGGTATCTGTGGTTTCTTCTGGCTTTTAGCTCCAAGAATGTCAGCTTGCATTCGTCGTGCACAGCAATTCCCGAGGCTGAGTTCGCCTGCAAATGCACCACAACAATGGTGTGACAGTTTCATCTCTGACTTAGAATGTTGAAAAGATATCAGACCTCTTCTTCATAGGATGTGTGTGGTGCAAGATTTCATGCATATGGATTTGCCATCACTGAATTTTGCAAGTTTTGATAAAATATTTTGATCTATCAAATCATCTTGTTTATCTTTGAAACATAACACTAAATGTAAACACACACCATAATGATAGAAACACAACCACACAACTACAAAATGTGATAAAAAGTTACTAATTTGACAGTTTACATGATATGTCATCTCAATAATCAAGAATCATTATATGTCTGAATTTTGTAAGTTTTTGATCTATCAAATAATCTTATTTATCTTTGAAACATAACACTAAATGTAAACACACACCATAATGATAGAAACACAACCACACAACTACAAAATGTGATAAAAACTTATTAATTTGACAGTTTACATGATATGTCATCTCAAGAATCATGATATGTCTGAATTTTGTAAATTTTGATCAAATATTTTGATCTATCAAATGGTCCTATTTATCTTTGAAACATAACACTAAATGTAAACACACACCAAAATGATAGAAACACAACAACACAATACAAAATGTGATAAAAAGATATTAATTTGACAGTTTACATGATGTGTAATTTCAAGAATCAAGATCTATATATATGGATGCAAATAAGAGTAGAAAGTGAAGATGAAGATGAACAAGAAACATACCATGTTGTGTCTCTGTCTAACGAGAGAAAGGGACTTCAAAATATGAAAAATGGAGATGGAAGTGATCAAATGGGAAATAGAGAGAGATGAATAGATAATGCAAAATGATCCTTGTTTTTTGGTTAAAGAAGTTGACGAAATATTCAAAAGATGGGGAGATTTTTGAGGTGTGTTTTTAGGAAAACTAAAGGCACATATCTCATCTTGCCTTTTTTTTAGGATCATCATTAATCACATCCAACAATTTTATTTTTTTTCCAACAGCCTCAAAAATTTTAATTTTGAATGCTATTTGTGCGATTTATCAAATATAGTCTCTTTTTATTAAAAAAAAAAAAAACATTAAAGAATTATAAGGGATACTGTGGCTAGTTTTATAGAGGTTCCTTTTTTTTTAATT
Organism: Salvia miltiorrhiza; assembly: GCF_028751815.1. Lineage (NCBI taxonomy): Eukaryota > Viridiplantae > Streptophyta > Magnoliopsida > Lamiales > Lamiaceae > Salvia > Salvia miltiorrhiza. Next base: position 53,709,043 of record NC_080394.1, on the reverse strand, counting down.
GAATTAATTATTATTCAAGATTTGTTTAATGATGAAGTGAAAAATCTGTGCTTTTCTAAGTAAGAGATAACTCGTGATTTTCTTCCACTTAACGCTCCAACAAAATCTATAATATACCTTTTTTCTTTTAGTTAATTAGTCACACATACCTAAATAAAGTGATTTCAATGTTTCATCACCTTCACCTTATACATTTCTTATTTTTCCCCATTTTTTTTAATCACCTCCCTAAATTTCAATAACTCAATAATCGGCTTGAGTAATTTTGAAATATTTAGGATCAAATCTATATAATCTATAAAAAGGCACTTTAACGGCTTATTTTTCCCACCAAATTTTAAAAATCAGTTTTTTTTAACTGCTTCCTATTATTCAGTAAGTATGCAAAAATTGTGTTCCACTCATTTTTCTTTCTGCTCCACATTTTTCTTTTATGTTTTGATTTATTTTATTTTCTACATCTTTCTAATCTTTCGATTTTATTTAATTAGCTTTATTTTAATTTTATTTTCAATTTTAATTTCTTTTATTCATAGCAAATATATGACATCAATTTATATCTATATTCATATAATATACAAAAGGATAATTTTAACGGATACTTTTTAGTGTAATTTTTTTAAAATAATTCTTTTAATACTCCAGAATACCTATTTTTTCACAATTCACACTCAATCCAGCATGTTTTTTTTTCCTTTTCTCTTTTTTCGTTTCAATTGTAATATAATTTGATTAATGTTAAATATTTAATATACATATCAAATTAAAGATTATGAAAGTAGCTTTAATTTAATATTAAAAAATGGCTTTTTCCCTCCATTTATTCCCTCTCTTTTTTTTTTCTCTCATCTCCCACCATTTTTTCACTATTTTTTTTTATATATTTTAATCCTTTTCTAAACATTATCACATTATTTTATTTAAAAAAAATATGCACATTTTAAATTTAATGTAGTAAAAAAATAATGAAAAATGAAGTTAAAACGATTAAGTTATGAAATAAATTAAAAGTTTAAATATTTTATTTTATCTGTTTGTTAAAATTTTACAATTTTATACATATGTTTGTGTATGAAAATACTTATTTATCTATTATGACGTATATACTACTCGATGATAATAATGCCTAATGCTAATTTTTATTATTGATTTTTTTTATTTATTTAATAACTTTAATTATCATTACGCTTTATACAAAGTTGAAAATTTATATTTTTAAATTCAGAATTTTATTAAATAATTGACAGGCGTGGATTGTTTTAGTTTATTTATATTAAAAATATATTTTATATTTATATATTTTAATTTTATTTAATATTTATATTTATTTATTTAAATATATGTTGTTTAGTTTTAATGTTCGTCGTGCATCGCACGAATGGAATACTAGTTATAGAAGAATATGCTAATGATAATCAATAAAATTTAATTTGAAATTTGGAATATACAGATGTTAAAAAGAATCATGGCCCAATTTCAGAAAAGGAAAGGGTTTAAATCCAATGGGCCGACGGGCCCAACCTATGAAGCCCAAGACCTATTTAAACGGCAACTTCTCAAGAATCATTTATGGTAAGGCTAGCACATTCAATTTATTGAGTTATCTAAAAATATACAAAATTATTAAAGTATTTTTAGGATAAATAAATCTATTTTAAAAGAACGGGCGACAGAGAATTCAAATCCGAAATCTTAGTCTTCAATAAGACTGATGGGGACAAAAATATACATCCTTTGAAGATCGGGAGATTAAGGTCAATCCAACGATAATAACGTTGTTCACGGTCTAGCAGCTCTGATTTTCCAATTTTAGCCTTGCGGCCGAACAACCTTGCAGGCTTAACGCTCAAGTCCAAAGACTATTAAATACCCGATAAAAAAGGAGAATACCATGAAGATATGGATAAATATGAATAATCATAATCATATTCTAAATCTAAGAGGAGTCATATTCTTACTAGAATTCTTAGTTATTTGCCTATAAATACATGTAAAATCGTAGTGTAAAATCATCTACGATCATTGTCTACGCCATACGCTGAAATCAATACAAAGCATCAACGCTTCGACACCTTTCTCGTGTTCTTGTTATTTCCTGTTACGATATTTTTGGGCACAACAAAGACATTTTCTATATTAGTATTACTAAGCAAACATAAACACACATATTGAGATATTTTTTTATGTTGAGACCTAATAAGTTGTGTTTTATAAATATATTCCCTTTGTCTCATAAAAGCATGAACATTTGTGAATGGTACAAATTTTTAAAAAATATTTGATAAAAGTGTATTGTGAGTGAAAAATAGGTCCCATTTTATAAAAGAAAAAGATGAAAAAGCAAAGAAATTGTGATGGGGTAATGTACAAAAATAAAAATATTCATGTTTTGTGAGACGATAAAAAATAATAAAAAGTTAATGTTTTTGTGAGACGGAGGGAGTATATTTTCTTGAGGGATATTAAAATAGTGAAAATTTTCCATGTAAAAAGTGAAGTCGAGTGCTCAATTTCTATCGACTTCCTTTCTTCTACTAAAATGGAAAATTGTATATATAAATATCTATTGATTTATAAGTTAAAGAAATAAAAATTAGGGAAAAAGTGCAGATTGGCCCCCGAAGTAGTAGCTCCTATAGCGTATAACCCATCTTACTCACTATGTGTGCAACTAAACCCCTGAACTCAGAGAAAAGGGTGCAAATTCCCCCCTCTGACCTAACGCCGTTAAGTGTCCGTTAACGTTTGGGTTTAATTGCACCTTCTACTTCAGGGGTGGATCTGCACCTTAATTTTTTTTTTTATTATAATTTTAGCAACTCACCTCCGGCATCAACTTAACCGCCTCCCGTACTCATCGGCTCCAACTTACACTTTGTCAGCTTGCACGTGCTCAATCTCTTGATCGTCGACTGCTTACCGCCGACATGCAGCAGCATCACCAACTCCAGATGTGGACCTGGATCGAATCTTGCTTGGTCCAAATCCATATTCGTATTTTTTTACTTAGGTCAGGATCCGGTCCAAATCCATTAGGTCCAAAAAAACGAGATTCATGTTCAGATCCATTAGATTCACACGGTCTCGAGTCCTGACCCGGATCCATTCTTTTTTCTCTTTTAAAATAAATTTACAAATATTAAATTAACCAAAAATAAAATCATAATTATTATCTAGAGTTTTAATAATTATTCAAAAATAAATAAATAAAATTTAAATATATATTATATAGATAAATATATACACAATTAATATCATAAGATAAGCTTAAAAGGTTAAGGTGTTGGAGGAGATGCTGTTGTGCGGGGCGGTGAAGAAGCTGGTGGCGTTGCTGCATGTAAGCGGTGGGCAGTCGACAACCAAGAGATTGGGCGCGTGCGAGCTGACAAGGTGCAAGTCAGAATCGATGAGTACGGGGGCGGTTAAGTTGATGCCGGAGGTGGGTTGTTGAAATTATATAAAAAAAAAAAAATCCACCCCTAAAGTAGAGGGTGCAATTAAACCCAAACATTAACGGACACTTAACGGCGTTAGGTCAGAGGGGGGAATTTGCACCCTTTTCTCGGAGTTCAGGGATTTAGTTGCACACACAGTGAGTAAGAGGAGTTATACGCTATAGGGGCTACTACTTCGGGAGCCAATCTGCACATTTTCCATAAAAATTAACTTGTACTATTTTTTTAATTATTTATAGAAGTTTTTTTTTTTTTTTTAATTACAAAAGACATCGCAGATGGAACCTCTACACCACGCGAAGGTGGGAAAATAACTGCATGCAGACAGAATACTACTCACACAAAGTTGAGAACATTATTCACACAAAAGTGAAAAAATTACTCGTACACGAATGAGATTGAACTCAAAATCTTTCACAAATGAGAGCTTTTGGAGGTGGGCAATTATTTATAGAAGTTTTTAGTATAGCACGTAACTCTGAGTTGCTTTACAATATAAAATGATAAAATCAAATCTAGGTTCACAACTTAATCGATTAGTGTACGAAAAGTAGAAGTAAAAATTTGGTGACGTATATATGTCGTATACCAATCAAACTCTTTTGGCATTTTCCACATGGTTGTTATACAAATATGAGTAAGTATTAATCTAAAACAATCGATGAGTATATAAAATTCAATATTTTTCTACAACACGTTACACAACCAAATCTATTATTCTCAATTCCGGTTTTCAAGGTTCTCAAAAAAAAAAAAAAAAAATCCGGTTTTCTTCAATTTTTATCAAGGATGTTAATCTAGTCCGAAACCCGTAGACTGACCCGATTAACCCGTTGCCCGAGAGGATTAGGGTTGAATATTTTTAACCCGATACAACTCAATTAGCCCGTAATCGAATAGCCCGGAACCCAATACGGTCGGCCCGACTAACCTGATGAGCTAGCCCGAAATCCGAATACTTAATATTAAATATTTAGATATAAAAATAAAAAAATGACATAATATTATAAAGTCTTATCATTTCACTTTTTTGTATTTCTGAGATGCTTTGATTCTATGAATTCAAACTATTGTTGGATATTTTATTATTTTTTCGTTAACAAAGTTGAACATTTTATTGTTACCAACTTATTTTATATGTTATGTAATCTTGATGTCTTTTTCAATATCTTATATTTTTGCATTTCATGCTTGCTATATAATTATATCTTTGATTTCTAGGTATATTTTATACATTATACATTAGATCATTAAAAATAATAAAATACAAATAATTATTTTATTTTTACGCATTTAAGCCGACTAGCCCGATGGGCTACCTCGAAACCCGAACATTTAGGGTTATGGTTGAAAATTTATAACCCGACAAAATCTCCAACCCAATTAACCCGCACCCCCGATAGGATTGGCCCAAAACCCGGTGGACTGGCTTGATTGACATCCCTAATTTTTATTATAGTCACATCACATCTATTGAATGCCAAAATTGAATATAAACACACACTTCAGTAAAATGACTCTTCGATCATCGAGAACTCTGAGCCACGGCAATGTCGAAGCGAAAGCAGCCTGAATTCGCCACAGATCATTCCGACGACGTCCTTTCTGGTACTTCACGCGAGCATGATGAATTATCCACTTCAATTCATCTGTTGAGTTTTGAGAAAGCGTGCAAAAATTGATTTCTGAGCTTAATTTCAAAATGCAAGTTTTTGTGAGGGTTTCGGTTGATGAATTTCTCTCGATTTACTCTTGTTTCATTACATGAATGTTTCGTTGTTGCTGAAATTTTGTTTGTGTGAAATATTGCTTGTCTTCGTTTCAACGACGACTAGCAGCTGGTTTTATAGGTGTTGTATCATTGTATGTGATGAACTGTGCTGTGCTCGATGTTGTATTTATGATCCATTAGTAGGCATATTAACAATCTATATCACTATATGTGCAAATGGTGTGTATTATGCTAAATGTAATATCTACTCTACTGTTCATGTAGTAGACAATTGAACAGATTAATGTGTGTAAATATTTGGTAGACTTAACATATAGCTCATGAGGTGTAGCATCTACAGATAGGGAGCGTTTAATTTGGAGGATTAGCCTTGATAGATAAAAATAGTTAGTGGTAATTCCTTGTTTACTTAGATGGGTTGAAACTTTAGGATATCTCAAGGCCCTTGATTATTTCTGTCATTTAAGCTAATTTTGCTTGATTCATATCCCATGGAAAGGGTGGGATTGGAGAAATCCTACTCTCGAGGATAAAAAATACTCAATCATGCAAAGTAAACGCCCCCATAGTGTATTATATTCGGAATTGTCTTGTATATACTGATGACTGAATTTGATTTTGCAGAAGAATTTGGAAGTTTGAAAAATATAAAGGGTTGTTATCATTTACATCCAATTTATAAGTCCATCCAGCGTAGGATAGAATTCTATGATCTACTTGATAAAGATAAGATTCCTCGTTGCCGGAGGTCAATGAGGGGATTTAGGAGGAAGAAAAAAACAGCCGAGCTAGATGCTGGTATGTTTCTCAATTTGTTTGTTTTTTATATGCTGCTTGCTTTGGATATTTGAAAAATATTGTGGATGTAACTGTTTGCCCTTGTAATGACTGATTAGGGAAACGGGTTGGAAGCGTTGCGAAGGCAAGCAGCAGATCTCGGGACGTGAGATGCAAACTGAAAGCAGAGACAGAGGAAAGTGATTGTGTAGTCATATACACATCTGTTTGTAATGGCCGAGTACTGAGGAGGCCGCGTGGTAGCACCACCGAGGGTCAGGAGACGGGGAAGTTAAGCTCTGGAAAGTTTGAAATCCACATAGAGTATGATATGATTTCTCCTATTTTTGTATGGAACTAATTCAATCTTATATTTTTTTATCATCTGACCTGTTGCTTTGGATGATGTAGGAATATGTGGAGAAAACTTTCAGAAGAAGAAAAGAAGGGTTTTACTTATCTTGACTCCTTGTGGTTTTCCTTGCATGCTAAAGGAACACACAAAACCAAAGTGTTGAGTTGGATTAAGAAAAAGGACATATTCTCGAAAAAATATGTATTTGTTCCAATTGTTCAGTGGTATGTGGTTGCATGTTGTGATAAAATCACTATCATTATGAATTTATGATTGTTCCTTAAGAGGTTATGCTGTTGCATATATTAATTTCTTGAGGTTCACTCATTAATGTTGCAATTTGCTAGGGGTCATTGGTTTCTTTTGATCTTCTGCCACTTTGGTGAAAATTCAGAGGCAAAATCTGAACGTCGCTGCATGTTGTTGCTAGATTCACTGCAAAAGGCACATGCTAAGCAGCTAGAATCTGGAATTAGAAAGTACATTATTCTTTTGTTCGACGTGAAGTATTTTTGTAGGATATGTACTTATAGTTTTCCTCTATATTTTCTTTACAGATTTGTCTTTGACATATTCAAAACAGAAAAACGGCCAGAGAATAAAGAACTAATCAGGAAACTCCCTCTTTTAATTCCGAAGGTCACATTACTAATCTACCAAGTACCTAATATTCAATATTCAGTTCAGTATATAGACTCACTTGATTGGGTGCATGATTCCAGGTGCCACAACAGAAAAGCAGTGATGAGTGTGGATTTTTTGTTCTCTACTACATATATCAATTCCTAAAGACTGCTCGTGATAATTTTAGCTTCTCAAGAGGCTGCACACACTTTGTAAGTGTTCATATTATTTCATTTTATCGTCTTTTAAAAGAAACCCTTTGCTTCAAGGTCTCATGCTGGGTCACTTTCTGCTCTGTGATGTATAGATGAAAGAGGACTGGTTTACTCCTGAAGATGTGGAATGCTTTATCAAATCACTGGACTCGATGACCAAATTATCTGATTGATCAGATCAGTATCTTAATTCTTGTCGTAAATGACGTATGGCAAATCAGTTAAATTTAGCAGTAAGAAGCTAGGTAGATGATGGTTATCGTTTTGGTTTTGGCTAACTAATTATCTTTCTGGGAGTACAAATTGGATTACTGTTCCCATTTTCTAATTAAATCCATAAGTATGTAGATTATTGTAAGAATATGAACGGAACAGCCCTGTTCCTAGTATTATATAAATTAGAAAAATTGTATATAATCTTGTTCTACTTTCTTGACATCTTACTATCCATATCTTTGGAAATTGATTGCCTACTTGTCCATTTTATATGCTGGCACAGTCATTTTGAGGAAAGCTTAGCATCACTGGGTAGTAGAAATAGATAGATTGTTGCTTTATATTCGTTTTTCTCTGTTTACTTATGGTTTTGAGACCAAATGAGACAATTTGCTAGCAACTTGCAGAAATAGTTCATGGTTGCTACTGTGGTGAGTGGTCGTATCAAGGTGATGATGCTGTGTGATCGATTCTTTGTGTTATCATTTTCAATATGTTATACTGATATGTTTGTCTCTGTGAAAGTATTGGCTGGACCAGATGCAAAAAGCGCGGTCCCTCAACAAGTAATGGGGCGTCTGAAAATCGCTGCTCCCTTTAATCCGACGGTCAGTATATTCTGTTGAATTAACACTGATTTTTCTTGTTTATTTGTGGCCCTTTGATATCTACTATGATCTTTTTAATCATGCAATACGGACTAGTTAATGGGAAGAATGTGGTTATATGTGTGTCTTTATTTGTGAAAAATGTGGGGTAAAGGAGAAATGATATTGACAGGTGAACCAATATGCTTTTCAGTATTTGGCACTCTATGGATAATGAATTATATGTGAACAATATTATTTGCTTGCACTTGAAGTTTAATCAAATGTCTAATGCATGATTAATCTCTCTCTCTTATTTGGAGTTGGATATGTTAACTTTTGTTTGGTTTAATTGAGTTCTTAAACTTTGTATTGTGTTCTCATTGGGACTTGTTATGGGTAGTTAGTAGTCATTTGAAATTTAAACATAATTCAAAGTTCAGTGATTCAATTGAAACAATTGGAAGTTTAATGGCTCATTTATAACATATTTGAAACATAAAACGTTTAATTGTATCAAACAAAAGTTTGAGAAGCCTAAATCATTTAATTTTAAGAATCTTGGGTTTTTTTTCCCCCTAAAACGTGCTTCCATTTAGCTGCAACTGTGTAAATTCTTTTTTGAGTTTGTATTTTTATTCTTTTTATAAAAATGATAACTTTGGGAAACCCTTTTCACCTTTTGTCATTTTGCCACCTCAATTTTACATTTTATTTTATTTTGTTAAATTGAAATGGCAAGAGATGGAAAAGAAGAAAGGTGATGTGACAAAAAAGAAAAAATAAAATTGAAAGGAAAGTGATGAAATTGAAAAGGTTTAAGTGACCTCATAATTTATTTTGCCTATAACTATAAAAATATAATACTGAGACTCGACTATGTCAAAGTGACTAAAAAAATGAATTGGTCAAAAGGGAAACAATTTTCCATAATAAGTTCTATACTGAAGCAATTTATATTGGCCAAAAGAAAAAAAATGATCTTTCTTGAAATTTAATTTTAGACTCGTAGTGGTGAAAGCAAGACAGTAGTATTATTTAATGTGGAAGAAGCAAAATTCTCTACAGATTTCTTAACTAATTTAACTTAGATTGCTAAATTTATCAGAAACGGTTGCTATCGTACGTGCCACTCATTTACTCGATCATTTTAGAAGAAAAAAACCGAATTTATTTAATTTTGTCCAAAACTAAATCGAAATTTGTTATTAAGAAGTTCACTAGAAAATTCATACTATTCGTTAAAGGTTGGCCGTGTTTTAATAAATTGCCTAACAATAGAAACGCGTCATTATGAAAATCATGTAACACCTTAAATAATAATTTAATGAGTTTATATTGGTAAAGTTGTAACTGCTTTTTGTTTGGTTTGGTGTGAAAACGACTCCAGAGGTAATCCACTCCATTCGTACCCATTTTATACTCCACGTACAATTTATACAATAGAACTCTATTTTTAAAATTAAACAGAGTTGTCTTCGGTAAAAAGTCTATTTTCAGAACATTATTATATTAATTTTTATAATATAGTCGAATAAAAAAAAATATTATAATATAGTGATATTATCGAAATTAGCATTATTGCGCCCCGGTAGTCCAATCTTATTAATAAATTTTAGGTAAAAAACTTTCTCATAAAATAGTTCGGATGTTATAAAATAGAGTTAATTGCAAAAGGATACACCAAAATTTGATTTTCCACACATTTCAAAATTATCGCAATAATAATCTAATTTTTTTATTGCAAAATAAACCCATCTCAAAACTTTCAGTAACTTACAAAATACCTTGATATAATTTTTTAATTAAGAAATTGTTGGATCTCGAAAAAAAAAACCATGTCACAATATTTTTCCAATAGTCATACTGCAAAGTTTATAAAATATGCTTAAAATCAAATTTGGGTAAGAACCAATGATTTTTTTTTTTAACAATTAATCTTATAGAATACAATACGTATTGAGTTATATCTCGACAGACATGACTCGAATATGAATGCAAGTATGTCATATATAAACAAGATATGAAATTATAATACATGATCAAATAAAGAAAATTTGTATGCGACATATATTTATTCTAAACAATAGTCTCTAAGGGAACATTAAGCGGTGTGATCTTCTGTCTGTGAACAGTGAGGTTTCAAGTTCAAACTCCTCTGCTCCCCCTCCTCAACCACCCCAAGTAAAAAAAACAACATAATAATAAATTATTTAATTATTATGTAATAAATAATACTACGCGACAGGACAATATTTTGAAAGTCTTTTAAAAAAATAAATTACACGAACATTTTATAATAAGTTATATAATAAAGTTCTTAAGGAGTCAAAACAATAGTAACACTAACACAACTATTTTTTTAGATACGATCACAAATAATAAATACTATAAACATCAAAATTAGTTTCATGTCGTGTAAACGAAGACCCTCGACGCGTATGCTGAATTGCTAATCTCTGTTTCATCCTTTTTAGAAATTAATTAATTAATAAATAGTAATACATAAAATAATTGTGTGAAGAAATAAAATTACATTGTTTATGTGCTCTCGTTGAATGAAAGAGAAACATGAAAACACACACACACACACACGTACGTTGGAAACAGACAACAGTATACGTCCAAGACTTTTCCACTTTCTCATTTCTTGCTCATCTTCTTCCTTGAATTTTCTTCTCTCTCTAACTCCCTTTTATATTTATTATGCATATAGACAGGAGCCCTGCTTCTCCATTATTACTACTGTTAGACTTTCAACCCCTTTCTTCAACACCATAAATTCTTTCCATCTCTCACCTCGTCTTCTTTCTTCTTCACCGTTTTCTTTTTGCTCGTTTTTGATCTGCATATTTGAAGCTCGTGATCCTTTGTTTTCAAAGTCAGGATTTTTCAGCTGTCTGTGGAAGAACTTGATAACAGGTACCTTTTTTTTTTTTCCTGTTTCTCTCTCTCTCTCTCTCTCTATCTCTCTGTTCCTTTTTTCTTCCTGTTGTTGTTTGGTTTAGCTTTCTATATTATTTCTGAGAGGCTGTATTGTTATGTATGGTGGGTTTTTGATTTGTAGTGTAAAGACTCCAGGTTTCGTGTGTGTGGTTTTATGTGGGTATGAAGTTTTGATTTTGAAGGTGTGATTGTTTTTCAAGAACCTTGCTCATCTGGGTTTATTGATGAGTTTCTTGTTTTGATGATTAGTTATGATATAAACAGAAATCTCGTTGAAAGTGGGAATTTTATTTAAAGTAATACAGTTCTTTAGCTAATGGAATATAACAAAAAAGTGGAGCTCTTTTTGAACAAAAAATCGGAATTTGGGATATTCTGTTCTTTATTTCAGCCTCGTAGGTTGACATGGGTTCAGATATTAGATACCTATAGTTCTTAAAGTTCTCTTTGTGGAAAGTGGAAATGTGTGATTAAATTCAATGTTTCTTGGTTTCTGGTTAATGAATCAATAATTTGATTTTGACATATGTTCTTGTTTGAGTCTAGAGAAATAAGATGAAACTGAATACTATAATCTTTGTGAGTGAGTCGAATAAGAATGATTTTTTTCACACATTTTGCTGCTCTTTTTATGACGCGTTTAGAGTTGCATTAGCACTGACATATTGCTGGATTAAAAAAGTGGATGTTTAGGGATGGATGATGTTGAACATGTAGATTTTGATGTTTTTGTAGGAATTCTATTCTGACTTTTTTTTTTTTTTTTGTTTTGGAACGATTAGTATTGCAAATGTTGTTATCGCATTTACCTTATATAAAAAAAAATATTGCTGGATGATGGAGGTTATGCGTTGTTGATATGAGCTTTAACGAAGCTTTAGACTTTAGTGTCATAACTGTGAATTGCTCTTGATTCTTTAGCGCTCACCACTTTCACTGCCGCAAAATCAATAGTTCTTATCTCTCTTCCGAGGGGTCGGGTTATATTTTTAAAACTCTTAAGCTGAACAGCTTTTGTTAGCTAAACAGCATTGTTTTTTTTGGTACTGAAAAAAGATGTCCTGTCTCTAAAAATGCAGGTGGTATTTCTTTTGACACTTCATCATCACTCGACGTTGCTCCTCCTTTTCACGAGCAGGTTGCTGAATTCACCGAAAACAAGACATTGGTGCTTTGTGGCGTAACCCATGAGCAATCTCAAGCTAGGTGTAGAGGTTGTAAGAGCCCACAACCTTTTGCCCAAAGATGGGCAGGGCTCGTCTAGTCCATTCGTGGAGCTTCATTTTGATGGTCAGAGATTCCACACCACGGTAAAAGAAAAGGACCTCAACCCATTCTGGAATGAGACATTCTATTTCAATGTGTCGAATCCTGATAACCTGCACAATCTCATCCTTGAGGCTCACGTCTACAACATCAACATAACCACCAAGTCAAAATCTTCCCTTGGAAAGGTTAGATTAACCAGTACATCGTTTATTCCCCATGCTGATGCCGTTGTATTTAACTATCCATTGGAAAAGGGGAATTTATTCACACGTGCAAGAGGTGAGCTTGGCATGAAAGTATTTGTGACGAATGATCCCTCTATCAGACCTTCAGTGCCTCTTCCTGAGACAGCTTCTTCGTCTTCACATTCAAGCGTGCATCCAAGCAGCCATGCCGATCATTTGCCTTCTGAGAAAGTGGAAGAGGCCGTCTCTGGCACATCGGCTAAAGGCAAAAGGGGGTCAATACGCACGTTTTTCCATCTTCCTAACTCAAGTAGCCAACGACAACAGCCTCCTCCTACGGGCTCCCAGAAATCAAATGTTTACGGAGTTGATGAAATGAGGTCTCACCCTCAGGTACCACAAGCATATGGCATGTATGCAAATTCCTCCTTGCATCCTGCTGATTTTTCTCTTAAAGAAACGAGCCCTTTTCTTGGAGGGGGCCAGGTCATTGGAGGACGAGTTAGACGTTCAGACAAGCCGTCTGGTATCTATGATCTTGTCGAGCCTATGCAGTTCCTATTTGTTAGAGTTGTTCGAGCTCATGATCTTCCTTCCAAGGATGTTACTGGGAGTCTTGACCCGTATGTAGAAGTGAAGCTCGGTAACTATAAAGGAGTCACGAAGCATTTCGAAAAAAACCAAAGTCCAGAGTGGAACACTGTGTTCACCTTTTCAAAGGACAGAATACAATCATCAGTTCTAGAAGTCGCTGTTAAAGATAAGGACACACTGAAAGACGAGGTCATTGGCAGTGTTCGATTTGATCTCCGTGAGATTCCCACACGAGTTCCACCAGACAGTCCGTTGGCTCCAGAATGGTATCGACTTGAGGACAAGAAGGGTGGGAAAAAGAAAGGTGAATTGATGCTAGCTGTCTGGATGGGCACACAAGCCGATGAGGCTTTTTCTGAAGCTTGGCACTCTGATGCAGCTGGTCCAGTTGATAGCTCGGTGGCCTCCACCCACATTCGCTCAAAAGTCTACATCTCACCGAGGTTATGGTATGTGAGATGTAATGTGATCGAGGCACAGGACTTGGTCATGGGTGACAAACATCGTATTGCAAATGTACATGTTAAGGCACAGATTGGCAACCAAGTTTTAAAGACGAAACCTGTCCAATCACATAGTATGAATGCTTCATGGAATGAAGATTTGATGTTTGTTGCTGCTGAACCTTTTGATGACCATCTGATACTTTCAGTCGAAGATCGTGTGGGTCCAAACAAGGATGAGGTTCTTGGTAAGGTTTTCATACCACTGACAACAGTTGAACGGCGAGCTGATGACCGAATTGTTCACTCTCGATGGTTTAACCTACACAAAGAAAGTTCAGCTGATACTGAGGAGCCAAAGAAAGACAAGTTTGCTAGTAGAATCCATCTCCGTGTTTGCCTTGACGGGGGCTACCACGTGCTTGATGAATCCACACATTATAGCAGTGATCTCCGACCATCAGCTAAGCTGCTATGGAAGCCACCCATTGGCCTTCTGGAGCTTGGCATTTTGAGTGCTGATGCTATTACCCCCATGAAGACGGTAAAAGGTCGGGGCACTTCTGATACTTTCTGTGTGGCGAAGTATGGTCAGAAGTGGGTGAGAACAAGGACAATTACAGACAGCTTAAATCCGAAATACAATGAGCAGTATACTTGGGAAGTTTCTGATCCAGCCACCGTTCTTACAGTTGGTGTTTTCGATAATGGTCATATTGGTGAGAGGGCCTCAAATGGTCACAGAGATCTGAAGATAGGTAAAGTTAGGATACGAGTCTCAACTCTTGAAACTGGCCGAGTCTATACTCATTCGTACCCGTTGCTGGTGCTTCATCCCTCCGGTGTCAAGAAAATGGGAGAGTTGCATTTGGCAATTCGGTTCACATGCTCATCAATGTCTGACATGATGTGCTTGTATTCCAAACCGCTCTTGCCCAAAATGCACTATAAGATGCCGTTGACAATGGTGCAGCTTGACATGCTGCGCCACCAAGCTGTCAATATAGTGGCAGCACGTTTGAGCCGTGCAGAGCCCCCTCTCAGACGAGAAGTGGTTGAGTACATGAACGATGCTGACTCACATCTCTGGAGCATGAGGCGTAGCAAGGCTAATTTCTTCAGGCTGATGTCTGTTTTCAATGGATTGTTTGCTGTTGGGAGATGGTTCAAGGAAGTCTCCCTGTGGAAGAACCCGATCACGACTGTACTAGTGCATGTTCTCTTCATCATGCTCATCTGTTTCCCGGAACTGATCCTGCCCACGCTGTTCCTCTACATGTTCCTCATCGGGCTTTGGAACTACCGCTTCAGGCCAAAGTATCCACCTCACATGAACATACGTCTGTCCTGCGCTGACACTGTGCACTCTGATGAGCTTGATGAGGAATTCGACACATTCCCTACCTCAAGAGGCTCAGATCTCGTCAGGATGAGGTATGACCGACTACGAACCATTGCTGGAAGAATCCAGACAGTGGTAGGTGACATAGCATCCCAAGGGGAGAGGATCCAGGCACTGCTGAGTTGGCGAGACCCACGCGCAACTGTCCTGTTCATGATCTTCTGTGTCGTGGCCGCCACCGTGCTATATGTTGTGCCTTTCCAGTTGTTGATTATCATGATTGGACTATATTCCATGAGGCATCCGAGATTCCGGCACAAGTTACCTCCGGCACCACTCAACTTCTTCCGCCGCCTCCCTGCCAGGACTGATAGCATGTTGTAAGCCATCAGATTCCAGTATGTCTCTTCCTCAAATTCATGTAGTTTAGCTATGTTTCTTATGGGTTTCTAAAGTGTACAAAAGTGTGTATACAGCCGTTTCTTTGCTGTAACAAGCCACTTTTTTTTCTTTTTTGGGTTACAGAAACTCAATTCCATGTATAATAGAGCTTCCTGTTTCTTGTTCTTCAATTCATGGATATGTTCGGTGGTATCACTTGTTTTCTGATTTCTGCTAGAAAGCCAAAAAAAAAGTGTTTGTGTTGGTATATGTATCATAGTATCATAATTATAATATGTATCAGATTATACATTTTATTTGACAAGTAGTGCAAATTTCTTGGAAACAAAGACTGTTTCTGACCACATACAGACTCTTATTCCTTAAAACTCTTATTCCTTAAAACACAAAGTAATTGTCTTCAACAAGTCACTGAATTCTATCTCAGTGCTGTTCTTGGTCAAGCATCAGTCCAGTGGATTTCCATTTCACCCCAATCCTTTTCAGGCACTTCTAGAGCTTGCCAGACAGCTTTAGAAGCGTCAACGATGTTGTTGTTGCACGGCGGCTGATAGTCGTGCTCCTCATCACACCCCACAGACGAATCGCACTCATCCACCACCTTGGCAACCACTTTCTTCCCATTGCCATGGATGACAACTTTCTTCAAACACCTCTTCCTGTTGTTGAACCACCCCGTCGAGAGTGCCACGATCGGAGTGTCGTCAGAGTGGAAGTTACCGTCACACGCTGCCGCCCCTCCACCATCATCTCCTTTGCCGAAGCCATTGAGAGTCAGGACTGCTTTAGTCCGGCCAGTGACCGCGGGTGAGCATCTGAAGGTCTTGTAGAACTTGCCACTTTCACAGCATTCGGAGTCGTGGTCCCGATTGCATTTCCCTTTAGGAGGCTTCTTGCCCTTGATCTTGCCGCTTGCTTTGCAGGTTTTAGGTCTAGCATCGACGCCCAAGCTCAACGACGCGATCAGAACAAAGAAGAGCAGGAAGAGCAAGAATGTGAAGGCATGATTTCTCATCTTCCTCTTCTTGTAATAGATTTTTAAAGTCTGTTGCTTTTAGCTTTTGGTGGTACATGTATATTTGTAGTGCTTGCAATCATCATCTGCTGAAAACATAGCTAACGACAATTTTGGCAGTTTGATGTGTTCTAGGATTTCCCTAGCTGTCATGAACAAGGAATCCTTGTAACTTTCCTAGGTTGTCAGATATATATGCACAGTGAATCTTTGCTTATGATTATTATTTTATTGAAAGTAATAGATACCTTATCAGAATCTAATTTGGTTGGTTGAATCTTGCAAGATACTTAGTTAATTTCATACATACGACAAGAGCTACAGTGATTAATCACATAGTAGTTTCAGCAGTTGTGTTTACTTGATTAATCATGGATGCAGAAAAACAGTGAAAACTGCAATTAACAGTTTGTTCATAACATGATTTGCTAAGTATTACACCATGCTTTTACATCATATTTTACAGCAGTATTGTTAAGCATCAGACCAGGTAATATCCAGCTCGCCCCAGTCACCTTCGGGAACCCCCAAGGCTTTCCAGACGGCCTTAGAGGCGTCAACAATGTTGTTAGGACACGGTGGCTGATAGTCGTGATCATCATCACATCCCATGGTGGAATCACACTCATCCACCACCATTGCTGTCACACTCCGGCCATTACCACTTATAGTTACGTTGTTGAGGCATCTGCTCCCTCCGCTGTACCAACCTGTAATACCCCGTTTCCCTGAGTTAAATTTAGAATTTATTTTGAACTTAGATTTAAGATGATTCACGCCGGAATGAGAAAAAGAATTTATTTTTAATTCCAACACAAATGATTTACAAAAACATTTGTAAATTTAGTTATTAAATTTATATGCATTACATATTTATTTAATTGAGCATCGATCATTTACACGAACTATTTTATTTAACGAACACTGAACGATTATTACAGTTTTCATAGTACAACCCGGAAGATTTTTATTTTATTTTATTTTATTACTCCCATCTACACCTACACCCTACAACTCCTATCCGCCACTCTACTGCCATCATCATCATGACTTTTTCAATCCCTACCATCAATACCTATTATTACACCCACCTACTCCCTCCCTTCTCCCACCTACTCTCCACACCTCTCTGACATATCTCAATTATATCAAATCATGGAGACTTTACTCATACCAAAGAGACTTTACTCATTCTACACAAAAGACATGTTGCATTTTTCTCATCTGCATTCAAGAAGGCAAGAACGCACAAAAGAAGCCACCAAGCACCAAGCACCAACCATCAGTAACCCTCAAGGTTTTTCTTCAATTCATAGCAGTAAACACACACATATACAGCTTTATGTTTGTTCATATGTCCATCTATAACTGAGTTTACATAACAATAAAGACAACGAGATGTAAATGTTTCATACAATGAGAATACAGATAATGAGATATAAGAACTGATAGTTTGTTGCCTATGTTTTGTTTATTTGTGTACCAATCACTGCTCCATAAGAACATAAGATATGTGCATGAAATGAAAATACTGATAACTAAAACAAGAATAGAACTCGTGGGGTATCTCTGCTTGGAGAGTGTCTGCGAGGAAGGGATGTGAGAGTCGGGAGTCAGGGCGGCAACGGCGGTGGCTATTAGCTGTTGTCGGACCGAACAAAGGGAAGATGGAGGCAGTAGCTAGGGCACGGCGGTGGTGGCCGTCTGTTTTGCTCGCTGGAGACCGAAGAGGGGTGACGGCCGGCGGCCTTGCTGCCGTCGATCTGAGGAGGGAGAACCGAGTGTCGTCAGCGGCTGTCGCTGCTCCCCGGCGAGCTTCCACGGCGGTGCGGCTGGTTGTTGCTGTCGGCAGCAACCTCGTCGTTTGTCGCTGGGAGTTTGATGGGGGCGGCTGGTCATTGTAGGTGTCGGGTAGGAACAGGAGGCGGCCGTGGCATCGCTGCGGTTGCCGGAGGTGAAGGCAGCGCGGCATATAGCTGTCGTTCGCCGGAGTTCCAGGAGGAGGGAGCGACGATCTCACCGTTTCCAAGGAGGGAGAATCGGCGGCAGCCTATCTGCTGCAGTCGCCGAGAGAGAGGCCGAGGGAGGCGGCGGCACTCGTCGTCGCCAAGGGGGAAAGAGAGAGCAGGGGGATTCGAGGGAGAAGTGACCGGAGCGGCGCTCGCCGCCGGGAGTGGTGGGCGTGCGGCCGTGAGTCCGAGAGGGAGAGATAGAGCAGTCGAGAGGGAGAGAGAGCAGTCGTGAGATGAGAGATAAGAGAGGGTGTGCGGCTGATAGGGAGAAGATAGAGAAGGGTTGGGGGTGTTGGGCTTTGGAGTGGGCTTGAGCATATGGGCCGAAAATTTTAAAGGTTGGGCTTTGTTATTTCCTTATTTGGGCCGAGTATTTGGGCCGATTTTTATGAGTGATGGGCTTCGATTTTTAAATAGATTTGGGCTGCGATTTTTAAAAGCTTGGGCCGATTTTTAATTTTATTTAGCTGGGCCCGATTTATTTTATTCAGTCTGGGCCATTCATATTTTATTGAGTTGGGCCTCATCTTTTAAATTTATATGGGCTATTATTTATTTAAGCATGAGCTCTATTTCATCTATTTAAATGGCTTCCCTATTTTATTTAATTAGACTATTAATTAGTTTGATTAATTATTTTTAAAGACTTTGGATTGCCTTCAATTAATTAAATTGGGCTTTCTTATTTTTAATTAATTGAACTATTATTAGTTTGATTAATTTATTTAAAGGATAATTTTTATAATAATATTAAATTATTATTAAGTGCATATTTTAAGTAATTACTTATCATATGCTAAGCATGACATGACATTTCATTTGCATCATGAAATAAAAAGTATTTATGATTTAATTGGTTTTATTTATAATTCCAATTATTAAAGAAAGATGAGTAAGAATATTGTTGGTGTTCTTAACTCAAGAGAAATGTTTTTAATTATTTATTCATTAAAAACCCGGCTAAGTGAATCATAGAATGTTAAGCACTACACCATGACTTAAGATTAGATTCAAGGAGACCTATTAAGAATAGAATTTCTTGTAGGCTTTGTGGACCAAGGGGATTAGCACTGTTTTCCCAAGACAGGTTATGTGATTATGATCTTCAGGCTTTGCCTATCCAGGTGGGCATTACTTTTACTATACGTATATAGAGATCCCCTGCGTGTCGTAGGCCTCTTATACGAATATATGCATGAGATGATTTTAACTGTTAATTTCAGTTTATTATTATGCCCAAATGATAAATGACTCTTATGAAATGAAAATGAAATGTTCATGAAATGAAATGAAATGTTTATGAAATGATTGACTGCCAAAAATGTTTATGTTTTTATATGTATCCTATCTGTGTTGGTTCGCCAACTTTAAAGGAAATCCAATTGGGATCCTATGCTAGACAAAGGTCGCTAGCTAGGGTTAACGTGTACACTTATGGAGACCGCGAGTCGCTTGCGACCGGTCTTGGCGTCCGTGGTAAGGAGGCCTCCTTCCCGGCGCGTGACAGAAAGGAACAGATATGGATCATATGAAGGAAAATGATCGGCCGATCGACTTTATGAAAATGAAAGAAATATTTTAGTAAGCGCAGGTCATTTAAGAAAACCCCTGTGTGTTACTGTTATGGCAGTTCAATTTATATATGTATGCATGTTGTATTTTCGGCTATGCCCACTGAGTATTTTTATACTCAGCCCTGCATGTATTTCTAAATGTGCAGGTTGAGCAGTTGATGGAATGGAATGATGTTGAGCGGGTGTTCCTTTGATCATTTCAAGAAATGTAACCTTGAGTATACATCTTCATATGTATATCTCACATGTTTTCCGCTGCAAAATACGTTGATTAGGATAGCCCTATGTTATGAAGTTGGGATACGTGTTATTGGGTAATCCACCTTAATCAGTTCTCATTTATGTGTATGTTTTATAAGTATCCAAATAATCATATATGATCCTAGCATTTTATCTATGAGTGACATTTCCATATACTTTAATGTTAAGTAATTGTCCATTTCCATTTCTTATTGTTCACCCCAAGTCATAACCCCGGTTAACCCGTCATTGGGATAGTGGGCTGTGACACAACCAGTGGAGAGGGCGACGACTGGAGTGTCATCAGAGTGGTACTGACTGTCACACTCTGATGGGCCGCCTCCGTCTCCACCCTTCTGGAAGCTGTTGATGGTGAGAACTGCCTTCGTGCTGCCAGAGACGGGTGGAGAGCATTTGTAAGTGGTGTAGAGCTTCCCTTGCTGGCAGCAGTCGGAGTCGTTTTCCTGGTTGCATTGCCCCGGAGGTGGCTTCTTTCCTCTGATTTTGCCACTCGGGTTGCAAGACTGGAGACGGCCCTCCAACGCCTGAGCAGCGAGGATGAGCAGCAAGACGAGAACGGCTACTTTTCCGAAGTAATTCATCTCAAAGCTCGGTTTTGTTTAGGATTAGTATTGGAAGAATGAATGTTGGATGCAGAATTGGGATGATATTATATGTTTCTATAAAGTTTCCAGCCTTAAAAATGCCAAAAATGTGCTCAAGGCAGTTGATTTAAACCAAATCATCTGTCTGCAACATGAAGAGAGATTCCGATGGAGGGTTCAAAATATTTGACTTCAGAACCCATGGCAAGGACTGTTACATTAGCTTGACCTGCTTAATTAGATTTTGAGAAGTTATAACAAAACTTCATTTTCCTTTTATTTTTCTCGAAATTTCTTTTTGGGTAAATATTAGTTTTTGGCCCATTGTTTGAACGTTTTCTCAAAAATATCCCACTCTAAGCATAATTACAAAACAATATCTATCGTTTCATTTTTTTTCTTATTTATGGCCCGCAAAAATTTTCCGACGACCGGTATTTGACGTGTTCCGGCCAAGTGCCATGTCATTAGTACATGTCAGCATTAAAAAAATAAAAGAAAAAAACTTAACATCAGTTTTTGGCCCATCGTTTGGGCGTTTTCTCAAATATATCCCACCCTAATCAAATTTCCAAAATAATACCCATCGTTTCATTTTTTTCTAATTTGTGACCCGCAAAAATAATCCGACGATCGATTTTTGACGTGTTCCACCATTTGACGTTTCATTAGTATTATATGCACTAATATAAATAAGAATCATCGATATTATTGTTATTGTGTCTGTATCACTCTGTGGATAATAATATGTGTGTTTGTGAAATTTTCCTAGAGTTTAAGCGACCTGCCATCATCATTTCATGACTTCCAAAAGCTTAAGCTATCGGTCTTGAGACCCCAGTCTTACCTCCTACTTTGACAGATTTGTCCTGGAGTGAGAGATTCATGTATTGTTCTCTCATTCATTTTTCTCAATTGTTATAAATTTTATTTGTTGTTGAGATATGGAGTGCAATGTCTATAAATGATCTAGGTCAAATACCGTCAAATGATGAAACACGTCAAATACCGATCGTCGGATTATTTTTGCGGGTCACAAATAAGAAAAAAAATGAAACGATGAGTATTGTTTTGTAAATGATTAGGGTGTGATATATTTGAAAACGCCCAAACGTTGGTCCAAAAATTGATGTCAAGTTTTTTTCTTTTATTTTTTTAATGCTGACGTGTACTAATGACATGGCACTTGGCCGGAACACGTCAAATATAGGTCATCGGAAAATTTTTGCGGGCCATAAATAAGAAAAAAAATGAAACCAAACCATGTTTATTGTTTTATAATTATGCTTAGGGTGAGATATTTTTAAGAAAACGCCCAAACGATAGGCCAAAAAGTACCATTTCTTTTTTACTACATTCACAATTAGCAGAAGATTTGGTATAACTCAAATTCCTTGATTATTTTCTTGGCATTTTAATCATAGATAGATTTTACATGTCCATCAGCAACAGACACAACAAACACCGTTAATTATAGTTTACTGGTACGATGTTTTCAATGTGTAGAGCAGTAACAATATGTTTGTAGTGAGAGTAAATTCAAAGAAACAGAGTTAATAGTCCAAAAACAACAAACAGAAGCTGAAGAATCAGGCTTTCTCTCTCCTCCTTCTGCTTCTCTCTCTTCTCACCATGGCCTTGCATTGCATGGGGTTGAAGCTAAACCATGCAAGCCTAATGGCAAGATTAAGGGCACGGACTGCGATGATTGCTGTCATTAAAACTAAAGTAGTAATCAAATCTTTATAAAAGATTCTCACACAAAATGTTGAGAGATGTGGAATTTTAGCAGACTAGGCCAATGTATCAGTCTTGGCATGGAAAGATCAACTGAAACGGCAAATTCAAGCAATTTCATATGGATATATTACTCTCTCTCTCATCATGTTTCAGACATGATTTGGTTTCAATCAACTGCCTTGATCAATTTCTTGGCATTTTTAAGGCTGGAAACTTTATATAAACATATAATTGCATCCCATTTCTGCAACCAACATTCATTCTTCCAATACTAATCTTAAAGAACCCGAGCTTTGAGATGAATTACTTCGGAAAAGGAGCCGTTCTCGTCTTGCTGCTCATCCTCGCTGCTCAGGCGTTGGAGGGCCGTCTCCAGTCTTGCAACCCGAGTGGCAAAATCAGAGGAAAGAAGCCACCTCCGGGGCAATGCAACCAGGAAAACGACTCTGATTGCTGTAAACAGGGGAAGCTCTACACTACTTACAAATGCTCACCCCCCGTCTCTGGCAGCACGAAGGCAGTTCTCACCATCAACAGCTTCCAGAAGGGTGGAGACGGAGGCGGACCATCAGAGTGTGACAATCAGTACCACTCTGATGACACTCCAGTCGTCGCTCTATCAACTGGCTGGTACAGCGGAGGGAGCAGATGCCTCAACAACGTGACTATAAGTGGCAATGGCCGGAGTGTGACAGCAATGGTGGTGGATGAGTGTGATTCCACCATGGGATGTGATGAGGTTCACGACTATCAGCCACCGTGTCCTAACAACATTGTTGACGCCTCAAAGGCTGTCTGGAAAGCCCTGGGGGTTCCTGAAGGCGACTGGGGCGGCTTGGATATCACTTGGTCTGATGCTTAATGCTTGTTTAAATGATGTAAGGATATGTTGTATCGCCTTGTAAATCATCTTATGCTCGTATGAATATTACTTTGAGTCTTGGTGTTCATTATTTTGCACTTTTGTTGAACTATATAAATCACTAGTTTCTTGCAGGAAAGCATCAATGTTTCTGATAAGTGATAACCATTCATCACTATTTCTCTTCATTTTACATCAAACAATTCTATCTTTCTTACTGAAGACAAACTGTTTAAAGCTAGCTTAAATAATTGGTATCAAGAAACATTTCTTGTATAAAATATGGTTCTTGATAGTTGAATTTAATTTCTAAAATTCATCTTTTAATTATGCCAATTGACAACGGTCTTCTTTATGAATTCCAAAGCTTAAACAGTTGAGTTGGAGATGGAGATGTTCTGTTTTTTGCATGCCTTGATTTTATCTCCAACTGGTAATAACATGGTGAAATAATCTACTAAAAACGGAAAGCTAATAGTACATGGTAATAATATGTAATGGGTTAATAGTGATGAAAGGGACTGCATAATCAGACAAAAAACCTATTTTCAGACAAGATTTAGCCCATGGATTCATGCTAAGAAGCTTAACCAACAAATATATAGAATGATTCACAGATTTTCCTTTGTATAATTCTTGTATGACATGAAAGAAGCTTTGGATGTTAAGGTTGCATAACTAGGTAACTTGGTGAATAACTGTTCAAACAGAAAAAACCTTTTTTTCAGAGAAAATAATAATAATTAATTTTGAAGATCAGAAAGAAATCCATCATCAATGCTTGAGTTTACTTCTGTTATATTTCATCTGTAAATTGATGGTCATTTTAAGTTTATGGTCAAATAGGATCCATAGGTTTATCGATGTTTAGGCCGTGACACAGATGCTTTTTAATCATGCATCATTAATGGAACAAGAAATTTATGCAAGGAACAGAAGTTTGAACAAACTGCATTATATTTACATTCTTGATATGATTCAAGGATTCTCACAACATAATTTTACAATGACATAAAAACTGGAGAAAACACATAAACTGCATTAGGCATCAGACCAAGTGATATCCAACTCTCCCCAGTCACCTTCATCCACTCCCAATGCTTTCCAGACGGCTTTTGAGGCGTCAACGATGTTGTTAGGACACGGAGGCTGGTAGTCGTGGTCATCATCGCATCCCATTGTCGAGTCACACTCATCAACCACCATGGCAGTCACACTCTGCCTGTTGCCACTGATGACAATGTTCTTGAGGCACCTTGATCCTCCGGTGTACCATCCAGTCGAGAGCGCCACAACAGGCGTGTCGTCAGAGTGGTACTTGTTGTCGCACTCTGATGGGCCGCCTCCATCCCCACCCTTCTGGAAGCTGTTGAGGGTCAGAACTGCCTTCGTGCTACCAGAAACGGGGGGAGAGCACTTGTAGGTTGTGTATGACTCCCCTGCTTTGCAGCAGTCGGAGTCGATCTCCTGATTGCATTCCCCCGGAGGCGGAGTCGTGCCCTTTATCGTGCCACTCGGCTTGCACGACTGGAGCCTGGCATCGGAGGGATATGCTGCAAGAAAGATCAGCACAAGGAGAAATCCTCCAAGTTCCTCATTTTGGATTGATATTTGATATATTGCTTTTGAATTATTGATAAAAAACTGGATAATTTGATGCAAATTAGGATGGAATAATCTGATTATATATATACAGGTTTAGCCACTAGAAATGAGTCAAATGACAAGAAAGTGCTCAAACAGCAGTGAACTGATAATTTGTCTGTGATGATCCAGTTTTTCTAGTAATTAAGAATCAGTAACTTTACAATGATGCATCAAGACTTGAAAAACACTCATAATAAAAACAAAAAAGTCAGAAAAATGAATCTCAACCATTGATGAAATACTTAGGCCAAAATATCAGTCTGTGGCTTGAGAGAGAGTGGATGAGAAGCTTTATTTATTTTTGACTGATAATGTAAATTAAGCTTAAGATATTTTGAGCAGATTATTTAGTTGAAGTTGAATGCATTGATCAGTTTCTTGGCATTTTTCTTGCAAAAATACTTATATAAACAGATCTCATCATCCCATTTTAGCATCAAACATACAGCAATCTAATACATGATGATGAACCTCAAAAAAGTATCCATCTTTGCTTTGCTAATCGTCCTTGCTGCTCAGGCGTTGGAGGGCCGACTTCAATCCTGCAACCCGAGTGGCAAAATCAGAGGAAAGAAGCCACCTCCGGGGCAATGCAACCAGCAAAATGACTCCGATTGCTGTAAACAAGGGAAGCTCTACACCACTTACAAATGCTCTCCCCCCATTTCTGGAAGCACGAAAGCAGTTCTCACCATCAACAGCTTCCAGAAGGGTGGAGATGGAGGCGGCCCATCAGAATGTGACAATCAGTACCACTCTGATGACACACCAGTCGTCGCCCTATCAACTGGTTGGTACAGCGGAGGGAGCAGATGCCTCAACAACGTAACTGTAAGTGGCAATGGCCGGAGCGTGACAGCAATGGTGGTGGATGAGTGTGATTCCACCATGGGATGTGATGAGGATCACGATTATCAGCCACCGTGTCCTAACAACATTGTTGACGCCTCAAAGGCTGTCTGGAAGGCCTTGGGTGTTCCTGAAGGCGACTGGGGCGAGTTGGATATTACTTGGTCTGATGCTTGATGCTTGTTTGAATGATGTAAGAATATGTTGTATTACTTTGTAAATCATCTTATGAATATATTTTGCACTTTTGTTGAAATATAACGCGCAGTTTCTTGCACACACCTGCTTATTTCTGTTCTGAGAAATCGATGTTTCTGAGAAGCAGAGTGAAACTGATAACTCGTGAACTGCCCTAAACTGTTATACATTTCATCACCATTTCTCTTTTTATTACATAAAGTAATTCTACTCTCTTGGAAAAGAAAAACTGTCTCATTCGTCTTAAAGCTATCAAAGATCGTCTGAATCTTGAGAAAACTACTATTTTGGCATACATCTCCCATCAAAACTGAATCTTTCTGGCAAAAGTATCATAATTTGAAGAAGAGAAAGTTTTCTTGAATATAATTCTTGATGGTTGAATTACTCCTTTTAATATGCCAACAACAGCACTTTTTTTTTGTCACTTGCTTTTGCCTTTTGCTTTGAGCATGGTTTTGTTGTCTGTAACTTGTATGGTTTTTGTAATACATAATTCATCTGAAAAATTCAAACCCTTCCTCGACTTGAAATCTTCAAAACTCTGCGAAGCAGAAGAGTTTTCTCTCTCATATCCAAAGCTTAATGTGGACAAAGGATTGATAAATACATTGTTTTGTTGTAACTGAGATTAGTTCTATGCTATCTACTGCTTAACTTTGATTCTGCAGAACTTTCTAAAGAAGATTGAGACAGGAAATTATGACATCATTAAAATTATTCTTAATCCACATGAAACCATACATTGAAAATGCAACAAAAAGAAATGAAAGCACAAGTTGTCATTAGGAATCCAACCAGGTGATGTCCAGTTCATCCCAGTCTTGCACGGGCACCTTCAACGCTTTCCAGACAGCAGAAGACGCACCAACAACGTTGTTAGAGCACGGAGGGAGGTAATCGCTGCCTGCATCGCATCCCTTGGAGGAATCACACTCATCAACCACCATAGCTTCCACACTACGCCCATTACCACTTATGGTGATGTTGTTCAGACACCTTCTCCCTCCACTGTACCATCCGGTAGGCAGAGAGACAACAGGTGTGTCGTCTGAGTAGTACTTGTGCTCACATTTGGATGGCTTATATCCATCTCCGCCTTTCTCAAAGCTGGTGACGTAGAGAACTGCCTTTGTGGCTGCAGACACTGGTGGAGAACATTTGTAAGTAGTGTAATATTTCCCCTCTCTGCAGCAGATGTTGTCGTCTTCGTTGCAGTATCCTTCAGGCGGCTTCTTTCCCTTCACTTTGCCACTCGCCTTGCAGGTTTGATGCCGAGCTTCTAACAAATGAGGGGAGAATATTAGTGCAAGAAAAAGTGCTCCCAAGCTCAAGTTCCTCATCATGATACCAATTTTAGCTCAGCAGAGGAATTTCTTGATATTGGGAGTGAAAAATATGAGTTTATATAGAGGTTTACCACAAGAAAAATGCCATTGTTGTTGTCAAAACTGAAATAATAAAATTAAATTTTTAAATGCTGATGATGGAGATGGAAATAGAGATAGGTTATGTTCTGTCTTCAGCAGCCTTGATTGGATCTCTAACCGGCAATAAAAAGGCGAAAGAATCGACTCAGAAGTCAGAAATGCATGCTATCTTCTTATTAGTATATGTTTATATGCTTCCACACTGTGTTATCAAATGACATAAATGAAAATATGACAAGATTTTAGTCCATGCTTATGGCTAAGTAACTAATTCTTAATTAGTATAATTAATAAATTATCAGTTCACTGCTGTTTGAGCACTTTCTTGTCATTTCCACTGCCTAAACCTGTATACATATAATCAGATTATTCCATCCTAATTTGCATCAAATTATCCAGTTCTTGATCAATAATTCAAAAGCAATATATCCAACATCAATCCAAAATGAGGAACTTCAATCTAGGAGGACTTCTCCTTGTGCTGATCTTTCTTGCAGCATATCCCTCCGATGCCAGGCTCCAGTCGTGCAAGCCGAGTGGCACGATAAAGGGCACGACTCCACCACCGGGGGAATGCAATCAGGAGAACGACTCTGACTGCTGCAAAGCAGGGGAGTCATACACCACCTACAAGTGCTCTCCCCCCGTTTCTGGAAGCACGAAGGCTGTTCTGACCCTCAACAGCTTCCAGAAGGGTGGGGACGGAGGCGGCCCATCAGAGTGCGACAACAAGTACCACTCTGACGACACGCCTGTTGTGGCGCTCTCGACTGGATGGTACACCGGAGGATCAAGGTGCCTCAAGAACATTGTCATCAGTGGCAATGGGCAGAGTGTGACTGCCATGGTGGTTGATGAGTGTGACTCGACAATGGGATGCGATGATGACCACGACTACCAGCCTCCGTGTCCTAACAACATCGTTGACGCCTCAAAAGCCGTCTGGAAAGCATTGGGAGTGGATGAAGGTGACTGGGGAGAGTTGGATATCACTTGGTCTGATGCCTAATTCAGTTTATGTGTTTGATCCAGTTTTTATGTCATTGTAAGATTATGTTGTGAGAATTCTTGAATCATATCAAGAATGTAAATATAATGCAGTTTGTTCAAACTTCTATTCTTTGCATAAATTTCTTGTTCCATTAATATGACGGCCTAAACGTTGGACGTGTAACCATCTTCACAACGGTTCTTGAAAGATAATTATCGAGTTAAAAAAAGGTAAAAATGTGGCATCAAAATCTTTATTTTGATCTGGTAATTGCACAAATTAGATAATATGGAGCTGCTCTTTTTAAAAAAAACAGAGAAATACTGGAATTTTTTAACTATGTTTGGTTGAGTTTTCAGATAAAGAGAGTTAAATGAGAACAAAACAGTATGAATGTCTAAAACATATGAACTCTATCTTATCATTACAATAAAATGAAGTTACTTACAAAGATAAAATCAAGTATTGATGATGCTTTTTTTATCTTCAAAATTAAAGATTGCTTTTTATCTTCAAAACCAGAGAAAAAAAACACACACACACACAAAGAGTGAGAGAGAGAGAGAAATTTCTGTTGGTTATCAGCACTGTACATTTTTTTTTGTTTTTTGTGCAACCTCAGAATCTTTGGATGATTTTCTAAGTTTTTAGTGCATTATTTTTTGTTACAGACTAAACAAAAGCTAATAAAGGAAAGTTTTTCTAAAGAAATAAAGCTTAAGCTATCATGAAAAATATAGGCCAAAATTTATTTTGACTGATAATGTAAACTATGTGCAAATAATTTTGAATGTAAGAAATGATGCCTCTAACTGTCACATTATGCACTGATAATTTGGTTTGAAGTTGAATGCCTTGAGCAGTTTCTTGGCATTTTTACTTCAAAAATACTTATATAAACAGATCTCACCATCCCATTTCAGCATCAAACATACAGCAATCTAATACAAGATGATGAACCTCAGAAAAATAGCCATCTTTGCTTTGCTAATCGTCCTCGCTGCTCAGGTGTTGGAGGGCCGTCTTCAATCCTGCAATCCGAGTGGCAAAATCAGAGGAAAGAAGCCACCTCCGGGGCAATGCAACCAGGAAAACGACTCCGATTGCTGTAAACAGGGGAAGCTCTACACCACTTACAAATGCTCCCCCTCCGTTTCTGGCAGCACGAAGGCAGTTCTCACCATAAACAGCTTCCAGAAGGGTGGAGACGGAGGCGGCCCATCAGAATGTGACAATCAGTACCACTCTGACGACACACCAGTCGTCGCCCTATCAACTGGTTGGTACAGCGGAGGGAGCAGATGCCTCAACAACGTAACTATAAGTGGCAATGGACGGAGTGTGACAGCAATGGTGGTGGATGAGTGTGATTCCACCATGGGATGTGATGAGGATCACGATTATCAGCCACCGTGTCCTAACAACATTGTCGACGCCTCAAAGGCTGTCTGGAAAGCCTTGGGGGTTCCCGAAGGCGACTGGGGGGAGCTGGATATCACTTGGTCTGATGCTTAATGTTTTATATGTTAATCTCTTTTAACTGCTGTGAAACATATGTAAAACTATGGTGTAATAATAAAACTTGGCAAATCTTGTCATAAACATACTGTCAATCGCAGTTTTTTCACTTATTTTCACATCCATGATCAAAATTCTTAAGAAACACAGTTGTTCAAAATGCTGTGGATTAATCACTGTAGTTCTTGTTCATTTCTATGAAGCTTTTCCTAATCTTACACAGCTTGTCTGAAGCTTGAGAAAATGGCTTTCTCCCATGAATTTTTTCCAATCAAAAACTAGATATTTTACAAGATTCCACCAAGGCTGTAAAGGAATCAAACAATTCAATAAACTACTAATCATAAGCAGAGATTCACTGTCCACATATTTCTGAGAAGCTGGGAAAATGACAAGGATTCCTTGTTTATGGCAGCAAGGAGAATCCTCGAACACATAAAACTGTCGTTAACTCTATCAAGCACTATAAAAATATGCTTGAAACAAATCTAACTTCACACCATTAAGCAAGAAAAATCTGTAAGAAGAAGAAGAAGCAAAAATGAGAAACCAAACCTTGTCATTCTTGCTCTTCTCTGTCCTGATCATGTCGTTGAGCTCGAGTGTCGATGCTAGAGCTAAAACCTGCAAACCAAGTGGCAAGATCAAGGGCAAGAAACCTCCTAAAGACAAATGCAATCAGGACCACGACTCCGATTGCTGTGAAAGTGGCAAGTACTACGACACCTACAAGTGCTCGCCCCCCGTCACTGGCCGGACTAAAGCAGTCCTGACTATCAATGGCTTCGGGAAAGGTGATGACGGTGGAGGGCCGGCAGAGTGTGATGGCAAGTACCACTCGGACGACACCCCCATCGTGGCTCTCTCGACAGGGTGGTTCAACAACATGAAGAGGTGCTTCCAGAACATCACCATTCATGGCAATGGGAAGAGTGTGGCTGCCATGGTGGTGGATGAGTGTGACTCAACTGTGGGGTGCGATGACGAGCACGACTACCAGCCGCCGTGCCCCAACAACATTGTCGATGCTTCTGAAGCTGTCTGGAGAGCTCTAGGAGTGCCTAAAAATGATTGGGGTGAAATGAAAATCAAGTGGTCTACTTGATCAAGAACAGAACCAACACATAATTCAGTGACTTGTTGAAGACTTTGTGTTTTTAAGTGGTGAGTCAATCTTTGTTTTCTAGGAGATTGCAATATATTTGTTAAAAATATACCCATGTAGCAACATATGTGCATATCAAGATATATACAATAAATATATATTTGTTTTCTTTTCTACTGTTTTACTATTTATAGAAAGTTACCAGACTTGCAATACATTGGTTTATCTCAAAATGCACTCTTAATATTTTTAGAGAAGAATAAAAAATGTTGCAGTTATCAGAGTATGGATGGTTAAAGAAAGAACTTAATCATCAAACAACTTTCCAAATGGCTTAAACCTATAAAATCTACTTACAATTTTTTACATGAAATTTTTGTTCCATGATGAACAGATGATATGAATCATAACTCGTCGTTTGAAGTTTTGGAGACGAAATTTAGCAGATAGGCCAATGCACAAGTCTTGACAGCGATGAAGAAAAGATCAACTGAGACGGCATTTCAGTTGAGCATAAGACTGTATCTCTGTCATCTTATATACAGATAATATAGCAGAAGAAGTCACATATCTTGAGCACTTTTTTGGAGTTATTTATTGAAAATGAATCTATTTAAACACTCAAACTTCATCCCATTTCTGCATCCAAAAATCAGTGTTTCAATACTAAACTTAAAGAAAACATAGAGCCAAGATGAAGAACCTCAACAAAGTAGCCATCTTTGCTTTGCTAATCATCCTTGCTGCTCAGGCGTTGGAGGGCCGTCTTCAATCCTGCAACCCGAGTGGCAAAATCAGGGGAAAGAAACCACCTCCGGGGCAATGCAACCAGCAAAATGACTCCGATTGCTGTAAACAAGGGAAGCTCTACACCACTTACAAATGCTCTCCCCCCATTTCTGGAAGCACGAAAGCAGTTCTCACCATCAACAGCTTCCAGAAGGGTGGAGACGGAGGGGGCCCATCAGAATGTGACAATCAGTACCACTCTGACGACACACCAGTCGTCGCCCTATCAACTGGTTGGTACAGCGGAGGGAGCAGATGCCTCAACAACGTAACTATAAGTGGTAATGGCCGGAGTGTGACAGCCATGGTGGTGGATGAGTGTGATTCCACCATGGGATGTGATGAGGATCACGATTATCAGCCACCGTGTCCTAACAACATCGTTGATGCCTCAAAGGCTGTCTGGAAAGCCTTGGGGGTTCCTGAAGGCGACTGGGGCGAGTTGGATATCACATGGTCTGATGCTTAGTAACATCCTTTGATTCTTGAAGGGCAGTTATACTAGTTTAAATGATGTAAGAATATGATTATCTACCTATTAAATCATGTTAAGAGCTTAATATATGCAATCCTGGTTTTACTAGTCTCATGGTTTCTTGTATAATTTCTCACACCTTTGACATAAAAATTTCTCTTTGGCATCATAATAGGTATTAAACAGTACCCTATTTTCTTGCTTATATCTATAATCTCTAACCATTATCCTTAAATCAGAAAAAATATGGAAAACAAAACATCAAATTGTAATCATTCAGAGTCTGACATCTTGTTGCTTTCTGCCGTCTAGAGATAGTTCACAAACAACACAATAAATGACAGAACATTTTTCTCCATCACATCACCTTCATGTGAAAATGGAGCACATAGGATTTGATATCGAAATTGTATGTTTTATAACGACGTCAAACTGGCCTAGATTAAAACGAAACTAATGCAGTATGGAACCATAAAGTTTTCTGGGATTGCATGCAGAGAAATCTTAGTCTGTTTCTTGCAGACATGACCATTGATATTATTATTAGGGGAAAAAAAAAATTACACTACTTACCGTATTCGTTTGCTCTAACTATGGTCCCTCATCTATCATAGAAGGAAGGCCATAGACATAAAAAAGTTCTTCTTTGTTCAAATTATGATCAAGAATTTTCTTAGATTCTCAAACCTTGCTCATATAGATGATTTAGACATGGGATGGCTTCTTTCGTGTCGTTTGTCTTCTTCACCGTTGCCTAATGTTGCGTGGATATTATCTAAATAAGGGGTCAAACAGTTACAAAAAAACAGAGAAGAGATCCTGCAAGGAACAAAAGAAATCAGAAACAAAGATTCATTGTGGAATTAATGTAAAGTCCAAACAACAATTCTTGTTAATGTCAATCACTTATGTTTACTAAGTTAATAGAAGAGTCCACTAGAATAAGACACAATCAGTCTCTAGTTCCATTTCAAGAAATCGACAAACGAATTTCACTGTTCCAACATCTATAAAATGGCTGCATTCACTTCTAAATTTCATGAAAAAGAGCTCAAATCATCAGGCTTACTAGTAAGAAAGATGAGGAATCGGTCTCTCTTATTCTTGCTCTTCATCGTCTTCTCTGCTCTCATCATGTCGTTCATCCCGCAAATCGAAGCCAAACCTTGCAAACCAAGTGGCAAGATCAAGGGGAAGAAGCCACCAAAAGATAAATGCAACAAGTCCAACGACTCTGAATGCTGCGAAGAAGGAAAGTTCTACGACATCTACAAATGCTCACCTTCAGTTTCAGGCAGGACTAAAGGCTTCCTGACTCTCAACGGATTCGAGAAGGGCAAGGACGGTGGAGGGCCGTCGGAGTGCGACGGCCACTACCACTCAGACGACATCCCGATCGTGGCGCTGTCGACTGGTTGGTTCAATAACATGAAGAGGTGCTTCAACAACATTACCATTTATGGCAATGGGAAGAGTGTGACTGCCATGGTGATTGATGAGTGTGACTCCACAATGGGGTGCGATCTCGAGCACGACTACCAGCCGCCCTGCGACAGAAACATTGTCGACGCCTCGAGGGCCGTCTGGAAGGCTCTAGGTGTGCCTGAAAAGGACTGGGGTGGATTGGACATACACTGGTCAGATGCTTGAAAAGGACAGTATAAATATGCAGCATTATTACAGAGCTCAGTGATCAAATAAAGGAGGATGTTGCTTATGTCTGTTTTAAAATAATGTTGCTTCAGTCCATATATATTTGATATTTCTGAATATGGATGCAGATATTGTAAATGTGTCTATCCTACATACTAGTACGTCCGCCCGTGCGATGCACCACGAACATCGACATTTTAAATAAATAAATATAAATTTAAAAAAGGGGGAGAGAGTTATATGACATGATCATCTGAAAATAGATAATTAAGTTCAATGACTAATCTTGATGTCTCTCTTATTTCAGTATGCAATTTTCAAAGGTACAAAATAACATACAAGTCAGCATACTGCTTACAAAAACAATGATAACAACACATATTTAAAAAAGAAATATTGATATATCTATCTATAAATAAATAAATATATATATATATGCATATGAAAATGCAGAAATGTGTTATGCCATTCATGTCTTAGATAGTATGAAACAGAGCCCCTCTTCAATCAATGCACTTACTCTGCAACCCCTTCACAGAAACGTCGATAAACAGAGGATCTTGTGTGACAGGCAAAATGCAAACACTCACCAAGATTGAGAAAAAAAGCTTCCAATTTGTTACAAAAAACTGAGTATACAAATGTTTCTTGAGCTGTCCTCTCAAGATGAATTACAAGTATTGTTGTTCATACAGCAGGTACGAGGAAAATCCTTTTAATGGAGGGGTGTACATTTTGGGAAAGCCTATGTCATGTAAGAAAAAGCGAATGCATTGTGCTCTTTCCTTCCAGCTTCAGTTAATGTCAACACAACAATTTCATATACATCCATCATCTTGAATTCGTCCAGGCGCGCATCTGGTTGAGATTCTGACTAACGTTAGCTGGATTTACCGAGTTTCCAAGTGTGCTACGATGAGGGTCTCCAGAAGGTTCCAGATCTTCGGGCGCCTTGTTTTTGGGCTTAGAAGTGAAAGGAACCATGCTTCCAGCAATCACCTGGAGCAGTTCATAACCAATGGAAAAAGAAAACGAGAAAAAAGAAAAAGAGAGAAAAAGATAGAAAAAGGTATATCTTCAACAACCAAAATAGAAGATTAAGTTGGCTATCAACTATATGCTGTTTGAATACAAAAATGGAAGAAAATATTTGATCACAGATATTGAAAATCAGAGGTGAAAGCATATTGTTATATTGTTATGGTATCATATTTCACCCAATGAAAACATAGTGAATTATATCTAGGCAGCAGCCATGTAAAATCATAGTAAATTTCAGCTGGTTTCAACACGAGAGAGCGTTTTAATGGCACCTGAACAGGGCTGCCAGCAATGAGGAGGCCCTCGACAGGGCCGCCTATGAGACGACCATCAGGACCAGCAAACGTAACATTAAGACCTCCAGTCGGGCCGTGAGGACCATCAACATCATTGATGTAAGAACCTGATAAATTTATCATATCAAAGTGCCCCTGCAAAAGGATGAAAAAGCACGATTCGTTTCAGACAAAAACTGTTCCTCGAATTCTATAATGAAGATTTCTTAGAGCTTAGCCAACACCTCACCTCGTACGTGACACTTCCACTAGAATTTGAAATCTTGATATTTGCAGCCGAGATGGAACCAATGCCCGACAAGATAACTATGCCCCTTCGTCCCTGTAAAAGAGATAATACCTTTCTTTTGATATCCTGCAACGTAGCAGTTACAAATTACCATTTTGTTCCAGTTGAGAAAGGCAAAAAGCCTATAATTGTATGACATGATTCGCAAAGATTTATACATACTTCTCCAACTGCAACATTGATGATATGTGGAGTCATTGTTCCAGCTCCAGTGAAAGTAGATCCACCTGAAAAAGGTTATTAGTTCTTTGAAAATTCAGCCAAACAGTAAATATTTTAAAACTGGAGAAACAGATTAGTATATAAAAATATCAAAACGCATGAATATCGTACACTTGAAGAAGGCAGCTAGCTCAAGATAGTAGCCTTTTTTATTGATTCTATATCCACACAAATGACATAAATATATTGAGTTCAACAGCACTTGATTTTATTTTTAGAAGCTTTGCATAAGAAATTTGCCCGCTTGAACTCATGATTCGGACATGTACATAGTGCTACAAATACAAGGAACAATTAAAGCATGAGGAACCTTGAAATTGTATAACATGGTGAAATTGTAAATTGTAAATTCATGAGACTTGTCTTCAAGATTTTTGCATCAATTAACAATGTTAAAAAGATAATGAATCCATCATAAGCTCTAAAAAAAGCAAAGGGGAAAACTACCTAGAGGCGACAGCTGTTGCTTACGTCCAGCTCCCGGTGGTCTCCCTCTCCACTTCTGAGTGGCTCTTGCCATCGGTGTAGGACTAGAGATAGAGGGAGACAGTCCCAATGAAACTGCACCATCGTGTCCATATTTACGCGGCCTTCCCCTTTTCCTGCGCACAGGTTCGCCTTGCTGCATAGCATGTGGACCTACACCTACACCTACACTAACTCCGTGAGGAGACATTGCTGATGAAGTATCTAAAGGTAACGACGACACATTTAAGCTGCCACCGGTGTTGGACTGGAAGTGTACAGCAGCATTCGACATTGGGCTCATGTTAGGTGAGCTCTGCAGCCCTGCTGCAGAGTCGGCCTGCATGTAATACGAACCCGAGCCCGCTAATGTCATAGCATCCCTTTGATCCATGCATTTACTTTGGGGCTTCTACTCTTGACACAACTACAACAACATCATAGTTCAAAGCTTCAACAACCATAGCAAATCCACACACTAAACTCTCCCTCCTTTCCAATTTACAAAACTTAATCAAGACAGCTCAAACCCCATCAGATAAAACCTATGATAATCATGAAAATGATACACAAAGAAGATGAAAAGCAAATCAAATCTACCAAACATCCAATAATTCTATTCACATAAAGGACTTAAATTCAATATATCCCACACTCTATAAATCAACAGAGAAAAGGAAAAAAAAAAAGCTTCATTCAAGAAAATAATCAAGAAAAATTCACAGCCTACCAATCCAAAAAAGACAGTAAAATAAGCTTCTAGAAACAATTTCTCCTCACACTCTTGTCAATCCTCAAGCAGAATTTCAAGAAACAAAACCCATTTTTCTTAGACAAAAAACGCCATTGCCTTACAAGAACATGGTACATACTAAACATGCACAATGGTTTTCGAGAAAGTTGAGGAAAGATTGAAACTTGACGAATGAAATGCGAACATAAGCCATAGTGTTGAAAAGGGTTGGCAGAGATAAACAGTTGAAGAAATAAGGCATGGATGAACTCACCATAACTTTGAAAGCGTTCTTATCTGAAGATATGCAGTGCTCTTTTTCTTGGTTTTTTCTGACTAAATGCCTGTTGAGAATGCGAACAGATATTTTGCCGCAATCGGGCTTTCCATGTCAGAAAATAGAGTACTTTATTTTCGTAAATATTTACTATTTATGGTTGGAATCTTGAAATTTTTCCAAAATAAAATTACTTTTAAAATTCTTTAACATGTGTGTGTGCATTATTTTGAATATGATTACATATAATCAACACAATTATTGAATTATTTCATGATTTAATTGAATCGAGCCTACGTCTAATTCTAACATATTTATACTTCTTTTTTTTGGGATAATATGAGCGCTGACTTTCTTTAATTATCTGCTGTGTTTATTTAGATATATCATGCACATTTAACTATAGCATTTTTGACAAATAAAATCACGAATTATTTTAAAATTATAATTTTACTGTGACTTTTAAAGTGTGATGAATAAAATCACCACATTTTCAATTTTTATAATTTTGTCCTCCAATTCAAAAATTAGGAGCTTACACAGATTAATAAAGGTTTAAATGATATTGTTTCGTACAATTTCAATTAATTTTTTTTTCAAATTATAAATTAAATGTATCGTGTATCTACACTCTACAACCTAATTTCCAATATTCAACAATTTTATTGCAAATGATGGTGTAGCATAAATATTATGTGACGAACTAATACACGTAAACTCCAACTCAACAATCCAACGATAAAAAAAAAAAAATAGAGGGACAGAATTGCAAAAATTAAAAAAAAATCATGATTTAATTTACTACACTTTAAAAATCATATTAAAATTATAATTTCGAAGTAGTTTGTTATTCTATTTACCAAAACTCCTTAATTATATTGTATACTAATATTAGTGGAATAGAAAATGAGACGGTTGAAATAGGAAGATCAAAAGTGGTGGTTGGAGGCCTTCGTTCATGCTCATGAGACGGTGGTGTTGGATTTTTTTTCATGTTCGTCGTGAGACTAATAGAGCAGCTCGTGAACTTGGCATACATATTTTATCTTTATCTGATGTAATGATTTGGAAGTTGGATTTTCCTATTTGACTTTCTTCTTCCGAATTAAATAAAGCTATTCTTCTCTCAAAAAAAAAGTGGGGGGTTGGAGTAGAGAGAGAAAGTAGAAAACAAGACAAAGGAGAGTGCTTGGTCCATAATTCTCATCTCAAATATCTTCATGCCAATGTGATTGTCACACTTCAATTCAATCACTAACACCTATTATCCCACTCGCTCATGTGGGCCGTCGACTTTAATCGACTACCATTTCAACATAGATATTTCTTTTTAATTTTATTCGGAAATTTCAGCCCAATTTTGCTACAACCTTTTCATCGTTAACGTCTTAATAATTTATTTATTTTTTAAAATTACGCTAATCCCATGTCCCCTAGATAAAAGAATTCCAATTTATCATGTGATTCATTAAAAGTAAAAACAAAAATTTACAAAATTCTTTGAGTATGAACCTAACATCTTAATGAGAATCTTTAATCGGCCAAACACTGAATAATAATTTCTCTTTAAAGTGATTGTATAAAATATTGAGAAAAATATTTGCACCATACAAAATTTATACTTGAATATTCAGCTAATTATGAGCTGAATAAGATTGTCACGTGAGAGAAAATTATTAACTAACTAAGATTGTCAATTGTGAGTCAAATGAGAATTAGTTGATCAGTTGATTAAGTTTGTTAAAGCAGCGTTATTGAGTTATTTTATTACTTTCTTGAAAGTTAATCTCAAGTGTTGATCAATCTTAATTAGTTTCATCCTCTTAGGGGGCGTTCGGTTCTAAGGATGAGATAGGATTAGATTAGATTAATTTTATGATATCTTGTTCGGTTGGATTAATTTTATGATAAAATGTCAATTTTGAAAAACTATAAACCAATTTTTAGACTTCTTTCTCGATTAAGCCAAAATTTTCAATTCCAACAGCACTCTAATTCGTCAACCTTATTCTAAGTCGATGCATTCGTCAACAGAGTGTTGAAAATAGATCTATTAATTTAAGTTGGTGAGAACTATTTTTTTTCTTCAAGTTTGTTCAACTTGAAGCATTGATTTGCCAGCATTCACGCCCTTAGATATTGGGAAAACAGAATATGACTGGTGGGGCGTTTGAAGCAACATCATTGGGGATCCCGGTTCGGGCGGTGCGGGACCCACATCAAGCGGATATGATAGCGATCCGACTGCATAGACCCACACAACCACTCTCGTTCAAACTCGTTTAGTGAAATTTACCAATAATAACTCATGAATTATTGTACGGGAGTCTCAATCCCGGACCCAGACAACTGAACATTTATGTATACAAATTAAATAATTTTGAATTTAATATTCAAATTAAAAAAAAATCATGATATTCGATTTGATATTAAAAATATTCAATTATATATATTATATATATAAAAGAAAAGAATAGTGATAAAGTGAAAAAGGAATATAGCTCCATATTATTTAACAAAATAATAAACAAAAAAATATTTACTAGCGTAAAAAAGAATATGGAAGAAAGAAAAATAATATCAAAATAAAAAGAAGTATTGAATATAGCTCCATATTATTTAAAATATTGTTTGAAAATTTCTCCTTCAAAATTACGAATTAAATATATTCATATTCAGTCGAATAGTAGAAAAGTTCAAATTGAATATTCAATTCGATCCATATTCGCGAATCATATCAATGTACAACTCGAGTTCAAATCACAAATATGATTCGAATATATATTTACAAATAAAAATCGAATCTAGTGATATTCACTTTGATTCGAATTGTTTACATTCCTATCTCCCAAGCACATTCATATATTCTAAACAGATCAACATATCCAAAAATATATGAGATTTCTACAAGCATGTAATGTAACAATCATCAACACATCCAAAAATATATGAGATTTCTACAAGCATGTAATGTAACAATCATCAACACATCCAAAAATATATGAGATTTCTACAAGCATGTAATGTAACAATCAACGGGAAATGTAGTCGTAAAATTACACAACGGAAAGAAGGAACCATCTATCAAATAGTTGCACACACAACCTAGATTACTTAGACAAGCTACACAACAGGAAAGCAACCATCTAGGAGAGGATTTAGTATAGAGATGGGCTAAACTTTGTGCAAGCTCGATTTGAAAGAGTGATGGTTCATTACAATAGGACCACAGCACAACAACATGCAATAGTAATAGAACAATGAAACAATGAAGTGAAGCATGTGAGGTGGGATTGTCTTGACCTCAAAGAACTGCCTTAAACCATAAAAATAATGTCACACCACATTCCCGCACTTCCTACCCGATTCTCACTATCAACAACTAGTCATAATTCGCTCTGTAGAATTCCCTCAACTATGGGACACCCAAGAATATCTACGAGAAATTCCCACATACGCTGACCAAACCAAAACTGAAGTTAAAGAACACAAAAGCATAAATGGTAGATTTCAAAAGGCAAAGTGTGCAAACATTTGAATTTACAATCTATGAGATTCAACAAATTTCCTATTTTCTGCTAGCATTTAATCCAATGACAGTAACCTTATTTGTCGACCTCCATTGCCTGGGCAGCTTTAGCTTTGGCCAACGGCGTCATCCTCGTTTTCAACTTTTTCTTTCCTACTTGAAATCCACTCCCACCCTTCTTCTTCTTACTGCTGCTACCATCAACCTAAGCACAATACAAATCGACTTCTTCAACATAAAGAATAAAATCATCTCCAAACCCAAAAAAGACATAGCCAATCTCTCATACTAAACTATGCAAAAACAATTTAATCTATTCAAAATCATGATACGCAGAAACACTACATCAAGGATAAGTTAAATTAATCCCATAAACAATCAAACAAATTTATATTATATCACCAGACGCCATAAATTCATAGTAATCGAAGTAAAAAGGGAGTGAATTACTTTCATCTTATTTTTCTTGGCATTCAGCTTCTTTTCCTTCTTTTCCTTCGCTTCTTTTTCCCCTGTTTTTTCGCAAAGCAACGAGAAAAAAAGTAGATAATCAACAAAGAGAACTACAAAATTGATTTTAGCGAAATCAATAGATTAAAAAGTAAGCAGATTAAGAAGATAAGAAAAGCATTACTCTTTAAATCGAAATCATGCTGCCTTTTTCTTCGGCCTAAATCGTTCTTCTTCGACATTCTCTCACTCAATTGGGGCGTCGAGTGGGAAACAATCACAAACCCTAATGCTTCAATTTAGGCGCTGCACACAACTTCTTCTTTTCTCGTAGAAGGCCTCAAAGTTCTTTATATTTCTTTTGAAGCCCCACAGGTTCTGAAAATCATGTTCTTCACCACAATGTTTTAAAATTTCAAACATTAGGAAACATATTCAAATTTCAATATTTTCATGGATTACCTGCACGTTAATAAATTATATACCATAAATATATCTATACTATATTAAAAAGGGAGTTCTCAATTTCAAATTCAATGGCAATTTTGAAAATAATTTTAATATGAAGGATAAGAATTAAATGATCCATTCACAACTCCACTATCTCTCACTCACGTTCTCGCATATCTAATTAAAGTATTTCTTCTAAAAAAAAAATTAAAGTATTTAAACCCACTAACTCATGAAATGTTAATTTATTTATAATTCTATAATTTATAAAAAGGTTTATTTTCTTTTTCTTTAAAGATCACGATAAGAGTTTTAATTTGATATATTTTATGTTAATATTTTATTTAAAATATAAAAGTTATATTTATTTAAAGATTAAAACTTTAAAAAAATCTCTCTTCTCTCTCATCTTTTTTTTGAATAAATCTATTTTTTAGTTATTTTTTATTTTTAACTTATTTTGTTGTCTTTAAATAATACTCTCTTCGTCCCACCGAAAGTGGTGCGTATTCATTTTTGGACTGTCCCACCGAAAGTGATGCATTTCCTTTTTTTGGTAATAATTTTACACTACAAACAATGTGGCCCCACACACATTTACACACTTTTACATTACAATCTTATTCTCTTTAAATCCCGTGCCCAAAAGAAGTGCACCACTTTGACCGGGACGGAGGGAGTATCAATTTTTATTATTGTGAATTCTTTTTTATTTTTTCATTTTTCAATATTCAAATAAAATACTATATAATTAATTCAAGTTAATTTTTATTATATTTATAAATATGATATTGAGTTGATATCAATTTTATATAAATTTAAAAATATAAAAATGTTTCCCGTGCATTGCACGGGGTGCAAATGCTAGTATTAATTTAAATATTAGTATTTAATTTAAAATATTGTATAATAACAATTTTATCAACTCAATGAGTATAATTGTAAAATTTAATGAGTGTTATGTATAACCATAATTAAATTTATAGATTGTAAAGCAAATAATTTAAGACAATCTCATTTTGAGCAAATCTATATCTATATAATACTCCCTCCGTCCCGCCCAAGATGCTACATATTCCTTTTTGGGCCGTCCCAACAAAGATGCTACATTTCTATATTTGGCAAAAATAAGGAATTTAAACACTTAATTAACACTAATTAAGGAGTATTTTTTTTATTACATTCTCTCTCCTACTTTATCACTTTATTACCTTCTCTCTCCTACTTTATCACTTTATTACCTTCTCTTTCTTACTTTATATTACTTTCTCTCTCATACTTTATCACTTTATTACTACACACTTAAAACATTAATCTACAACTCCTTAAATTCCGTGCCGAAGAGCAAATGTAGCGTCTTGGCCGGGACGGAGGGAGTATATAAAAGAGGAGTTTATTTCCTCCAATTTTCCCCTCTTTTTCCCTCTCTTTTTCTACTAATTTTTCTATTATTTTTTTCTTTTTCTTTTTTATATTTTAATTCTTTTTTAAACATTGTCCAATTTAATTCATAAAAAAATATTTAATATATATCTTGAATTTAATATAGCATAAAAATCGTCAAAAATAAATATAAGATGATTAAGTTATGGAAACTTCAAAATCTAAAATATTTTATTTTCTATCTTCCTTGAAAATTTGCCATCTCTACTTTTACCTTAGGGTTGGGATCATTATCCACTATCTTTGAATACTTTATGTATAGGAAAAATACATTATGAAGTCCCTCTACTTTTACTCTTTATTTCAATAGGTCCCTATACAATAATTTTGTTTTAATATTATATGTGATATCATCACGTCTTTATATTATTTGGAGATATCAATTAATTTATTAAATTTTTGTAATTTAAATGTCATGTCATCCGTATTTGAATAATGCAAATCCATATCATATCCTAGTTCGAAATTTAATACAAAAGCCTAAGAAAATTTAATTCCAAAAAATAATAGTAGCGGTATTCTTAATTCTTCGCCCAAATACTGCTCTGCAATTTATTTTCCTATTATCTACAAACTTTATTCTATCAAGTTTATTTGAAATAATTATTCTATCAATTTTATGTATACATGCGCAAGGTTTGTAGAAAATAGGAAATCAAAATGCAGAGAAGTGTTTGGGGGAAGAAGAGAATTTTGATGCCATTATTGTTTGGGATTAAAGTTTATTAAGGTTTTGTATTAAATTTTCAACTAGAATACGGTATGGATTTGAATTATCTTAATCTAAGTACGGAATGACATAGCATTTAAGTTATACTAAAAAATTATAACAAATCATTAATACTCGTCTTCAAATAAGGACTCAATGATGATATCAAATATAAAAATATAAGTACCTATTAGAACAATAATATTGTGTAGGGACCTATTGAAATAATAAGTAAAAGTAGAGAGACTTAAGAATTAGTTTTGCCTTGTGTATATATGATCGCCTCTTTCAAACACGAAAGAAAGCATATGACGCGTTAGGGTTCATTCATTCCCTTTCTTCTTCTTCGAAAGCCTTCAATT
This sequence comes from Salvia miltiorrhiza, assembly GCF_028751815.1. NCBI lineage: Eukaryota > Viridiplantae > Streptophyta > Magnoliopsida > Lamiales > Lamiaceae > Salvia > Salvia miltiorrhiza. The sequence goes on along the minus strand of NC_080394.1, from coordinate 53,664,932 downwards.
TTTGATAGTATAATTAGTAATATTTGGATTAAATATCTAATTATCAGCACTTAATAAAATCCTGAATTTAAAAATATAATTTCCAACTACCTATAAAGTGTAATGATAATTAAGGCTATTAAATAATTTTAATTATTTGATAATTAAAATTAATATACATATTATTATTATATAGATTATTCCACATAATAATAAATTAATAAATAGATATTTTCATACACAAATATAAATAAAAAAATTGTAAAATTTTAGCAAAGAGAAAAAAAATATTTGTATATTATAACCAATTTTTACGATGTTTAGAAAAAAAAATTATTAATAAAAAAGAGAAAAACAATGAAAAAATTAATAGAAGAAAAGAGAGAAAAAATAAAGGGAGAAAACTCCTCTTTTATAGATTATATAGATACAAATATACAAAAAATATATATTAATTTAAATATTAATATTCGATTTAAAATAGTATATAATAAAAATTTTATTAACTTAATGCGTATAATATTAAATTTAACGACTATTGTATAATAATAATAATAATAATAATAATAATAATAATAATAATAATAATAATAATAATAATAATAATAATAATAATAATAATAATTAAATTTAAGGATTGTAAAACAAATAATTTAAGGCAATCTCATTTTGAACAAATAATATTAAATCATTATTAGATAAGCTAAGTTGTACTTCATCCGTCCCAAACGAAATGTCCTGTTTTCCTTTTTGAGCTGTCCCAAACGAAATGTCCTGTTTCCTTTTTTGGCAATACAATCTCTCTCTATACTTAATATTTAAATAATTTCCACCAACTCACTTTATCTACTTTATACACATTTCAATCTCCGTGCCGAAAAGAAATAGACCATTTCGTTTGGGACGAAGGGAATATTTTGTAGAGAGAAAACCATTTTCTTTATTGTGTAAAAACTCTGAGCAGAGCTTTAGCTATTTAAGCTATACAATGAAGCTTCTAGATGAGTTACAGTTATAAACTAACTCTTGTAACTAACCCCAACTAACTAATCATATAACTGTGATGGAGAGTTGTTGCATGCAGCGACTCGTCTTCTGTTATGCATGCTCGGATACTTGAATAATCATCAACATAATAAAATTAATAGTCATTATTTAATACAATAATTTTAGGATTTTAAAAGTCTAGGCTGTATTAGGTTATATTTAAATAGCCCAAAATTAATTAAAAATCTGAATAATATATATATATATATATATAAAAGAAAATGGTAAGTATAAAGTAGAGGGTCGGGCTTAAGAATTAGGGCTCATTCCCTTTCTTCTTTCAAACACGAAAGAGAGCATATTAGGGTTCATTCATTATTCCCTTTCTTCCTCTTCTTCTTGGAAAGCCATCAATTTTTGATCGACGATGAAGAATTCCGGCGAGACACGGCTTGTTGTGAAACGCAACCATGGAAAAGGTGGTACGTGTTATTTAAGTGGTCTTTCTCCCCAAGATTTATCTGAAATCCCTGAATATAGGTTAGACCTTCCTTTTATGTATCAAATGGATCCGACTGGTATTCGCAGTTGCAGCGGGGGTTTGTTGTCAATGGCCGATTCTAGTGGTCGTATTTATCTTTGCAACCCCACAACCAAACAGTTTCAGATCCTTGAGCCCAAGGAAACTCCTTATGGGACTCCAAGTCTGAGTGTGACCGCAATTATTGGTAGTTGTGTTGGCTATGATTCTAAATCTGATGATTACAGAATCCTAAGAGTTTGTGAACGTCGCCACACTTTAGGAATCGGAAATCCTCGGGAGAAGCACCGGACTTATGATTTGTATTCGTTACGAGATGATTCTTGGAAGCCGATTGAGCCTCCTAAATTTCATTGTCGCCTCTCCGGTACGGATCATACAATTATATATGCTAGAGATAAGTTTTATTGGTCTACTCTGGACTTCCAAGTTATGTGTTACGACTGTAGTGAGGAAAGGTTCTATTTGTTGCCTTCACCACCAAATACTCGTGGCCTGCATCTTGAGCCTGTCAAGTTTTATGAAGCAGATTCGTTAGGTGTTGTTTTATGTCGGCCTCGAAAAACTAATCGTGAAACGATTAAACCTGATTTTTATTTTGAGCTTTGGATATGGAGAGACGGGGCGAGGTGCTGGGATAGAGTGTTTTATGTCTCTCTTGGTGGTTGGATTCATGGAATAGATATTACGATATACGGTGAATTCGTGTTTGTTCATGGATCAGCTGGCCCGGTGAAGGATTGCAAACGGCGACTAGTAGCTTATGATTGGGGTAAGAAAGAGTGCAAGGAACTTGGTATTCATAATTATTTCATGGGAATCTATGTTTTTTGTTATGTTGAGAGCACCGTTGCGCTGCCCCATGGAAAGACAATCTCAATCTATGGGTACGTATGTATGCTACCATTCTTCTAGCTAGCTTTCTCTTGATTCACTTGACTCAACATGATGGATTTGTGAGTGCAGATCCCATATTATTGATTATGGTAATTATTTTAACAAGTACGAGTCTGATGATGATTCTTATGACGATGATGATGATGGCTTGAAGGCGGCAGATCTCAAGGATCTTGAAGATAATGGGTACGTTTTTTGGTGTATATGTTCTGATCCCAACATTCTACAATTGAAACGTGCATGGTGTTATGTTTGTATAAAGTTAGTTTCTTAAGTAGCATAAATCATTTGTGTTTTAGATTAGTTTTCAAATGAAAAGCAACTTTCTCTTATATACTAACTAAACATGTGTGACTCTAGATTCCGTATCATTAGTGAAATGGAGTTGGAGGAGGAGGTATTATTGTTCCAATTTGTTTATGTGAAGATCCTAGTAAATTTGGGTTAAAGGTATTAAAAATATGTGCTTCTTTTCTCGCAGGTTGGGAGAATTACAAATGGGAGCATGCCATCTGCATATCGCTTCCAGGACGGGGGGGTATTATTGTTTAAATTTGTTTATGTGAAGATCCTAGGAAATTTGGGTTAAAGATATTAAAAATATGTGCTTCTTTTCTCGCAGCTTCCGACAATTATCCTTCCCTTGAATCCTCTTACATTGGAAATTTTTCAGACAAGGTTTGCTGCTGACAAAGTGGGTCTGAATACTAGGGTTAATACTGTTACTTCTGGTAGTAATAGTATTACAACTCAAGCTGCACCCATTCCTCAGGTAATTAGAATCTATTTTTTGAAAATTTCTCTGTTTTAGATCATCTTATTGTACTCATTTCTTATACACCAATTTTCTTTTTAGATTAGAGGCCCTCAAGGCATGCAGAACAACACGCCAGTGACTAACAGCATAGACATACAAGAGGTATTTATAATTGTCTTTTCTTTGCCCTATGTCTTTATTATGCATCTCTTGTTAGAACCAACTACGCAACTACCATTTATTTTGAGTCTCTTTTCAGACAAGCTTCAATAAAGGTTCAATATTCAAGGGCCATACGTCGAAGACATCCCCACTTGAAAATAGACAGTTCAATTTGCGGGGCGAGAGAGAAGCCCAGGCTTCACTCGGAGGGTGTTTGATTGAGCTTATAAGCTCTTTGAAACATCTTATTAAATTGTTTCGAAGCTCGTAAGCTTCTTCAAAGTATTTAGCAAAATAAGTTTCTAAAGAGCTTATAAGCTCCTAAAAAATAAGTTCCTTTATTCAATTTATTTTTTCATTATTTTATAAGCGACATTAATTTTCAGAACTTATACCTAGGAAAAAAAATTACGCTTATGCTGTCTTGGATTGTTATTACTATTACTATTTCCTTCAAGTAGTGATAATGGGGATTTTATATGTTGATAGATAACAGCTTGGTGAAAAAATGAAAATGTCTCATTTCATTCACGAATTAAGTCTTGACGGTTAAGTTCCATGTTTATTTAACAAACAAAGCAGGTTGTCAGATTAAACTAACAAGATGGAAATGGGGCATACTTCTTATTGAAGTGTGATGCATTTATCTAGAATATTCTAGGTGAGAATAAGCTATGTATATTCTAGAGAATTCACCACTAGCTAGATCAATCTAGAGTATTCTAAATAATACTAGGACAAGTATGGTATTCTAGAGAATAGATATTTTCCATATAGTATCTAGAGAATTCCTTAAGTAGATGTTAGTAGAAAATTCTAGATACAAGCTAAATGTAGTGGGATCTAGAGAGATCTTCCCACACCTATAAATAGAGCTCTTGTGAGCCATTTGTAACCAATCTCAAAACCAATCTCACATAATCTCAAACATCTCAAAAACATCACTCTATCTAATATTATCTAAGTTCTTTGGAGACAAGAGCTCCACTCTAAAATCATTATCTCTATCTTCTACACACACTACACTCACAATATTCTCTACACCACTTCACTACAATCACTCACCATACTCAAACCTCTATATAATCACCTCCATTTTCTAACAAGTGGCATCAGAGCTTGTTCGATCATAAGCGGGCGTTATGGCGTCGTCAAGTCTCTCCATCACGACTCCAATATTCAATGGAGAAAACTATGACTATTGGAGTGTTCGTATGAAGACTTGCCTTGAATCCCATGATCTTTGGGATGTCATTGAAGAAGGAATCACCATGCCGGGAGAAGATATCGACAAGACATCCTCATCCGAGGTACGTAAGAAATTAAAGCAACAAAATGCTAAAGCTCTTTATCTTCTCCAACAATCTGTTAGTGATTCTATCATGGCAAGAATTATTCGAGCCACTACTGCAAAAGAAGCTTGGGATATCCTTAAGGAGGAGTTCCAAGGAAATGTTAAAGTTCGAACCATTAAACTACAAAGTTTAAGGCGAGAACTAGAGAATCTTAAAATGAAAGATTCAGAAGCCGCAAAAGATTATTTCTCAAGAATAATGGAAATAATCAATCAAATGCGGTCATACGGAGATAACGTCTCCGATGAAAGGATCATACAGAAGATCTTAATCAGCCTTACCGAGAAGTATGATCCAGTAGTGGCGGCGATTGAAGAATCAAAAGATTTATCAAAAATGTCTGTCGCGGAGCTGATGGGTTCCTTGGAAGCACACGAGCAACGATTGAGTAGGCGACATGAAAGTTCACTTGAGAGTGCCTTTCAGTCCAAACTCAACGTTAGAGGCAATAAGTCAAGGAGCGGCGGAAATTTTAAAAGCAATCACAAGGAAGGAAGCTCCAGCAACAAGGAGAGCAAGGCAAATTTTCCACCATGCGGAATTTGCAAGAAGACAAATCACTTGGAGAAGGATTGCTATCATCGAGGAAAGCCACAGTGCAAAAACTGTAAAAGGTTCGGGCACGTGGAAAAAGATTGCAGAGATAGAAGAAATCATCAAGCCAACTATTCAGAAAATCAAAATGAGAAGGAGAACATGTTCTATGCATGTCACTCGGCAACGGAAGCAGGAGAAGAAGAATGGTACATCGATAGCGGATGCAGCAACCACATGACATCCAACGAGACCATCTTCCGTGAGTTAGATACTTCAGTCAAGACGAAGGTGAAGATGGGCAATGGAGAACTGGTGGAGACGAAAGGGAAAGGTACAATTGCCATAGAAACTAATAAAGGTACGCGATTTATTAGAAATGTTCTCTTAGTACCTCGTCTTGCACAAAGTCTATTAAGTGTTGGCCAAATGATGGAAAGTGGATATGCCCTCCACTTTGAGAAAGATTCTTGTCGAATTTACGACAAGAAAAATAACCAAGATATTGCAGTAGTAAAAATGGGAAAAAATAGAAACTTTCCCATTCAATGGCAATATCCACAAAAGGCAATGGTGGCTCAACTCGACGATACGAGTCTATGGCACCGGAGATTTGGGCATTTCAACCTAAATGCCTTGAGGCTACTTCATCAGAAAAATATGATGAGAGATATGCCTCTTCTAAATGAAAGAGAAGGTGTATGCGAAGGATGCATGATCGGAAAGCAACACAGACAACCATTTCCAACGGAGAAAACATGGCGAGCCAAGGAGATACTAGAGCTTGTCCACACCGACGTTTGCGGTCCAATGCGCACACCTTCAGTAAACCAAAACAGGTACTTCATACTCTTTATTGATGACTACTCTAGAATGACTTGGGTATATTTTCTCCAAGAAAAATCAGAAGTCTTTAGAATCTTCAAGAGATTCAAGAACTTTGTGGAGAACCAAAGCGGTCGCAAAATAAAGAAACTGAGAAGCGATCGAGGTACCGAATACAACTCAAAAGAGTTCGACAAGTTCTGTGAAGATGAAGGTGTGGAGCATCAACTAACGGTGGCCTACACTCCACAACAAAACGGCGTGTCGGAAAGAAAGAATCGAACAGTCATGGAGATGGCGAGATCCATGCTGGCGGAGAAAGGATTGCCAAAGAAGTTTTGGGCGGAGGCAGTATATACATCGGTCTACCTACTCAACCGATGTCCAACAAAGGCCGTGCTAAACAAGACGCCGATCGAAGCTTGGTCAGGGCAAAAGCCTTCAGCCAAACATTTGAGGGTCTTTGGAAGTATCTGCTACATCCACATTCCCTCAGTAAAAAGACACAAACTGGAGGACAAGACGGAGAAGGGAATCTTCCTCGGCTACAGCTCTAAATCCAAGGGTTATAGAATCTACAATCTTGAGACCAAGAAGCTGGTGACAAGTCGAGACGTGGAATTTGACGAACAAGCCTCCTGGAATTGGGAGACAGAAAGTGTTGAAAGGCGGACAACAACTACACTCCTAAAAGAAGTCCCAGAACATGGAGAACAAGATCAACAAAGCCCACCAAGGTCCTCTTCAGAAGCCAATACCTCAAGTGGATCCGACTCAGACTCCTCACCAGACTTTCCACCTTTTCGGGTAAGAACTCTAGCAGATTTATATGAATCCACTGATATATATGAGACATGCAACTTTTGTTCTTTGGAGCCAAGTAACTATGCAGAAGCATCCAAAGAGAAAGTTTGGATTAAAGCAATGGAGGAGGAGATACAAATGATAGAAAAGAATGACACTTGGGAGTTGGTGGATCTTCCAAGTGACAAGGAAGTCATTGGAGTCAAATGGGTGTTCAAGACAAAGCTGAATCCTGATGGTTCGATCCAGAAGCATAAGGCAAGACTTGTCGCAAAAGGATATGCTCAAGTACCAGGAGTCGACTACACAGAAACGTTTGCTCCAGTGGCACGGATGGACACAATTCGAGCCCTCATAGCTCTAGCGGCTCAGAAGAAATGGAAAATCTATCAGCTTGATGTTAAGTCGGCATTTCTCAATGGAGATCTAACAGACAAGATATATGTGGAGCAGCCAGAAGGATTCACAAAGCAAGAAGGCAAAGTTCTTCGTCTTAAGAAAGCACTCTATGGGCTCAAACAAGCTCCACGAGCCTGGTACAGCAAAATAGACGGATATTTCACCAGTCAAGGATTCAGGAGGAGCAAGAACGAAGCAACTCTATACATCAAAACTCTAGGTACGAACATCCTGATTGTCTCTCTTTATGTTGACGACTTAATTGTCACAGGAAATAACACAAAATTGATCGAGGATTTCAAGAGAGACATGATGAGCACCTTTGAGATGACGGACTTAGGATTAATGCACTATTTTCTCGGAATGGAGATAAGTCAAGAGGAAGAAGGCATCTTCCTATCACAAAAGAAGTATATTGAAGATATGCTCAAGAAGTTCAAGATGCAAGACTGCAAGCCAGTGGTTACACCTCTCATTCCAAATGAGAAGTTGAAGAAAGAAGATGGGTCAAAACCGACGGATTCTACAAAGTATCGAAGTTTGATTGGGAGTCTACTATATTTGACGGCAACAAGGCCAGACATCAAGTATGCAACAAGCCTTCTATCCAGATTCATGGAAAGTCCGAAGGAGACCCACTATGGAGCAGCAAAGAGACTTCTCAGATACCTGCAAGGTACGCTCAACTATGGTATCTGGTACAAACCAAAGTCTGACTCACAGATCAGTGGATATAGTGATAGTGATTGGGCTGGATCTCAAGATGACATGAAAAGCACATCAGGCTATGCTTTCAAGCTTGGCTCAGGAATTTTTTCTTGGGGATCAAAGAAGCAAGACTCAGTTGCACTATCAACAGCAGAAGCTGAGTATGTTGCAGCAGCCGAAGCAGCATGCCAAGCTATATGGCTTAGAAGAATACTAGCGGATATGGGCGAACCACAAGACTCATCGACAGAGATCTACTGCGACAACAAGTCATCTATAGCAATGGCTAAGAATCCAGTTCAGCACAATCGCACCAAGCACATCGACATCAAGTATCACTTCTTGAGAGATGTTGAAGCAAAGAAACTTATCGAGATGAAGTATTGTCCAACAGAAGAGCAGTTGGCAGACATCTTCACAAAAGCACTACCAAGGGACAGATTCCAGTTTCTACGAAGAATGCTTGGAGTAACCGATAAATGCATCAAGGAGGAGTATTGAAGTGTGATGCATTTATCTAGAATATTCTAGGTGAGAATAAGCTATGTATATTTTAGAGAATTCACCACTAGCTAGATCAATCTAGAGTATTCTAAATAATACTAGGACAAGTATGGTATTCTAGAGAATAGATATTTTCCATATAGTATCTAGAGAATTCCTTAAGTAGATGTTAGTAGAAAATTCTAGATACAAGCTAAATGTAGTGGGATCTAGAGAGATCTTCCCACACCTATAAATAGAGCTCTTGTGAGCCATTTGTAACCAATCTCAAAACCAATCTCACATAATCTCAAACATCTCAAAAACATCACTCTATCTAATATTATCTAAGTTCTTTGGAGACAAGAGCTCCACTCTAAAATCATTATCTCTATCTTCTACACACACTACACTCACAATATTCTCTACACCACTTCACTACAATCACTCACCATACTCAAACCTCTATATAATCACCTCCATTTTCTAACACTTCTACATGTTATAATATGAACAAATTAGGTTGCGTTTACTTTGATAGATAAATTTATCATTGGAAAATGATAGATAACAAAAATTTATGCCTTCAAAATGTCTCATTTTTTTTTCAACATTTGACGCAAAACATAAGTTCACAATTTTTTCTTCCTTATTCACTTCAAGGATTCTTAATTCTACATTTTATTCATTTTTATTATATATGTATGTGTTAACTACAAACATATGCATATAATCAAGCAATCAATAAATTCACATGATTCTTTATTCTTGTACTGTATTTCTAAAATCTACATTTTATTCATTTTACTATATAAATATACATTGAATAAAAATAAATGCCTATTAATCTATATGCACTAATCAATATATAATCAATAAACCAACATATAATATAATCATATGTGTGTGTGTATATTATGAATATAGTGTGTATATAAATATATTAAAAAATTTAGGGGCAAAATGAAATATACCCTTTTTGAAAGACAAAACATAAAAAATACACACTATTTACAAAACAATAAATTATAGTACTACTCATTTAGGACATTTTTACCCTTATATATGATTCGCGCATTGCTCGACGGCGTTGAGCACTCAAATGTCGAGGGTTTAGCATAGACTCTCGAGCATTGAGGTGTAGAGCAATAGTTCAATTTCAAATTGAACTATTGCTCGACACCTCGAGCATCGAGAGACTGAGTGTCGAGCACTGAACCGACGAGGCGGAGGTGTCGAGCGTCGGGCACTCATGGCGAGATGCGATGAGGAGGAGGCGTGCTGTGGCAAGGCGAGTCACGACGACGCAGAGGCGCGCTGCGGCGAATCGACGCGGCGAAGGCAGATCTGGGAGGCGAGGCAGAGGCTGGGCGGAGGCAGATCTGGGAGGCGGTGGAAGGCCAATCTATGGGTACGTATGGTACCATTCTTCTAGCTTTCTCTTAATTCATTGTTCCAATGATACTTGACTGAACATGATGGATTTGTGAGTGAGTGCAGATCCCAATTTCTTGATTATGGTTCTTTTGACAAGCACTACCATGACCATGACTGCAACGACGAGGATGCTTTCCCTTCCCCCATCCCCCACCGCCACCACTTCCTCCGCCCTCTCTCTCTCTCTCTCTCTTCCACTCAATTCCTGACGCCGGTTGAAAATCCAATCATGCACATCCCACATCAAATCGATCTCAAATTTCAGGTAGTGGCGCCCTACCTTGCTCCTCTTCCTGACCTTCAAGAACAGATCCACACATGCCCCAATGGAAACCAAAGTCGAGCCCTAGTTCTCTTGGCTGAGGCAAACTTGCCGCCGTCTCTGAAAATTCTAGAGGAGTCGACGCCACTCTTCGGCTTGTGCCGTCTCTTGAAAACCGGCGTCCCTCCTCTCACTTCACAGATACGAGGCGTAAAGGGGGTGCGAGGCTTGTGCCATCTCCTATCACTTCACGGATCTGGGCGGCGGTGGAGGAAGTGAGAGAGAGGGGGAGAGCCAACGGGGAGAGGAAGAAGGGGAATGGGGGAAGAGAGAGAGAGAGAGTGACGACGTGGGAGGGGGAGGGTGACGTGGGAAGGTGTGTGTAAGTGTGATTTGGCATTTTTGATGCCATGTTGGCATTCCGGCTGCCAGCTCAAATTTAATTTGGCCGAAAAATTACTCCGGACGGACATTGCTATCAATTGAAAACTCGTTGAAATTTTTGCCACAATTAAAAATATTGTCAAAAAATCAGATTTTGGTATAAAGTGGGGTATTTTCATGCAATATGTCATTTTTTAAAGGGTTAAGGTACAAATTCAACCCTAAACTAGACACCCCTGTAACGTATTACTCCCCATTCTCGAGTCCTCGACCTTGTCCCAAATACACCCCCAAAATCCATAAAAATGGTGCATTTAAATCCAGCGAGTTAACGGCCGTTATCTCTCCGTTAACTTTATATATATATATATATATATATATATATATATATATATATATATATATAGGGGTGGGCTAGAATAAAAACACTCTTAAGTGTATAAAATATAAACGTTTCTTAGTGTACGAATTTTATGTAGAACACGTATGAATTTATCCAACAGGGTTACGAATTGCGAAAAATAAATTTTTGTTACCTTTGGGATTCGAACTCAGGACCACGAATTCATCCAACAGGGTTACGAATCAACCGTAGATCTTGATGATCTAAGGACTGAAAATCATTTATATTTTAAACACTTAAGAGTATTTTTATTCTAGCCCTCCCATATATATATATATATATATATATATATATATATATATATATATATATATATATAGGGAGATATATATATATATATATATATATATAGGAATTGGTTCAATTGAGATTTATATATATTTTGAGATTTTGAGATAAATGAACATATAAGTACATTTTGATGAACTTGTCAATTAATTTTTATGAACGCGCGTTGGTCTGGGGTTCAATCCCTACAAGTGGCGTGTTTTTTAAATAAATTAAATAGATTCATATGTTCATGAGTTATATTGGTTATGTTCAAAGAATTTATTGATATGTTCATTTATCTCAAAATCTCAAAATATTTAAAATCTCAATATAAGCTAACCCTATATATATATATATATATATATACATATAGGAATGGGATCATATAGATCCCAATGCTTATAATAGATCCCTAGATCCAAATCTTGACCACACATTTATGACATGTGGCGCATCAAGATGGTGACACGTGGCAAGGAGCTTCCAAGCATTTCAAGGCAAAATCTGGAATGTAATTTTCGGATTTAATAATTAAAAAAATATATATATTTTTTTAGATTTTCTCAAAATAGATATATTTTAGATGCATATAGTTTCACACAAAGATGCATAAAGTTTTCACATGAAATGCATAACTTTGAACAGAAAAATGCATTTAATTTTTCCAGTTTTGGTATTTTCACCACCCCACCCCATACCATACCACCCCCCAACCCTCCCCATTACCACCCCCCAAAAATAGGCATGTTTCACATGCATATAAAATCAAACAAAAATGCATAAAGTTTTCACATAAAAATGTATTAAATTATACAAAAAATGCATTTCATTTTAATAAATCTGGTAGTTTCGCCACCCCACCCCTGCCCCACCCACCCCCACCCCCACCCCCCACCCCCAAAAATATTTTTTTTTATTTTTTTTTAAAACTGATTTTCAAAAAAAAAAAAAATTTTTGGGGGTGGGGTGGGGTGGGGTGGGTGAGGGGGGTCAGTGGTCAGAAAATCAGTTTTTGAGAAAAAAATATATAAAAAAAAAATTTTGGTGGGAGGGGGTGGGTGGGTGGGGGGTGGGGGATGGGTCAGTGGTCAGAAAATCAGTTTAAAAAAAAAAAAAATTGGGGGTGGGTGGTGGGTGGGGGTGGGGTTCTGGGGTGGGGTGGGGTTCAGGGGTGTGGGGGGTGGGGTTGGGGTGGGGTGAAATCTTATGCATTTTTATATGAAACTTTATGCATTTTTATATGAAAGTTCATGCATTCTCGTATGAAACTTTATGCCTCTAAAATATACATATTTTAAGAAAATCTATTTTTTTTATTTCGAAAATTACATTCCAATTTTACCCCTCTCCAGATTTTGCCTTGAAATGCCTTGCCACGTGTCACCATCTTGATGCGCCACATGTCATAAATGTGTGGTCTAGATTTGGATCTACGGATCTATTATAAGCATAGGGATCCACCGGAACCCAACCCTATATATATATATATATATATATATATATATATATATATATATAAATTATGAATTTGGCCTCTTAAAACTTTTTCGGCCACCTTCGTCGGAACCCCAACCTTCACCGCCATAAAAAAAACTCTTGGTTGCAGCTTCGGTCTCAACTCCTCTAGCTTCACCTCCCGTCGTGACCGCTCCACCGGCACCAGTGCTAATAAGCTCACCCCCAGTGCCGACACCGACAACTTTCCCCCCTCTGTTGAGTCATCGTTGCCATCTCCCGAATAAATTAAATTGTGCATTTTGTCGTTGAGGGGCGCGCCGGAGTAGAGGGACACGCCGGAGAATTTTCTACCGTCGCTGAAGATGATGTCGGTAGGGAAATCGCGGTCGATTGTGCTAGCACCGACGGAAATCCTCCGTCGCCGATTGGGATCCAAATCACGTCGACGCCACTTAGAAATTAAAAAAAAAAGACTTTAAGTTAACTTGCGCGTATACCCCCCATTCTCGACCTTGGCTCAAATACACCCCCAGAGTCTATAAAAAGGGTGCATTTAAACCCAACAAGTAAATGACAAGAAACGGTCGTTAACTTGCTGTTTAAATGCACCATTTTCATGGACTCTAGGGATGTATTTGGGCCAAGGTCGAGAATGAGGGGATATACGCTCTAGGGGTGTCTAGTTAAAGGGTGGATTTGTACCTTAACCCTTTTTTAAAATATATAAAGTTGTAATATAAAGGGGTTATTGTCATAAAATACTCATAGTTGCCAATTTTCTGATTTATAACATGACTTTAAAATTTGGCAAGAAAATACAATAATTTTAAATTTAATCTTAATTTGAACATAATTTGAATTTATTAGAAATAAAAACTTACGTGGCATATTATTTTTTATTTTCAATGTAGATGGCATATTAAATTTTTATTTTAAACATATGTGGCATTTCACGACACACCTTCATCTCTCTCTCTTACACACACACAAACACACATCAGACGCACACAACTCAGCATCCCGGTGGCGGCGGCAGGAGCGCCGAGAGAGAGGGGGTGGGCAGCGGTGTGTGTGTGCTGTGTGTGTCTGGTGTGTGTTTGTGTGTGTGTGTGTGAGAGAGAGAGAGAGAGAGAGAGGAAGGTCATGTGTTGTGAAATGCCACATATGTTTAAAATGTTGGAATAATAAATTATTAAACTTGATTTGTAGAAGGAAAAATCTAGAAACAAGGAAAGTAAAAGAAAACAAAAGAAAAACATAGAATATCCTAGAAGCTCCTAGCTAGCTAAAGTGCACGTGTGGAATTAGGAAATAAAATTAGAAGATCAATCTAGAAGAACTAATTAAAACCACAAGTTGAAGTCGGTGATCTAGTAATCACCGACATAATACTCCTATAAATATGTATTGTGCTCCATTAGTTGATGTGTGAAGAAAAGTGAGTAGTGAAGAAATAAAATATTTCCTTTCTTTTCCTAACACACACGTCCACATTTCCAAACACTATTACCTTTAATATAAAGTCATCCCTCCAACCAATTTCTCCAAATTTCCTTTAGCCAATCAAATTAATTCTCCATTACATATTTCTTAAATTTCCAACAAAGTGGTATCAGAGCCATAAAATCCTACCTGTGGAATGGCCAACCTACAATCCTTTCAAGTCCCCATGCTCAACAAGAGCAACTTCGACAATTGGAGCATCAAGATGAAGGCGCTATTGGGAGCTCACGACGTTTGGGAGATCGTGGAAAACGGCTACGAGGAGCCGCAGGACGAGGCCGCACTATCCCAACAACAAAAGGATAGATTGCGAGACGCGAGAAAGAGAGACAAGAAGGCTCTCTGTCTCATTTATCAAGCGCTGGGGGACGACGATTTCGAGAAAATCTCAAACGCGAGCACCGCCAAAGAAGCGTGGGAGAAGCTCCAGAACGCGTGCAAAGGAGCGGAGCAAGTAAAAAAGGTACGACTTCAAACTTTAAGAGGAGAGTTTGAGTCTTTACATATGAAAGAGTCCGAATCGATATCGGATTATTTTTCAAGAGTCTTGGCGGTGTCTAATCAAATGAAAAGAAACGGTGAAAAATTGGAGGATGTTAGAATTATGGAGAAAATATTGCGCTCACTAACTCCAAAGTTTGAGCACATTGTGGTGACGATCGAAGAAACTAAAAATTTGGAGGAGATGACAATCGATCTCTTGTTGGGGTCGTTGCAAGCATATGAAGAGAAGCAAAAGAAGAAGCAAGAAATTTCAGAGCAACTTTTAAAGTTGCAAGTAAGCCCGAAAGAAAAAGAAGAAGGCTCGAGCAATGGCTATGGACAGTCCGGGAGAGGACGTGGTCAAGGACAAGATCGAGGCAGAGGCCGTGGACGTGGACGTGGACGAGGACGAGGAGGCTTCGTCAACAGTGGTGAAAGAAATGAGTTTACAAGTGGTCGGGGGAGGAGCAACCCGCAGTCGAGGTACGATAAATCCTCAATAAAGTGTTATAATTGCCATAAATTTGGGCACTATGCTTCCGAGTGCAGAAGTGAAAAAGTAAGGATTGAGGAAAAGGCCAATTATGCCGAGAACACGAGCGAAGCAAATGGTAGTGTGCTTCTGGCATATAAAGGAGAAGCTGGAAGAGATGACACATGGTACCTCGACACCGGTGCAAGCAACCACATGTGCGGGAAGAGAAGCATGTTCGTGGAGCTCGATGAGTCAGTAAGTGGCAACGTCTCCTTTGGTGATGAATCTAAAATTCCAGTTAAAGGAAAAGGGAAAATTTTAATTCGCTTGAAGAATGGAAATCATGAATTTATTTCCAATGTTTATTACGTGCCCAATATGAAAAATAATATCTTGAGTTTGGGACAACTCTTAGAGAAAGGTTATGATATTCACATGAGAAATTATAACCTTTCAATAAGAGATGGCAAAAATAATCTTATTGCCAAGGTGCCAATGTCGAAAAATAGAATGTTTCTATTAAATATTAGAAATGATGTGGCCAAATGCTTGAAAGCTTGCTATAAAGATCCGTCTTGGTTATGGCACCTACGGTTTGGGCACTTAAATTTTGGCGGCTTGGAGTTGCTATCAAAGAAAGAGATGGTGAGAGGCCTACCATCCATCAAACATCCCGATCAACTCTGCGAAGGTTGTCTACTCGGGAAGCAGTTCAGAAAGCCATTCCCAAAGGAGTCAAGCTCAAGAGCTCAAAATCCACTGGAGTTAATTCATGCTGACGTGTGTGGGCCGATAAATCCAAGCTCCCTCGGTAAAAATAATTATTTTCTGCTCTTCATTGATGATTTTTCTAGAAAAACGTGGGTATATTTCTTGAAGCAGAAGTCAGAAGTATTTGATGCATTCAAGAAATTCAAAGTTGCCGTCGAGAAGGAGATCGGACGACAAATCAAGGCCCTGAGGTCCGATCGAGGCGGAGAATTCACGTCGAGGGAGTTTCTAGAATTTTGCGAAGCAAATGGAATTCGACGGCCCCTGACAGTTCCGAGATCCCCCCAACAAAATGGAGTGGCGGAAAGAAAAAACAGAACAATCATGGAGATGGCGAGGAGCATGCTAAAGACGAAGAATCTGCCTAAAGAGTTTTGGGCCGAAGCAGTGGCGTGCGCGGTGTACCTATCCAACCGATCGCCGACAAGGAGCGTGTGGGGAATGACTCCACAAGAAGCCTGGAGCGGGAGAAAGCCAGGAATTTCCCACCTAAAGGTATTTGGGAGCAAAGCCTACGTGCATGTACTAGATGAGAGAAGGAAGAAGCTCGATGACAAAAGTGAAGCATTCATCTTTATCGGGTACGACTCTAACTCTAAAGGCTATAAGTTATATAATCCAAATACCAAGAAAACAGTGATAAGTCGAGACGTGGAGTTCGACGAAGAAGGAGTCTGGGATTTCAGCTCCAGCGGTGACTTCACCTACATCCCACAGTTAGAAGAACAAAGAGCAGAAGAGCAAGTTGGAGAAGTCCAACAAGAGCAAGTGACTCCACCAGCTTCACCAGTACCAGTCACTGAAGACTCGCCACCATCTTTCTTAAATGAAAGAGCCACACCACGAGCAAGGAGTTTGGGCGAGATATATGAGGATACTGAAAGGTTAGAAGATCTTACCTTATTTTGCCTATTTGCTGATTGTGAGCCTGTTAGCTTTGAAGAAGCAGCAGATAGTGAAAATTGGCGAGTCGCGATGGATGAAGAGATCAAAGCCATAAAGAAGAATGATACATGGGAGCTCGTGACACTACCAAAAGGGCACAAGGCCATTGGAGTCAAGTGGGTGTATAAAGTTAAGAAGAATTCCAAGGGTGAAGTTGAAAGATATAAAGCAAGGCTTGTCGTGAAAGGATATAGTCAAAGAGCTGGAATCGATTATGATGAGGTATTTGCTCCCGTCGCTCGCTTAGAAACTATTAGACTAATACTCTCTCTTGCAGCCCAAAATAGATGGAAGATTTATCAAATGGATGTCAAGTCAGCCTTCTTGAATGGATATATAGACAAAGAAGTCTATATCAAGCAGCCAATGGGCTACGAGGTAAAAGGGCAAGAAGATAAAGTCTTGAAGTTAAAGAAGGCCCTATACGGACTAAAGCAAGCACCAAGGGCATGGAATAGCAGGATCGATAAGTACTTGGAGGAGAATGGTTTCACCAAATGCCCTCACGAGCATGCTCTCTACGTTAAAGTCAATGGAGAGGATATATTAATTGTGTGCTTGTATGTAGATGATTTGATCTTCACAGGAAATAATCCAAAGATGATTGAGGAGTTCAAGAAGGCCATGTCAAAGGAGTTTGAGATGACCGACATTGGGCTGATGGCGTACTACCTCGGCGTGGAAGTCAAGCAACTCGAAGATGGGATCTTCATCACACAAGAAGGATACGCCAAGGAAATTCTCAAGAAGTTCAAGATGGAGGACTGCAAGGCAATCAACACACCAGTGGAATGCGGGATAAAATTATCCAAGAACGATGGAGGAGAAAAGGTGGACCCGACATTGTTTAAGAGCTTGGTTGGAAGTTTACGGTACTTAACTTGCACAAGGCCGGACATTCTTTATGCGACAGGACTCGTGAGTCGCTATATGGAGAATCCAACCACTACGCATTTCAAGGCAGCAAAGAGAATTCTTCGATATCTCAAAGGTACGCTCGACTATGGCCTATTCTATTCAAGTACTGATGATTATAAGCTTGTTGGCTATAGTGATAGCGATTGGGCTGGAGATAATGATGATCGGAAGAGTACAAGCGGATTCGTGTTCTTCATGGGAGACACTGCTTTCACCTGGATGTCGAAGAAGCAACCCATAGTCACGCTGTCAACATGTGAAGCTGAATATGTGGCTGCCACATCCAGTGTTTGTCATGCAGTTTGGCTACGAAGTTTACTGGAAGAGCTTGGATGGCCACAAAAGGAGCCAACAACGATTTGCATGGATAATAAGTCAGCAATCGCGCTCTCAAAGAATCCGGTGTTTCATAATCGAAGCAAGCATATTGACACCCGCTTCCACTACATCAGAGAATGCATCGCAAAGAAGGAAGTTCAAGTGGAGTATGTGAAATCACAAGATCAAGTTGCCGATATTTTTACCAAGCCGCTCAAGTTCGAGGATTTTGTGAAGTTCAGAATTTTGCTCGGGATGACAAATCAAGTTTAAGGGGGAGTGTTGGAATAATAAATTATTAAACTTGATTTGTAGAAGGAAAAATCTAGAAACAAGGAAAGTAAAAGAAAACAAAAGAAAAACATAGAATATCCTAGAAGCTCCTAGCTAGCTAAAGTGCACGTGTGGAATTAGGAAATAAAATTAGAAGATCAATCTAGAAGAACTAATTAAAACCACAAGTTGAAGTCGGTGATCTAGTAATCACCGACATAATACTCCTATAAATATGTATTGTGCTCCATTAGTTGATGTGTGAAGAAAAGTGAGTAGTGAAGAAATAAAATATTTCCTTTCTTTTCCTAACACACACGTCCACATTTCCAAACACTATTACCTTTAATATAAAGTCATCCCTCCAACCAATTTCTCCAAATTTCCTTTAGCCAATCAAATTAATTCTCCATTACATATTTCTTAAATTTCCAACATAAAATAGAAAATTAATATGCCATCTACACTGAAAATAAAAAATAATATGCCACGTAAGTTTTTATTTATAATAAATTCAAATTATGTTAAAATTAAGATTAAATTTAAAATTGATGTATTTTTGAGACAAATTTAAAGGTCGTGTTATAAATCAGAAAATTGACAAACTATGAGTATATTCTGACAATAACCCCAAATATAATATAAACTTTACCTTATTTCGAATTTTGCCCTGAATTTTAATTTCGTCCAAATCTATATTTTTTTTTTGGGAAATAGTATTTTTTATTTACCAAAAGCATGCCAAACCACCACTTACAACAAGAAAACATAGAAACAAACGCCTTAGTTCACAAACATTTTGTGAACTTTAGGGTTCAACTCTCCTTTCACCAGCATCATCAACTGACATTGTCTAATTACACTATCTTCATGGGAAGCCTTGTCGTTAAATCTTCGTTTATTCATTTCTCTCCATATATGATAGACAGCTGTTGCCACCAACAGTCTATACATAAGCTGCTTCCCCGTCTTCGAGGCTCCTTGTCTTTCTAAATACTCCACTTCATCATCCCAAGCTCCAGCTTTCCTTCGAACACCACACCACGTAGCAAGCTTATCCCACACATTGACAGAATACGGACACAAGAAAAACAGGTGATTGAGTGATTCATTCCCTTGTGAACACAAACAACAAGCTTGGTCACATTGGATACCAAATTTCTGCAGTCTATCACATGTTGTCATCTTCCTCATAATAGCTAACCATAAAATGAAGAGACACTTTGGCGCAGCTATGCTTTTACTGATCATATGATGCCATTTCCTTTTCTCTGGAGTGCCTCTCAATTAGTGATGCCACGGTTAAACCGGAACCGGCGGGCCAACCCTGAACCGGCCCGAAAGTCAACGGTCCGGGCTCGGACCGTTGACCACGGGCCGGTTCTAGAACTGGCCCGCCAAGAAGCACGGTCCGGTTACGGTTCAAGGAGGTGGAGGCCCACGGCCCGCCGGGCCGGCCCGTCAGTTCGGCCCATCGGTTCGGCCCGGAACCGCCGGGCCCGAGCAAATTTTTAATTTTTTTTAAATTTTATATTCCAATCTTACATATTTTAATGTAGGATAATTTTAAGTAAATGTAGCTTCACTATTTATAGTGTACTATACATGGTAGACAATCCTATATTTTTCAATGTGGGATAATGTAGCTTCACTATTTATAGTGTACTACACATGGTAGAAAATCCTACATTTTTCAATGTGGGATAATGTAGCTTCACTGTCTAGTATCTATAATGTACTACACATTGTAAAGAATCCTACATTTTTCAATGTGGGATCACTCAACCTAACTTATAAATATATAACTTATATTCATGTAATATATAACTTATAATTTATAAATATATAACTTATAAATATGTAACTTATAACTTATAAGGTCTAGGGATCAATTAGTTATTTAGTTAGTTTACTTATTCAATTTTGAAGATTATGTAATTTGTATCCTTGTAATATTTTTTTGGTACATAGAATAAATTCAATAAAGATATCTATTTTTATGAATTCATTTGAATCTTTGATTCTCAATGTGTTAATTATTTTTTCTTTATTTTATTTTAATTCAATTGTCATTTAAAAAAAGATGACATAAAAAATATTATATATTTATGTGACAATAATATATAAGATTATAAGTTATTAAGTAATTTAAGACTTTAAGTTGAGTAATTTTAACATTTTAAGTTTTTAACATCATAATTTATAAAACTATATAGTATAAGTTAAGTAATTTTAACATTTTTTCAACATTTGTAAAGTAAAAACTATTACATGAATATAAGTTATAAGTTACAAGTTATATATTTATAAGTTATAAGTTATATATTTATAAGTTAGGTTGAGTGATCCCACATTGAAAAATGTAGTATTCTTTACAATGTGTAGTACACTATAGATAGTGAAGCTACATTAAGTTGAAAGTATCCCACATTGAAAAATGTAGGATTCTCTACCATGTGTAGTACACTATAAATAGTGAAGCTACATTATCCCACATTGAAAAATGTAGGATTATCTACCATGTGTAGTACACTATAAATAGTGAAGCTACATTTAGTTGAAATTAACACAAATCATTTATCATTTAAAGAATTAAAAAGAATTCAAAAAAAAAAAAACTAAAAAGGCCGAAAACCGCAGGTTCCGGGCCCGAAAACCGGCCCGCCCAGAGACGCCAAGGGCCGGTTCAGGTTCGAGAATTTGCCGGCCCGGAACCGCCGGTTCGGGCCCGGAACCGGCGGGCCGAGGCCCGGTGGCAACCCTACTCTCAATGCACATTAAAGATGTTATAATATATACACATTATATTTTTTTATTATTTATTTTTTAAAATTTTATTACACCAAAAGAAAGGAAAAATACACTCACACTCTAAGTGACTCGAACCCCCGACCTATTCGTTGGAGGAGAAGCGTCGTACCAACAGACTGCGCTTCATCGTCATAATATATACACATTATATTAAAATAACATATAGAAAATTTCTACAGAAATATATACAGTACTAAAATATATACATATGTATACATACACACACACACACATATATATATATATGTATGTATATATATATATACGTGTGTGTGATTGTTAAAATATTATATCTATATATATATATTTTTTGTATTTAATGAACCTATAGTTTAATTTTAAAATTTATATTTT
Organism: Salvia miltiorrhiza; assembly: GCF_028751815.1. NCBI lineage: Eukaryota > Viridiplantae > Streptophyta > Magnoliopsida > Lamiales > Lamiaceae > Salvia > Salvia miltiorrhiza. Next base: position 53,643,436 of record NC_080394.1, on the reverse strand, counting down.
GAAAAAATAATAACAAATAGGAGTACAACCTTGCAACAATTTACCTAAAATAGATGATCAAGGATAATGACATTTTAAATATTTTTTATGCATTACATGAATAAATTAATTTGACCAAATTAGGACAACAAATAATTAAACTTTCCAACCGAAATTATAAGTGATTTTTTCAAAATAATAATAATAATAATAATAATAATAATAATAATAATAATGGTGCGATTATAAGTCATATATTTAAGAGATAAAAAATTAATTAATACTATAAATTATAGTGCCATGATTATATTATAATTAATTTGGTGTGATTATAATTGATACACAGCTATAGTGACTTGATTAATCTTAAATGTTTATTTATTTTATACTTGCTAGCTGAATGTTCATGAAAGAATAAATAAATTGTTAAATTTTCATATAAAATCATAAATCTTGATCAATGTTAATATTTTAATAATTCTATTTAGATTTACTAAACGTCATATATACATTAGCTGAAGATTTTATGATCATTTTAGACAAAAAATGTGATTACATGTGTCACTAAATATACAGGTAACTAAATATATATATATTTTTTATCATATACATGTAACTAAATATTATATATACATTAACTTAATATTTTATGATGATTTTAGATAAAAATATGTTGTTACATATTTTATTAAATAAACATGCAATATTGGTTATATAAGATGGTGTTAAGCTACAATTTTATTTTAAATAAGAATTATACGGTAAAATGTGATAAATTGTATCAATAAAAAAATTATTTGTATAATTTAGAGTAGACAAAATGAATAAAAAATTAAAAATTAAAAATTATTTCTAAAAATAGTAAGATGATGTTTGGCGGAAATGACTTAGGCAGAGATCAGCCTGATCATACGAGAGATCTCCATGAATCATCACACGAGGATGTTGCGGCCATTCCAGATGGGTCTTTTCCGCAAACGCCTGGTGGGCACTCTTATGTTTTGCCTCATTCTAAGAAATCACCATTATTTGTTACCTCCAGAAGAGGCGAGCCAGCCCGGCACCTTCTCTTGCTTCTCATAGCTCGCGTAATCAGAGGATCTTCGGCGAAGGCAAAAAAGGGTCGCTCTTTGGGAGCTCCTGTTACCCGCACCAAAGCTTTTCTGGCTAGAGTGAAAGAGGCGAATGCTCATGCTACATGCTTATACGACCAACTCTCTGGCAAATCAAAAATGCAGATTTGGATCCTCAGTTTGAGGATGATTTTCCACCAGGTTTTAGATGAATATTTTAGCATGGAATGAATCATAATTCTCGATCCCTCTTGATGAATATTTTAGAACCGAAATCGCAGTTTGCTAATATTCCTTCTTCTCTTTGGCGTTGACTCCTATACATCAAAACACCAGAGATGCTCATTCTTCTAATATATGGATTCTCTACTAACATCATTCAGTCCTCGGATCAAATGGTTATCTTGCAGCTAGAGATTCAGAATAATCTTTTGATGGTGGCTTTCATTCATGGTAGCTGCAACTATATCTCAAGAAGGTTCTGCCCGCAAACTTCTTCTCATTGGAGACTTTAACGCTATCAAAGGAGAGGGCGTCGCCCTAGCCGTATTGCCTGCAGGGAGTTCCAAAATTTTATTGATGCTAATTCTTTGATTCAAGCTCCTTTTTACCTGGATTGATCGTCACCAACTGAATCCGTCCTTGATCGGGCTTTATACAACCTCCATTTCGCTGACGTTTGGGATAGTCCCTCGCTTGGGCTCTGACCACTCGCCTGTTTTACTACGGTGCCACTGGAATCAGCCGACTGGTTTTCATAAACGCTTTAGATTTCTGAATATGTGGACTTCCCACAAGGATTTTCTTGAGGCTGTTCGAGCCCTATGGTTAGAGTTATGCACAAGCTAAAGCGTTTGAGAAAGGTTCTTCAAATCTGGAATAAGGAGATCTTCGGAGATTTTAATCAATCCACTGCTCTCCTTCAACAGCAGCTGGGCGAGCTCCATGAGCAGATATCGAATGAGGGATACAAATACAATGATGAGAGATTTGAGCAGGAGATTCATTTGGAAGCGTCCATTAATATCATGCTTTCGCGTCAATCCCTCTTGTTCAAATAAATATATTTTAAATGCATAATTATATATATATATATATATATATATATATATATATATATATATATAGGGTAGGGTTGCGCTAAAATAAGACTCACTCTTAGCCTATAAAATAAGACTCAATCTTAACCCTTGATCTCATTAATTTAAACGGTCAGTTTTTTTTTTACGATTTTAATATTGATTCACCCGAAATATGGTAGAAGGTTAACAATGTAATTACATTTTTGTTAATTAATATCTTCCCACAGAGGGATCACGTTTATACTTTACAACATTCCATATCTTCTCATTCATCCATAGTTACGCACGTCTTCTAACAGAGCCCCCAAAATCTAGAGAATTCATCCACTTCACACTATCACTTTTAATGGTGAATCCTGCATAGGCCGAATGACATAGTTGTTTTTTTTTTATTATTGTTGGATGTATGCGATTTTGATACGATATTGAAGAATGCAGTTGTATAATTATATATAATAATCTACTTCTGAAAATCCATACTATAATATCAATGGTTGTTTTTTCTTTCTCAAATAATAATGGCAAATACGATTCTTTTGAGTATTTTCTTGCTTATTTCGTTACTAATATGTTTGGATTTTAAGTTCACGAACGTACTAATATTTATTCATGCAGTGACCATAATTTTATTCATTCATGATATGAAAAGTTGTAGTTTGATTCAGATGTTTTATGTGGATCCAAAATTCCATCTGAAATAACGTGTCATCCTCCCGATCCTGTAAAAACAAAGGGTAGTGGGAAAGGGTAGTGGGAAGTGTTTGAAGTCTACTTATGAGAAAGAGCTTCTTAAGGCCAAGAAATCGAAGAGACGATGCAAGAAATGTGAATTTATGGTTCGCCATGATTCACGCAATTGTGGAAAGGTCGTAGAGGAGGATAGCGATGATGATTAATATTATAGCCACAATTTATTCTTACATTTTTTAGTTTTTCAGTTGGGTTTTAATGATTTTGGGCGTTTATTAATGGCTTTTGAACTTGAATACATTTTCAGCCTTTATAAAGTTTTTTATGATCTATATTTTTATTTTTATAATTGCATGAATATGAAACACTTTACGTATGAACAAAAAATATAAGTTCAAATGAATTAAAATTGTGTATGAACAATTGCACGTTTTTTAATGAAACCTGAAATCCTCAAGACATGGGATTTTTTTCACCTATTCTATGAACGTTATCCTTGAATTAATATTAATCAATTGAGGTATGAACGAAATATGTAAGTTCACTTGAATCGAAAATTGCGTATGAATAATTTCAGTTTTCCAATGAAAAATGAAATCTTCAAAAAATGGGATTCCAGCCGTGGATTGCCATATTACGTACTATTATAATTATATATTTACGAATTTTTAGGCACTTACCATATGAACAAATTTATCAAGTACGTACGAATATTATTATATATGAAGTCCAACATAGAGACTTTTTGTTCGCCATGACTCATGCAATTGAGGATAGGTCATTGAGGATGAGAGCAATGATGATTAACATTACAATGACATTTACTTTATACATTATTTAGTTTTGCAGTTGGATTACCATGATTTTATTCATAAATTATACTCATAAAATTCATTTTATTATCCCACATATAAATATTAAAATGCAACTTAAAGAAAATTACCAACCACATTCCATCACACAGTAGTTACACATCGATCCGCAATAATTTATCTAATATTCATAATACAACTATAAATAATTCATATTGATAATTAAATTCATTCATACTATAACATATAACAAATATTGCTTAACCTAAAATTTAAAAAAATGAGAGACAACCACACACAAATACGGTACCTTAATTTTCTGAATCTTTGCTAAATGTCATCGGAAAAAAAAAAACAAATTGATTAACTTATAATTTTTTAAGTGTAAATGTACCCCAAATTTAATTATTATTCACCATATACGTTTTTTTTACTTAGCATATAATAAGAACATACATATTTAAAATTCATACAACAATCGCTGCATATTCATATCCACAAAGTAAATCATTTAGCACAAAAAAGGTACAATTCTTGTTGCAAGCTTGATGTGCGAACCAAAAACGGTATTCACTCTATCCTCAAATATTATTCATACACTATACTCATAAAATTCAGTATATCATTCATCCAATATAAGCATATTACAATTTCTGCATTGCACTCTAAACTCATCACGGTGCGCCGCCTCATCGACCCAGTTGATGCTAGAACAAATAATTCATGCATAAACTACAAACAATTCATGCAATCAGGCATTCATCATCGTGCGCCGCCCTCTCGGCCCAATTAAAAGCTGCGCAGAGTGTGGCCTGCTCTTCAAGCCGCTTCCAGCAACGCCGCTACGCTCCGCTCACCACTCCAGTTCAGCTGGACGTTGTCTATGCCGCCCTGCGCATATCTGCCACGCATCCTCACACCAGGTCCTGTCGCCGTTTCTCCACGTTCTTTGACTTTCGAAGCTTTACGATGTGTGTAGACTGTCCCTTCATAATCTCCTAAACAGCCAAAATCCATTGGGAAAAAAAAATCAAAAAAACTAAACCAGAAAAAACTAAAAACACAAAAAGGGACCACAAAAAAAATATAAATCGAAAAATTATGCATTTCTTCTACTAGATCTATCCATCTCAAACCCCAAAAAATATTAAATTTTACAACACATGCTATCGGATCTATGCACCCAAAAAACACAAATAGGGACCACACAATACTTCAAAACCCCACAATCAATACGAAAATTGAATTTTACAAAAGTATGTAGGGAAAGCAAATGAACCCAAATACAAAAAAGTTTATGGAAACCTCAAACTTTTCAAATCTAATCATTATAGAACAGATTCGCTCATCTCACCCGGTGTAGTAGCTTTAGTTCGTCCCATGGCAATCGATATTTTCTCACAATTGATGAAGAAAAACCCTACTCCTCCTTCGGCGGTCTTGCTTTGCTTTGGGTGGAATGAACTTATTTTTTTTTTCCAGAAGATATTAAATTTTTTGTGTAGATACATAATATTTTACTTCAAGTTTTAATTCACACACATAATTTCATTCGGATGAATTATTAGGTAGGAATCAATTAATTGAAAAGTGTGTAACTCCCTTGAAAATAATGAGTTGTAATCATGGCAAATCTTCACTTTCCTATTTTTTTGCTGCTTGAGAATCGGAATGAAACAAATCAAAGATATGGAAGGTCAAAATCCAATTCCTATAATACCCTTACGACACCATTTCTGCTGAATATTATATTTAATGGCATGAATTACACAGCCCATTAGAAACGGTAATCCAGCCGTTGGATTTATTTAATAGAGGGTGTTGATTTAGTCTTATATTATAGACTAAGGGAAGACCATTGAATAGCACTACCCATATAGGGTATATATACATATATATATATATATATATATATATATATATATATATATATATATAGGGGAAGGCTAAAATAAGAACGCTTCTTAAAATATAAATTAGGAACCATTTTCAGCCCTTAGATCATCAAGATCTACGGTTGATTCATCACCTTGTTGGATAAATTCATGGTCCTGAGTTCGAATCCCAAAGGTAGCAAAAAATTATTTTTCGCAATTCGTACCTTTATACAGTTTATTCATGCGTGTTATACATAAAATTCATGCATTTTTACTGGTTCGTAATTATTAAAATAAGGGTGGTTTATTGAATAACCGCTCCCTATATATATATATATATATATATAGAGAGAGAGAGAGAGAGAGAGAGAGAGAGAGAGAGAGAATGGATCCATGGAGAATTGCATATATTTTGAGAATAAAGAATTGATCCTAGCCTTTGATTTGATTAGATCTAGCGGTTTATATGACTTCCGCCTTTTATGTTTTTAATTGTTTTAATTATTACGATTAAACACGCTTAAGCCTAATTATGTAAATTTCTATTTATTATTTGCGGTAGTTATCAAATTATGAGTTGACCGAATTTGAAGTAGGCGGTGGTTATGCATATCTTCATTATTTCCTTCTTTAATTTTTTATTAGTTTAATTTTCTTAATGAATAATTTTTTTTATCATAAATTCGATTTTTAAGACGTTTTGTTTTGTAGCTTAATGTTATGATTTATTTTATCATACAATAATTTTGTTCAATAAGTAAATACCCCATATAGTTGCAGAAACCACATAATTTATAGCATCCATCATTAATTTTTGAGCAAACATTAATTCGAATAAACAAGTAAATATTTAGAATTTGAACACACAAATAATTAAACATATATTTTACAGCTCATACTATTTCGAATAAGTAAATTAAAATTTCGAATATGAATATATAAATAAATGAACGTTAATTACATATTTTTTTAATGACAAATCATTTCGAATAAATACTGCTATTTATTGAATATGAATAATTAAATAAATGAATGTAAATTTTCATTACCGTCGTCATCAGTACTGGTTTTGGTGTTTGATTGAACCACCGGCAAAAATAATTTGAATAAAGTTTTTACCAGTTTGAATATTTCAAAAAATGGAATAAACTCACCGCCGTCGACTTCCTTAAATTGGAGGCGTGATTTGCAGGAATAAAGATTGCAATTTTGAAAACTCTAATCGTGGAGGCGTGAAAATCGGAAGAGCGAGATTTTTCCAAATTTACTCTAGTAAGTATTAATTAAACACATTTTTGATTGAATATTTGAAATTGATCTGTCCGTTAGATTCTCAAGATCCGACGATAAGTAATAATTCTCTATTCTTTATTATATACTAATTCTCTGTGCATCCCTACCTATATATATATATATATATGTGGCCACGAAAACATAGAAGCCCATTTCAAGAATGGTATGGGCCGGCTAAAACTTAATTTTCGGCCCAACATTCAGCTAATTACATTTTCGCCCCAAAATTAAAACCCTTCCTCTACCCAAATTTAAAACACTTCCAACTTTTCCTTTTCCCCCCACCCGCAGACGGCGACTCTCTCCCAACCACCACAAACATCACCGGTCGTCTTCTTTCAGTCGATTTGAGGGGACAACGCACAGCCGTCGAAAACGCAAACAAGGTCATCATCTTCAAGTCTATTTGAAGGGAAAAGGCGCAGCCGTCGAATCGCCAACGCGCCACCGCCATCTCTCTTCACAAAATAGGTTAGTTCGATTTTTGTATCTTCCTGGTTTCAAATTTAATTTGTTTTCGGTCAATGCCTTGTTGTTTGTTTGGTTGGTAAAATTGTATAAAAACATGAATGGATTAGGGTTTAAATGACTACTGTTGGGGTGTGGTTGAATTCGATTATTGGGAGGTTTTATGCAGTACCATATGTTCATATGAAGTTAAATAACACTACGTTCTGTGCTATATATTGCAATCATAATACTTAAAGATGTCCAACATGTCTCTTCTTCACTAGTGTTTATTCTCCTAACAAACCCTAGATACTATAGGAATCAGAGATAAAAAAAAACTCCTATATTTATGGATATGATTCTCCAAATTCGAAAATGGTGTATATCCATATCATCAATGGCACGTGTAGTTTATTTGCATGGTAAGATTTATTTGGATTTGGTATATATATCATCAATGGATTTATTCTCTTAATAAACCCTAGATACTATAGGAATTAGAGATAATTTTAAAAAAAACTCCTCTATTTATGGATGGAATTCTCCAAATCATAACAAACCCTAACGTGATTCTTCTCCTTATATATTCTCCATTTCAAAGAGTCTTTTTCAAGTCGTTTCTTCCTTGTTATTCTCAAGTCGTTTAGTTCATCAACTTGTAGTCATGGCCATTGAAAAAAAACAAACGCCAGAAAAGAGAAAGAAGAAATCATCAAAAGGCAAATCACCAAAACCCACCAACAAAAGGCCCAAAACCGGATCATCGAAAAATCTTTTTCCAAACACCCCATCCCCTTCAACGAAGTCTTCCCCCGATGTGATTGTTATCGGTTCTGGTTCGTATGAAACTTTATATAAGAACATGCGCTTCGAAAATCACAAGTTAAAAGCTAAAATTTATAAGCTATTTACTCGTCTTATTCGCGTGGACGGGTCTGCGAAGGGTATCTCCATGATATTTGCATGGATGATAAACCTCTTAATTCATTTTTTGACATCCTGATGGTAATCGATACGGATAGCCGCGATAATGTGGAGGTTGTTGAGGTAGCTCCAAGCAAGCGGAAGCAATATTTCTTCATGATTCTGGAAGCGAGACATTGAGATAGTTTTTATTATTTAAGCTTGGTTTATGTTTTATTTATTTTTTTCAAATGTTTTGTTTAGTTGTTTAAAGAAGTAAACCTAAAGAAATAAACTTAAACAACTAAACAAAATATTTGAAAAAAATAAATAAAACATAAACCAAGCTTAAATAATGAAAACTATCTCGACGTTTCGCTTATAGAATCATGAAGGGATATTGCTTCCGCTTGCTTGGAGCTACCTCCAACAACCTCCACATCATCGCGGTTATCCGTATCAATCCCCATCAGGATGTCAAAAAGGGAATCAAGAGGTTTATCATCCATGCAAATATCATGGAGATACCCCTTCGCAGACTCGCCCATGCAAATAAGACGAGTAAATAGCTGATAAATTTCAGCCTTTAGCTTGTGATTTTCGGAGCGCATGTTCTTATATAGAGTTTCATACGAACCAGAACCGATAACAATCACGTCGGGGGAAGACTTCGTTGAAGGGGATAGGGTGTTTGGAAAAAGATTTTTCGATGATCCGATTTTGGGCCTTTTATTGGTGGGTTTTGGTGATTTGCCTTTTGATGATTTCTTCTTTCTCTTTTCTGGCGTTTGTTTTTTTTCAATGGCCATGACTACAAGTTGATGAACTAAACGACTTGAGAATAACAAGGAAGAAACGACTTGAAAAAGACTATTTGAAATGGAGAATATATAAGGAGAAGAATCACATTAGGGTTTGTTATGATTTGGAGAATTCCATCCATAAATATAGGAGTTTTTTTTTAAATTATCTCTAATTCCTATAGTATCTAGGGTTTATTAAGAGAATAAATCCATTGATGATATATATACCAAATCCAAATAAATCTTACCATGCAAATAAACTACACGTGCCATTGATGATATGGATATACACCATTTGAAATTCATGCATATAAAAGTGAAGATATTGTACACCCTATTTTTAATAAGTTAAGTACAATTTTCGATTTTTTTTTTGTAAAAGTGCTTATACGGATACACGCCATTTTCTTTTTTCCACCCATGAATTAATGCGGCTACAACTGTCGAGCAAGGTGGCAAAGTATCATTCACATATAATTGAGGTCGAAGGTTCGAATCCTCCATGCCACTTAAAGGGGTGGTTTTTTTTTTCCGATATGATACAACGAAACAAACATAAATTAATTTCCAATCATGAATTAATGTGGCTGCCACTGTCGGGCAAGGTGGCAAAGTATCATTCACATATAATGGAGGTCGTAGGTTCGAATCCCCCATGCCCCTTAAATGGGTGATTTTTTTTAAAGGTCGAAGTCCAGGGAAAAATATGGGTCTGTTTTCATTTGGCAAATAAAAAATTTTGAAAAAAAACCCTAAAAAATTTGAATTTTAATTTTGGAACTTTTAAATTCTTAATTTAACCCTAATATGGATAGATGTATGAGTGGATTTTTTTTTAATTTGTCAAAGGAAAAAATTTGAAAAAAAACCCTAATTAAGTTTCGAAATTCAAAATCTTAATTAAACATTAATATGGATGTATATATTGAATAATGGATAGATATATTGAATTATTATATGAAAGGATTTGAGCATTATTGTTTGTTAATTTTCTTCATTAGCTTATAATCTCTAATTAAACATCATTTAAATTTTGCAACTCAATAAAATAAATTGCAACCTCTTGAATTAACATATCATCAAGACAAATAAGAAATTAAATAAATGAAACTATGATAAAATAACTCCAAAAATAAAAATTACATGGAAAATTAAACACTCACTAGAATTAAAATATAACATAAAATTGGATAAACACTAACAAGAATCGAAAAAAGGTAAAAAAAAAAAAACCTAATCTTGCTCTTCTTTCTTTATCACAATAGTCAAGGTGTCTCTCTTGAATCCCTTTGTTGCATCATCAACACCGGAAGCAACACGAGCGAGAAACTCGAAGTCGACATTGCCCATTCCATGTCTCACGAATAATTCCACATAAATAAACCAAAAGTGATGCCGTTTCGTGGCGACAAGCATGTTTAGCCTTTCATCGTGATACCACTCCAACATGTGCCACGATGGCGACATGCTCGTTATACGTCTTCAGGAATTGTACGTTGGGAAAGCAGCTTGAGTAGACAGAATGGCTCGCATGCATGCATGCGAGTCGGACAAATCGTGCGTAGTTCGATGACCCAAAAGAATCATCAACATCGTCGCCTCATCGGTAAATTGCCAAGCGATGAGACCATCATACTCTTCGTATAAGAATTCGTCGATTTTGATGACAATTTTCCTAGGAGCCAACAAGTTAGATGGGGTAGCCATGATGAGGGATAGAGAGAAAGAGACAGAACGAGAGACAAAGAGAGACCGAGAGGACGGATAGAGTGGACATCGAGAGAAAGAGAGGAGAACGAGAGCGCTCGAGAGAAAAAGAGTAGACTGAGGGACTCTAATAATTTGCTCCTATGTATCTAAAGCAATAATTCGAAAATCTCAATGACCTAGAGAGGAAAAGAGGAGGCCGAGATTTTTTCTTTTTTTAGGTTTAAAGATGGACGAAATCTCAACAATATTTTCTTAAGATTTTATTTTGGAAAAATATAATCCCACAAAAATTGATCATAAAAATCTTGGAAAATTTTATATAAAATTCGTTCAACCATTTAAACAAACGGTTGGCGTGCACTTTCTTGGTGGATGATTTGGAGATGAGATGGGCCGAAATTTTTCATTGTTTCGGAAAGATGTGATTTTTGATTTTCTTCATGGCAGATAAATCATAAATGAGACGTGAATATCTTTTAGATTTTCTTCATGCCAAAAAATCATTCAAAATCTTATAGAAAATTCAAACCGTCGTTTTAACAAACACACATGGTGTGCAATCAAGCTTTTTAATTTAATAAAATTATTTAATAATTAAAAATTTAAGTAAAAAAATAAAAATATTGCTTCATTATTTACAAGTATTAATCTTACTTAATTATTAGTGGAGAAAAAAAAAATCACAATTTTCGAAAAAATAAACAATAGAAATTTCAAGAAAAATAAGACATGGAAACAAATTTACGATTATTTTTAAAAGAATCCTTTAATATGTGTAAACAAATGAATAAAATATTAACGAAAAAATTATAAATAATAGGATTTTTGGAAAAAAATAATATTTGTGGAAACAAATCTAATTTTTTTTTAGGAGAGTCCCCAAATTAAAGGAAACAAATCAAAAAACAAATAAAACAATTTTCGGGATAAAACTAAAATCGGTTGAGATAATTTTGGAAAGGATATTCTAGTGGAAACAAATAAAAAATATTACTCCCTCCGTTCCAATAATCTTGTCCCATTTTCCTTTTTAGTTTGTCCCAATAATCTTGTCTCATTTCCTTTTTGGGTAAAATTTAGGGGATAATTATTAACTTAATTAAAGCACTAAATATGTACTCCCTCCGTCATTTCTCACTCGGCTCTCTGTCTCTCGACTGCCTACCTTCTTGAAAACCCTAATCTCACTGGCGCCACCTTCCCCTTTCCTCCTCCGTTCTGCTGGCGTCTCGCAGCGTACCGCATCTCGGTGTACCGGCGCTGGCTTGGATCGGTAAATCCCGATCGATCGGTGCTCTATTTCGGTAAATCCGGGTTTTCGCCGCCTCTCCCCCTTGACCCTTCTGTTCCGCGGTGATGAGCGACCTCTGGGAGGGCTACCTGAGCGGGGGAGGCGTCGTCCGTGGTTGGTGAGATTGAAGCTGTGTGCGCTTCGCCGGAAGCCCTAGATCTGTTGAAATCAAGGTTTTGCGGGCGGCGGAGAGGCGAAGGTGAGGGCGGAGAGGTGAAGGTGAAGCGACATATATCTAGCTCTGTTCGTGAGCTTCGCGCACCGCAGCCTCGGATCTCTCTCTCTCGAGCTCAAGGCACATGAAGTTGTGGTTTGATTTATGTATCTTTGATTTTGGGGATGAAGATTTTATGTATCTTTGATTTTTTGTGGAGGAGGATGCCTTTATGTATCTTTGATTTTGGGGATGAAGCTTTGATTTAGAGTACAATATTTTTTTTTCTATGATAATTTTCGTTCTGCATTTGTTCTGCATTTGAGGGTTTATAATTTGTTCAACATTTTAGGGATGAATTTTTGTTTGAGTTCGTTGAATCTGCATCAGTCGAGCTTCATTTAGGCATTTGTTTTCAATAATTAAGCTATACTTACTTTTTGTTAAACTTGTGGGCCATCTACTTTACAACATTAATTTAACACTCCTTAATCTCCGTGCCCAAAAGAAATGAGACAACATTATTGGGACGGAGGGAGTAATACAATTTTCGGAAGAAAAAAAAAAACAGAAATTGCCGAAAATTAAACCCTCAATAATCGGACAAATTAAAACAGAAAAAAAAAATAGTCAATTCATAAATTTTAGAAAAAAAAATTAACAATAAATCTTCAAAAAACAAATAACATAAATTTCGGAAAAAAATTATTTTCGGAACAAAAAAAATAATATTTGCAAAAATAATAAATCTAAGATTATTTTTACAACAATTCATAAATTAGTGGAAAAAAAATAAAAATAATAAAAGTTCAGAAATAAATAAATAAAAAGCAAATAAAAAAATTCAAATTTTTAGTTTTTTTCAGCAAAATCGGAAAAAATAGGAGAAAAAATTCGAAATACAAAAGAAATAGGATTAGATCAAATTAGTTGAGTATTTTAAGGAAATGATATTTTAGTCAATCTGTTAATCATGAAAAAACCGGCTAATTGATTTTTAACCTGAAAACTGATTTTTAGCCTAGGTGTCTAAAAATCACTACTCAATCCTCAAAATACATAAAGAAAATGTTCAATGAGCTCCAATTCATAGAATGTTTCGCTATGCAATATTTGATGACATAAAGATAATTTATCTCGCCACATGAAATATTTTGAGGACCATCACAGTTGTAAAACCATATCATAAAAATCACAATTATTGAAAAGAGCTAAAAGTTTGGGATTTTTTCAACATCTCTCTGTAATTAATTGAATTTTGTATAGCAAGACATTTATGAAAAACGACATTTATGAAAAACGTAGAAAGTTTTAGGTTTTTTAGGAGAAAATGAAAATTTAGAAACTGAAAATTGAAACCTAGCTATATGTATATATATATGCCAAGTAAGATCAAAATCGTTCTTCTTTAAAAAGTATACATATATGCACCATGAATAATAACAACAACATTGTTTTTTTGTTGCCAAGAAATGAAGAAAGGATTAAGCCACCAACATTTGATGTTTGACTGATGCAGATGAAGACACCAACATCATCAGCAAGTCAAATATATAGGTGGTAAGAGAGCATGTTTCTTCTCTCAAGGAAAACAATCTTTCATAAAACTCCCAAACAAATTTGAAGATTAAAAAGTTTCACCAAACTGAAAATTCTAGTGAAAATTAGATGACACATTTGCTGAATTTTAGGAACATTGCAATCATAAGTTAGGAACTTTTACTTGCTTCTGAAAAGTTGTATTGAATTGTAATTGTCTCAATATTATTACACTGTATGCCGTGTTCACACCATTAAAAGTAAAGTTTTAAATATTTTTCTTGTAAATTTATCACGAGAATACGAGGAATAAATACAAAATTCTCCTTTTTTAAATCTCTCTCTCTTTTTCTTTTTCTTCTTTAAAAGATAAATTTGTTATTTCTCATTCATCATTTTCACTGCAAGGGGGATAACATTATCCACCATAAATAGAGGGATCCTCTTTGAAGTGAAAAGAAAAAAAATGAAAAATAGAGAAATTCTATTTTATAAAAAAATGAAGGAAGAATAAGAAAGGCAAAAACCTTTATTATTCCTCATGTCCTCACGATAAATTTACAATTAAAAAAAAACATATATAGGCTAAAACTTATCATTCACTAAAAGGGTGTCTTCTTGTAAACATCAAGAATTGAAGCTTATAGCACAATATATATGAAATGATTTTGTATATTTCATTATTGATTTGCTAGGATATTTCATTATTGATTTAGGTCAAGCCTCTAAGCATATTCAAAAGTGGAAATTCGTTTAAAAAACGACCTATAACCAAAACCTATAGACTTTGATAGAATGGCTCATTTAGTTTCTAATCTAGTGAAAAATAAAGGGCTCTTTTGATCTTAACAAAATTGTACTCTCTCCGTCCCAATACTAACGTCCCAAAAAAAATAGGACACGCAAAATAAGAAAATATAGATAAAATAAAAGATAGATAAAATAAATGAGGAGAGGGATAGATAGAGTAGTGAGAAAATAGGAGAGAGATAAAGTAGATGAGGATAAAGATAGAGATAATAGATAAAATAAATTATTATATTTTTTGGATTGAGACATTATAAATGAGACACCAAAAAAAATTAAGACATTATTATTGGGACGGAGGTAGTATATCAACCACCAATATACAAATAATATTAAACAATTCTACTTAGCGAAGCCAATAATATTTCACTCCTTTAGTTATAAAGATACAAATAAAGAAATAATGGATTGCAAGAAAAACATTATATATATATATACTTACTCCAGTGGACGACACATATTTTAATAAAATATGAGTGAAGTTGTTAATGAAGTAAGAGTCTCACTTTAAATGTGAGTGAGTTACGTGAATCCTACTATTATAAATGAAAGTGACAAATATTTTGTAGACGTATTGAAAAAGAAATTGCGGCAAATTTTTCATAGAACCAAAAGAGTTTTAAATTAAGAAGATTGAAAAGTGACAATTTGTGGTCACTAGTCCATTACCAAGCTGACATAACATTTTCAAGTCACCAAAGAAAAGAAAAAAAAAACTATATATACACAACCCTTTTGCCTTCTCACTTTCCTTCCAACCAAACGAGCCGAGTTCGAGTTCGAGTTTGACGCGCTAGAATGGCCTCGTCCGGCGTGATCAATGCCATTAGATCAGCAATTCTGTTGCTGGCTCTTGTGATATTTCTGGGGAATATTATGATGTGGATCATCATGCCAACTGATACTTACTACACTATTTGGGTGCCCCATCTCATGGCTGCTACAAATTCAAGCTTCTTTGGAATACAAGGTTTTCTTTTTTATTTTATTTTATTTTTTTTCCTATGAAGTTGATGAATCATCTCTAACTTCATAGTAATATATAGGTCCAATCATGATGGATTTCACATTTCCCATTCTGCTGATTGCTGTTTTGGGATGCTTTTATCTGCATTTGGGGAAGAAGGAAAATGCTGTCACAAAAAGGTATCAACATTAATTTTTTTTTCTTTCAAGAATCACTTTTTTTTTTTAAAATAAAAATGAAAAATGTGATTGAAATGAAAAGCAGCAGCAAGGCAAGGAGTTTGAGGTTGATGAGGAGACCAATGATTGTGAAGGGGCTTGGGATTGTTACTCTAACAGAGATAGCTTTGTTCACTATGTTCATAGCTCTTTGTGCTTGGTATTTTGGAGGCTATGTGCGCCATTGGTTTGAGCAAGTTTATCAAAGATCTTTGTCCAAACATGAACAAGTGTAAGAAATTTTTTCTCAAGAATCTTGCTTTTTAACCTTAATTAAAGATGTGTTCTTTTTTACTATAAATTTATCACGAGAAAATAAGGTATAAAAAAATTCACCCTTTAACTCACTTTTTTATTTTCTCCCATTTCCTACTAAGAAGGTGAAATTCTTGTTTTTTTTTTGAGGAAGAACGTGAAATTATAGTTCGTAGGAAATGAAGGAAAAGAAAGAGGGATTTAAATGATGGTTTTTTTTTTTTTTCATATAATTCTTGTTTCTCAATAACAGCATACTTCATTCATAACTTTTTTTTTTTTTTTTTTTGAAATAAATGCAGGTGGCAAACTAAGTTGGATAGAGTAGGCATAGTGACAGGGGTGACTGGAAATTTGTGTTTGACATTTTTGTTTTATCCAGTTACAAGAGGTTCATCCATTTTGCCTATGTTGGGATTAACATCTGAAGCAAGCATCAAATACCATATTTGGCTTGGAAACTTGGCCATGGCCTTATTTACTGTTCATGGATCTATTTACTTTCTTTACTGGATCATCACTCACAGATTATCAGAGGTAAAATTCTTTCTTTTCTTTTCTTTTTTTTTTATTGTGTATTCCTTGATTTGGTGAAAAGGGATAATCAGCATATTTCACATATTCTAATAATGATATCATACTGTTTCTCAAAAAAAAAAATGATATCATACCAAAAAGTTGATAATTTTCACTATTTTTTCACTTTTTACATATATTTTTTATGGTGAATCATTTTTCTTCGAGCAATATGGAAAGTAAAATCAGGAAGCTAATTTTCCCTCTTTTCCACTTATTAATATTATTATTATGGAATAGTGGTGTGATAATATTTTCATATTTTATTTCATGCTCTTTAAAGTGGAAAAAAAAAAAGTTTATCCCATATTTTCCCTATATTGTAGATGGAAAAAAATATGACATCAATATTTTATGATAATATTATCATTAATTGGAATGAAAATGAGAAGAAATTATCTGCTCGATTTTTTCTTTCTTCGTCTCGTAATTATCAACTTTACTGAACATGTGAAAGTATTCAAAAAGTAGCAAAAACATATAGTTTCTGCCCTTTTCCATTAAAGAGGATACACCCTTGATGATTGAATGGAAAAATTAACAATTACTCTTTCCGTCCCATTATAAGTGAGACTCTTTTTTGGGCACGAAAATTAAGAAATGTATATTTTGTGTGTAGATGAAAAAGTGAAAAAGGTGTTTAAAGAGTAAAATTTTTACCCAAAAAGAAAAAAATCTCACTTATGATGGAACACCCAAAATAGAAAGAGTCTCATTTATAGTGGGACGAAACGAGTAAAAAAAATGAATTGGGAATAGGGGTAAAGCAGAAAGATTGGCATAACTTTTTTTATACATATATAAAAAAATTTCAAAATAGATTACTTACTAAAGAACAAATTTTCATTTTCAAATAAGATAGATGGATGGAGTATTAGAGACATGATAGGGTTAGTGAAAGGAGAGAATTAATGATGATTGTGGTGAAGCCACTCATAACAACGTTAGGTTTAATTAATTAAGTGGTGATAAATAGTATAAACCACTGATTACATTATCAAATAATGCACATGAACACTTGGTTTACAAGATTAATTGACAACCACAAACATAATTTGATCCCTTTTCACTATTATTAATTTCTTAAGATATTGCTAGATCCCCTTTTTTGTTGGACCTCAATTCATAATTACCTCAATGCTTTTTTAAAACTTTTTTTTTTTCAATTTACTTGAACACATCATTACCCACCTAACTTTTTTGCATTGGAGAAACAAAAAGAAATCCAGTGATCACCAAGCAAATCAAATTAGTAGTCAAGTTCCCATCTAAAGAAGTTTTTCCCACCACATGAATTAATATTCATTCCCTTTCACATTCCCATTTTCATTTTATTCCTTGCACACTCATATTTTCCCAAAATTATGTAACTTGTGACAAGACATACTCCCATAAATCTTAATGCATAATTTATCTAATACTATTGAATAATTTATTGTTTTCATACAATAAGCTATAATAACAAAAAATAAAGTAAACCTCCACCACATAAAATCCTAATAGTTTGTCACACACATAATTTACTTAATTCTATTTTGATGAAATATACTTATATAATAATAACTTGTCAACTACTGCAAAATGCAAAATTTCTAGAAATGTACCCACAAATAACAAGTGGAAGTGAAGTGGGAAATTGAAATTCAAGATTTGAGAGGGGCCCACCTTCACAATCCACACAAAAAGGTTCAACCATTTCGGTTGTTGGTAATGTCAGCAAAGATGCCTTGTGACAAACAAGAAAAAAACACTTCTTTTTTTCACACTTGTCAACATTATATGGCTATGAAAATATACCAATATTTTCGTTTTATCACAAAATCCCCACAAAAATGAGCTGTTTCAATTATTTATATCAGAAAACCTATATATGCTGAAAATTATGATGTCATCTTGACGCAATTTTTAGGTCATGTTTTTATTTTATTTTATTTTCGCTTTTAGTTTTTGAGTATATTGTGGAAACATATCAAATACTCTCAAAGAGTGTCTTATCTTCACTTTCAAGTTTGAACGGCAAAATTTTGTAGTCCTATTTATGGAATATATAAAGAAATAGTAGAAAATACTTACCAAAAGAATTAAGAATATATAGGAATCATCTTATAGCTAAGTTGTCAAATCTTGAGAGTTTTTAAAAATCTCAATTTTATTTAGTAACACACGAATATTTGTGATACACTTTTTTGGCTTTTTTAGGATACAATTTTTAGTGTTAAACTTATGTACTATTTTCATTTTTCTTATTTTGCTCCAATTTTTTTCAGTTTCAATTTCTTTTGATTATTTTAATTTTGTAAATGTTAATTTAGGGTTGTAATACAAATCCAATTAGGATTTATAATTATTTATTTGTTTTAAATTGTCAAAATTTGGTGAATAACTCATTATTACGATTTATAATATTTTAATACTATTAATTAAGATTGATTATATTACAATTAATTCTTCTTTCATAATAACTTTTACTAAAATATTAAATTTAATGGTGGTACACCAAAAATTGTGGTATACACGATATCGAATTGCCGATGAGACCATATGTCCCATAATTTACTGTGCACTACAGTGTCTCACTCTTAACTTGTTATATTTTTTATTTTATTTTTCTTTATCATGTTTTAGTATAATTTTAAGATAATTAACTAGGGTTCATTCATCCAATTAGAGTTACTAATTATTTTTTATATTTATTGGAATTAAGAATGGATTATTTGGATTAATTAATTCAAAAGTTAGGATATATAATTTTAATTTTTAGTAACAAATATTAAATAGAGCTTATTATATAATAATATTTTATTTTTATAACAAATATACATAAACTAGAAAAATTAAGAGTGAGACACGATGGTATATACACAATAAATTGCGGGACAGAAAATCCCATCCGACCAAATTGTCCATCACCAAATATATTTATGTAAAATCTATCAGCCCTACTATCATAATCCATACATGATAAATCCAAAAAACATATACTCCTATTTAATTTTTTCCTAATATATTTGTTAATATATTCAGGCGCTGAAATGGGGTGACAACTACGTATCAAACGTAGCAGGAGAGATGTCATTGCTATGTGGATTGGCCATGTGGATTACTTCTTACCCTAAAATTAGAAGGAAAATGTTTGAGCTGTTTCTCTACACTCACTATCTCTACATTTTCTTCATGATTTTCTTCATTTGGCACATTGGCATTGGGTTTGCATGCATTATGCTTCCTGGTTTCTATCTCTTTCTCATGGATCGATATTTGAGGTTCTTACAATCCAGGAACAAAGCTAGGCTTGTCTCCGCAAGACTTCTCTCCTGCGATATAATTGAACTCAACTTTTTCAAAAGTCGAGGTACATAATTTCATACAATTTTAATTATTATTATTATTATATTCCCTCCGTCCACCAAAAATAGTCCCAGAAGAAGACGACACGAATTTTAATGAAAATGGTTCAGTTTATGATCTCACTTAAAAGATAGTGTTAATAATAATAATTAATTGTACTGTGATTTGTGAGTGGAGAAATGAGTCCACCATGTGATAGAAAACTTCCAAAAGTAGAAATTGATTAATTTTTGTGGACATCTCAAAATGACAAAAATGGACTATGTTTTGTGAACGGATGGAGTATAATTTATATATTATAGTATATTTATAACCTGAACTTGCAGTGGATTTCAGTAACTTTAACTTTGATTCGTCTTTTTTATGATTTGAATTTTAAGAAACTGTTTAATTATAATCACAGCAAACGATAGTTGTTTTATTTATTTATAATGATTACACTTGAAACGATGACCAATTACCACGACATCAGAGCTTAATATATTGTATGCACTAAAGGAGATTTTCACTGGTAGATAGCGCACCGTTAGTGAATGACCGGTGTAGTTGGAATCGAGCTTGAAAGTTTACTTCATTGCACTAACTTTCAAGTGTGATTCTGACTACACCCATAGTCTGGTGATAATGCGCTTACTACCGCTACAAATTTGGTTTAGTGTGGAATAAATAGGCTTCGTTCTCGTGGTAATTGATCATCATTGTGGGTGTTATTTCGATAAGGAACAACTAAATATATCATAAGTTTTTATGTGACTGTGGCTATAATTAAACAATTTCTCAAAATTCAAACTATGAAAAAAAGAAAAAAGAAAAATCAAAGTTGAGGATAAACCGAAATTCGCTGAAAGTTGAGACTTCAAACTATAATTAGTCCTTACTTGCATGATTGGTGTAGTTTTAGACTGATCCAACGGCTCATATTTCATCTTTTCTTGGATCTACGGCAGCTTTGAGTTACAATCCAACTAGTACCATCTTCATAAATGTGCCCTCCATTTCCAAGCTACAATGGCACCCTTTCACCATCATCTCAAATAGCAACTTGGAGCCACAAAAGCTAAGTGTGTTGATCAAATGTGAAGGGAATTGGACTAGAAGCCTCTATGACATGCTCTCATCCCCGTCCCCCCTCGATCGCCTCGAGGCGGCCGTGGAGGGGCCGTACGGGCCCGCCGCCACTCATTTTCTAAGGTACGCTTTACACATAACATGCATTGATAACATTCGAATACGAGCATTTGTACGGTATTTTTTGGACTCATAACCGTCCCCGAACGCGTCCACAGGCACGACACGCTAGTGATGATCAGTGGAGGGAGTGGCATCACCCCATTCATCTCCATTATAAGAGAGCTAATCTTCATAAACTCCACACTAAAATGCAAGACTCCCAAGATCATGCTCATCTCCTCATTCAAGAACTCATCACATCTCTCCATATTAGACCTAATCCTCCCAACTTCTTCCACCTCGAATTCCTGCAAACTAGACCTGCAAGTCGAGGCGTACGTGACGAGAGAGAAAGGGCAACTCAAAGAGCAGATCCCAAAACATCGTACAATTTGGTTCAAACCAGAATCATGTGACATTCCCATATCTCCCACGTTAGGCCCCAACAGTTGGCTATGCCTTGCTGCGATAATATCATCGTCTTTCGCCATCTACCTCGTGCTGTTCGGGTTCTTCACGCAATACGTAGTCTACCCTGTCGACCAAAACATCAACGTGTTCTTTTCCTACACCAAGAAAGGCTCCGCGAGCATGCTGTTCCTCTGCTTCTCCATGGTCGTGGCAGCCAGCACGGCGTTCCTGTGGAACAAGAAATGCAATGCAGACGAAGCCAAGCAAGTTCAAGACATGGATGAATCTGGGAGTAGTGGATCAACATCCAATTCATCGTTTGATCAAGATGATGTGGAGATGGAGAGCCTTCCACTGCAATCCATGATCAAATCTGTCAATGTGCATTATGGTCAGAGGCCCAACCTCAAGAGTAAGTAAAAAGTTCACAACAACACACACACACATACACACACACACAGAGTGTTTGATTGATGTATGTGATCATTATTGTAGGGATCTTGTTGGAGATTAAAGAATCAAGCGTTGGAGCACTTGTTAGTGGGCCCAAGAAAATGAGAGAGGAAGTTGCAGCTATATGTTCATCTGGGCAGGCAGACAATCTTGAGTTTGAATCCATCAGCTTCACTTGGTGAATGTGTTAAAATGGATCAACAATTAATGGAATGTGGATAGAGTAAGACTAATATTAGTAATGTGTTTGAGAATCTCATATATTGATTTTGTCTATGAAGAATGTTTGAATAAATAAGCAACTACGGCCGTTTCTGTAGAATTGTTTGAAGTGAAGCATAAAGTATTGTATGATTGTAACTTCTATGTTTTGATACATATATAATAATTTTACATATCAATAATATCTCGCACACAAGATTTTTTTTTTCATCGCAAACTTTTGTCTAAACTTAATACAAATTTTGTGTACATCCTACTTAATAGCCGGCTATCTCTCTATCTAGCACTCTCTCTCTCTCTCTCTCTCTCTAGAAGGGGGAGGAAGACGATACAAAGCTCTCAAGAATGAAAGAAAAATTATTAATAAAAATAAGCAGACGATGGAGAAGCGTTATTTTTATGCACATACATTGTTTACTGTAACTTCTGCTGCAATTTCCATAGGCAACTAAAGGGTCTTCTTCCAACATGAAACGGCATATATATTCATCGATCTTCAGAGAATGTTTTCGCTTAGGCCATGATGAAGAAGCGAGGAGTTGCAAAGGTTCGTGTCAAACCAAATTTGTGGGGTTTTAGACGATCAGTTAGCTCATTTACCTTCAGCGCTAGGAGTTGACGAAAGCCTTCCCTCCAACTCTTCCAACAAGTCATGGTATTCAGCAAAAGCTTCATGTGCCTTAAACATTGCATGCAGCAAAAGCACGATAAGTATAACAAAATATTAGGTGCTACAGCTGAGATATGTGAACTGAGACCGTTACCTGTATCGTCTGGCTGTATGCTTTCCACAACTGCAAATTATGCCTAAATAAATCATAGAGGACCTAACGACAAGGAAAGTGAAATGTGTCAACAGGAATCGGAGAGTTAGATGCAAGAAATGGCATTCTTATAATTTTAGAAAAATGTTGGCCATACCTCTGAGCGCCTCAATAATGTGGCCAAGACCACGATCCATTCCTTAAATTTGACTGAGCACATATTTGCCAGTAGGAATTCTGCATCCAAACGACTTTGCAACGTTCCCATATGCAGCTGCATGGGAAAGCGACAAGGTGGTGAATGATACAAGTATACCAAGTTACTTGAATATATTGGACAATTGAATGTAGTCATTTGTTAATCGGTGCATGCATTCTGCATTTTACACATGCATCCAGTAGGATCCAACAAACATCAAGCAACTTGCATAAGAAAAAGACTAGGTTTGGCTCTATTGCAATATCAACTTAATCTAGGCAGCAATCATCGAGACATCTAACAAAATAACCATAAGAGTTTGTTCTCTTTGATTGCATATTTATCACGAGAAAATGAGGGATAAGAAAAGATAGGTAAATTTTAATACTCCATGTTAGAGGTCCCTACTTTTTTTATCTCATGTTCTTTAGGGTGGAAAAAAAGTTTATCACGGTCATCTTTCCTCTCATGATAATATTATCACACCAATCCCTTATGATAATATCATCCACAATTGGCGTGAAAAGGAGGGAAAAGAGCTACCCAAGGAAATCATTCCATCCTGACCGAAAAAAATTATCCATTGTGACACGGGACGGTATTACGTAGAAGACAAACGTTCTTCGTACGAAAAAGAAAGAAATAGATATATAAATCTAAACAAATATTGTATCCCCTCTTAATACATATTAGAACATATATATAGTCCTAGAAACAAACCTAGAACAATACGGAAAGGAAATAGACTCCTAAAAGAACACAAAGACTGAAAACAAATAAAAGAACATAGGCCAAAAGTGCCTAGACACAAACCAAAAGCTGCGTGAACTGCTAACTGCTCCATATCAGTCTCCCCCACTTGAAATAAAACTCGTCCTCGAGTGATCCGGGTATACAGATGGCTCAGCAGGAAAATAGCGATACAAGTCAGCCACATTAAAGGTGCGTGAAATACCCATCGACTCTGGCAGGTCCACCACATAAGCGTTATCATTAATCTTGTGTACAATCTTATAAGGACCATATTTCTTTGGCTGCAACTTATGATATTGCCCGACCGGAAAGCGTTCACGGCGAAGGAAAACCATCACTTCATCACCAACCTCGAACACATTCAAGCGACGATGTTTATCAGCAGCTTCCTTGAATTTCTTAGTAGTCTCCAACAATTTCTGACGAACTGCCGTCTGAATATCACAAACATCATTAGCCAAATTTGCAGCAGAGATACTAGCAATCTTGGGTAGCTTGACCAAGTCAACGGCATGGTGAGGAGATTTCTGATAAACAACAGCAAAAGGAGCTCTTCCTGTCGAGCTATGGACTGCATTATTGAAAGCAAATTCTGCTTGTGGCAAAGCAAAATCCCACTACTTAGGACGGTCTCCACAAATACAACGAATAAGATTGCCTAAAGTTCGATTAACGACCTCAGTCTGTCCATCCGTTTGTGGATGCGCCGTGCTGCTAAAATTCAGTGAAGTATCAAACATCTTCCACAACGTCAACCAAAAATGACTAAGGAACTTAGAATCGCGATCAGAGGTAATAGATTTAGGCACCCCATGCAAGCGAACAATCTCTCGAAAGAAAAGGCGTGCAATGTGTGAAGCATCTGAGGTCTTCTTGCAGGGAATAAAATGTACCATCTTTGAGAACCTATCCACAACAACAAAAACAGAATCAACTCCCCGTTGAGTTCGAGGAAGACCGAGAACGAAATCCATAGATAAGTCTTCCCAAATAGCTTCCGGAACAGGTAATGGCATGTATAATCCAGTATTCTGGGCTTGCCCCTTAGCCGTTTGGCAAATATAACATCGCCGTACAAACTTTGCAACTTCGCGTTTTAACTGGGGCCAATAATATCGTTCTTCCAAACTAGTAGTAGTTTTCTCTCGACCAAGGTGTCCACTCAAACCACCACCATGCAGATCACGAACTAATTTGTCCCTTAAGGAAGTTCGAGGGATGCACAATCGATTACCCTTAAAAAGATAACCTTCATGTGAGTAAAAGTCTTCAACAGGCAACTGATTCCATATTTTCGCAAAGTCCTCATCAGCTGCATACAATTCGGGAAGAACTTCAAAACCAACTACCTCATGGCTCATCGTCACCAATAGAGCTGCACGCCTACTTAATGCATCGGCGGGTTTGTTCTGAACACCAGATTTGTGCTTCAATGTGAACGGGAATTGTTGCAGGTACGCCACCCATCTAGCATGCATCTTGCTAATATTCTTTTGACTATTAATATGCTTCAACGCCTGATGGTCCGTATAAAGAACAAATTGATCCTGAAGGAGATAATGTTCCCAATGCTTCAAGGCGCGAAATACAGCATAAAATTCTTGATCATAGGTGGACCACTTTTGCCGTGCTTCGTTCAACTTCTCACTAAAATAAGCCACCGGCTTTCCCTCCTGAGACAGAACAGCACCAATTCCAACTCCACATGCGTCACATTCCACAACAAAAAGCTTGTCAAAACTGGGAAGTGCGAGTACAGGGGCTGAACACAACTTCTCCTTAATCAGCTCAAAGCTCTTCGTTTGTTCAGAACTCCATTGAAATTTTCCTTTCTTCAAACAATCTGTCATAGGCGCCATAATAGTACTAAAATTTCGAATGAACCGCCTATAGAAGGTAGCAAGTCCATGAAAGCTACGGACCTCCGTCACAGATTTTGGGATAGGCCAGTCACGGATCGCTCTAACCTTCTCCTCATCCACACGAATTCCATCCCCACTAATCACAAAACCAAGGAAAAGAAGACTAGTTTGCATGTAACTGCATTTTTTTTGGTTAATGTAAAGTTTATTAGCCTGTAAAACGATCAAAACCTGGCGCAGGTGCTCGACATGTTCGTCTTCATTAGTGCTATAAACTAGGATGTCATCAAAGTAGACCACCACAAACTTATTCATAAATGGCTGTAATACCTCATTCATCAATCGCATAAATGTGCTAGGGGCATTTGACAATCCGAACGGCATAACGAGCCACTCATAAAGACCCTCTTTTGTTTTGAAAGCCGTCTTCCACTCGTCTCCCGGTCTGATGCGGATCTGATGGTAACCACTTCGCAGGTCTATCTTGCTAAAAATTCTCGCCCCAGATAAGTTGTCTAACATATCTTCTAACCGTGGAATCGGAAACCTGTAACGCACAGTGATCTTATTTATTGCTCGACTGTCCACGCACATGCGCCAAGAACCATCTTTCTTTGGAGTTAGTAACGCGGGAACTGCACAAGGGCTCATGCTTACTCGAATCAACCCTTTGAGTAACAAATCCTCTACCATCTGTTGCAAAATTGTTCCCTCTTTTGGACTCATACGGTAGTGAGGTAAGTTTGGTAACGAGGCTCCGGGGACCAAGTCAATGGCATGTTGTATATTTCTCATTGGCGGTAACTTTGAAGGAAGCTCGTCAGGAACCAAATCTTGAAATTCCTTAAACAATTCGAGAACTCGATCTGGAGTCTCGTTCATCCTTGCAGAATTTTCGACCATGGGTACCGTCTTCACCACCAAAGCAAGAATTTCTCTAGTATCTCGTGCATCGTCCATCAATTCTTTCACTGAACGGGTTAATGTCAGAAACTTATGGTTTTCAATTTTCTTTTTAAACCCTAAAGGCAGCAACGTTATGCTCTTCCCATCCTTGAAGAACTGATAAATATTTTTCCTCCCATCATGAGTAGTGCCAAGATCAAACTGCCAAGGTCTGCCAAATAGTAATTGACAAGCATCCATGTCCACAATGTCACACATAACCTCATCTTTATAATATTTTCCAATAGATAAAGGCACACGACACCTCTCCTTAACCTTGATACCCTCACCATTAGTAATCCACACAATACTATATGGTTCAGGATGTTTTTCCACAGGTAATTGTAATGCTCGAACCAAACTTTGAGAAATAATATTCTCACAGCTGCCACTATCTATAATTAACTCGAAAATCTGATGAGAGATCGTACACCTGGTTCGGAATAGAGCGTTGCGTTGGGAGTCATCTCCTCGTGGTGCTAGTAGAACCTTACGAACCACATACGTTGGGTGTTCGTCATATTCTTCTCCATCAGGTCTGCAAACTCCCTCTTCTTCATCGATTTCATGCTCAGTTGCGTCGTCATCCTTACCATGCTCAGTCATATTCACCGGACGGCGTTTCGGACAATTGTTCGATCGGTGCCCAATCTCCTGGCATCTGTAGCATTTATCTCCGGTTGGCTTAGCATATGGATTTTCTGATTGTTTCTTTATGTTCTCCTTCACAGCAATTTCTCGTTTATTAGAACTTGAAGCAACTTCGAGGTTAGAGTTTGGTTTGTTTGTTTCACCAAAATTCCTGCGATTTTCTTCTCTCCCATAGTAGCTCCTAAATCCCATGGATTCGGCCCGTTGCGCCATATTCTGGGCCTCGCTGAGAGTGAGGATAACTTGACATCCAATCTTCTCACGGATTGTTGGCTTCAGCCCATGAATATATCTCGAAACTTGTTGCCCTTCAGTCTCCATCAGATTATTTCGCGACGATAAGCGCAAAAAGTCCGTAGTATAATCTGCTACAGATTTTTGTCCCTGAATTAGTGTCTGATATTGATGGAATAGAAACTGTTCATAATCCGGAGGAAGAAAACGAGCCATCATCATCCTCTTCATCTTCACCCATAATCTCACCGGTTGTTTTCCCAAACGTCGTCGTTGGTTTTGCACTTGCTCCCACCAAGACGAAGCTCCTCCTTTTAAGCGATATGCCACCAGTTTCACTTGTTTGTTTTCATGAATTTCTGCGAAATCAAAGAATCTTTCAACTTCAGCGATCCAGTCTAGGAAAGCTTCAATATTGAAGTTTCCATTGAAGGAGGGAAGGTCTGCCTTCATGCGAAACTCATCATGCCTTTGGTTTCCCCTAGGGTTAGGGTTAGGATTTTCTGCAAAAAACTCTTCCGCTTCTTCATCAGATGAATCCTCCTCATAAGTTTGTTTCACACCAATCGGTTGGGGACCCGTACGTTGAAGGACACGAGCAACTCTCCTGCCTCCTTCTCCGTCTCCTGGATTACCCCGACGTTCCTCTACTCGCTCAACACGAGTAGTTAACATATCAACTGCTATTGTCAGACGTTGCACCTCTCTGAGCACATCAGCGATGGTAGGCTCAGGTACCTTGTCTTTGTCGTTAACCATTGCCGAGGAAAAACCTTGGCTCTGAATACCAACTGACACGGGACGGTATTACGTAGAAGACAAACGTTCTTCGTACGAAAAAGAAAGAAATAGATATATAAATCTAAACAAATATTGTATCCCCTCTTAATACATATTAGAACATATATATAGTCCTAGAAACAAACCTAGAACAATACGGAAAGGAAATAGACTCCTAAAAGAACACAAAGACTGAAAACAAATAAAAGAACATAGGCCAAAAGTGCCTAGACACAAACCAAAAGCTGCGTGAACTGCTAACTGCTCCATATCACATTGTACACAACATGAGAAAATGGTGGAAAATATATTTGTTTTCCACCCTTTTCTATCAAATAGAACACACCCCAAAAGGCAAAAACTGAATAACACACTTCCAAAAATTTAGAGAACTGAGGATACAAATATTGTGTATCAACCAGAACAAAAGCAGAATTAGCAAGATGATGGGATAGCCAGGCAGTA
Organism: Salvia miltiorrhiza; assembly: GCF_028751815.1. Classification (NCBI taxonomy): domain Eukaryota; kingdom Viridiplantae; phylum Streptophyta; class Magnoliopsida; order Lamiales; family Lamiaceae; genus Salvia; species Salvia miltiorrhiza. The sequence continues at coordinate 53,614,700 of NC_080394.1, read as the reverse complement.
TCTTGAATTTGCGTCAAGAAAGATGTTCGAAGTTCATAAGTGATGAAAAGCGTTTAAAAAGTCTCAGTCAAGAGTGCTCTACAGAAGGATTACCTTCTGCCCAATCATTTCAAGCCCTGAAGCAAAGTCCTCCAGACGAGCACTTCCATATCTTTCTCGTTGAAGATACTCCTGTAATAATTCTATCATGTTATATATCTCAAAGGGTAATGAGAAGATCACTCTTCTGAAGGGGGAAAAAAAAGGAGGAATCATACCACTAGATCAAACTGTGTGCCTTTGACAAATGCAACAAGCTCTGAAAGTTCCTTTCCAGACATCAAATAGCTGGCGTGGCTTTCCAGAATATTTTTAACAGAAGCAATATGTGCACTAGGCTCTTTTGAAGAGGGGCTGCCGTATGTTCAATGAAAAGGAAAAAGTTCATAGGAATCAATGAGAGTGATGAAGCCAAACAAGTGGAACAATTATTACAAAACACATAATTTGACAAACTAATTACCCAGCTTTACCTTTTTGCATCATTTGATTGCTTCCTGAAACTAGAAGGGAAAAGAAAATATCCCAAGAGTCTTGGAGAATCTTTCTCAGAATCCGTACTAGAGTGTTCATAATCTCTTCCTGATCTAAGTAGAAACCTCACCTAAAAGAAAAGGGTTAAGCACTAAAGAAAATTAGAGGGAGGGAAAAAAGTGTCCATCCTTAAGAAATCACACAAGGTAATGCAGACACTTACCAGCTCCCCAGCCAGTTCATACAAAGACTCATTAAGTGTAGCCTAAACAATGGATAAGTCCTCATCAGAATGTATTAAATACAACTCAAGAGGGAAAAATAAGGAACACTCTGGTATAGCGTCGCAAGGAATGATGCACAAAATATCAGCCAGGCAGTATGAGGAAAGCATGACATATAGCAATATTCAAGTATCTAAAAGGGTTGGAGCCCATGTAATTTATTTCGGTTCAACTAGATATAAAGACTACAGATTTCCATGTGCTTATTTTGAGTAAATACAGACAAAATATTATCACCTGTAATAAATTCAAGGCACAACATTGACTCACAGCAGGGCCTTCAAGTTTAGCAATGACCTGTAACAGAAGCAAGCAAGGTTTCAATTAGCACAATACAATCATTCGCATTCAAAGAAGTCACTCTCCTTTTTCTTTAGTTCAAAATATTAACAGAGAATATTATGGAGGAAATTCTTTTGACACTATATCTCAAGCAGAGGATGATGTGCCAAAAATATCTGCATACAATGCACAGAATGTAAAGACAAGCAAGATTATGCAAAATCAGTTATATTCATGGTGATGCACGAGAATGATTTGTGACATAAATACTACATAAAGTCTATCGTACACCAAGAAGGAAATTATGCTACTAGTAACTCCGACTGGGTGACTGGTGACAGCCAACACCACATATGCAAGCAGGGTTCTCGCAATCCTAACCACATTTAAGACTGAGGGTCTATATAAGAATAAGAAGACCAGGAGCAGGAACTCTTTTCTTTAACAAACAAGGGAAAACAAAAATGACCCAAGGTAATCAGGAAATGAACAAATGCATAAAGCGAACAGAAGGTAACTAAAAGGTACTTACAAGTATATAGCATGCTGCAGTGCGGTACCATCTTTGCTGAACACATTCGTCGAACAACCTAAAAGTAAAATACTTCATTCTCAACGACCAAGTGTAGGCAGACAAAGTGCTTATGACAAAAAATTTCTAAGAACAATCTAACATCTCTGTACTTCACAACTTCTCTCTACAGTGATAATTTCGATAGGTTTCAAAATTGAAGAAAAATATGACATAGTTCAAGTTCCCCTTGCAAACAAGTTTCTAAAATATTTCTAAAGCAAAATCAAGAAAATCAAGTATCATACTCGGTTGATCTGCCGGCAGCAGAAAATAAATCAGCCCAATGCCGACCATCAGTCTTGCGTGCTACACTAACAACAACATCATAATATTCAGGAAAGTTTCTGATCAAATCACAGCTCTTTTCCAGAAGAGAGGGAGAGTGATTAGCTACAGCACCCTGGGTTTTGCTTGAATTTTGTCTGCAGAAAAGATATCATAAATTAAGAACTGCATATTAATTGAACTAATTTGGTTACAGATCTTATGATTGCTCATGCAGCGGTGAATTTCATACAAGTTCCTACAGAAATTCCTCTTTAGTATACTTGTATCAGAGGAAATATATTTACAGGATACTAGACAGAGAAGAAGAAAGCATGAAAGAACAAACACACACACACAACACATATGTGTATATAAAAATCCGTGAGACTAAAAGCTTCTGAATTAGGCCAGAACAGAAGAAGCCCAACTGAGATGAGCTCGGAATGGCTTGTATTGAAATATATGAATGGACAGAATATCTAGATCAGTCACCTGGAAATTTCAGCATCAAAAACTGTAAATAGAAGCCATTCCAGGCAATGAGAAAAATGTGGCTTCTCTGCTGATAATTGAGCAAGGCGTAGAGCTTCTTCCCTCTTGTCTCTCTGTAGTAAAACTCATAATCAGAACTTTTTTATATAGAGCTATGCGGCATGCAAGAACTTCTCCTAATTTTTCAGGAAAATAAGTTTTATATAAAGAATTTCAAACCCAGACTAAGAACTCAGTATGAGTTAAACCACCCTACGGCCAATTCATCAGTGAAGAAACAAAGGTTCAGCTCCTTTGCAACAAACATTCATTAACAACATTCAGTTTGATGCATGCTAATTCTTCTATTGACTGATGTTGAGCTCGTGCTAGCAAAAAACTATCATGATTGTTTAATAAGATCACATTGATGACTCTCACATTAGAGTGGTACATCAGAAAAGAGGTGTTTAAGAGATGAACTGGCCTCTATTCTGAATTTCATAACAAGTGCTATGCCACAGAAGAGAATCTCATTTATTGATAGCCAACATTGTTCACTTATTTACCTGAAGAAGATGCCGAAGTAGACAGTGTAATATGGTTTGAGCTTGAGGAGACGGTTCAAAACACGGGAACTCTGTACACGCTGAAAACGACATTCTCTGGGAAACACCAACTACTACACCAGCATTTGGAAGTAGACCAAGAGGATATACCTCACGATCAAATTCCAGCTCCGGATCCAACTAATATCACGTCAAACAGCATATTTTAGGTGAGATGAACAAAATGATAATGTAGAACTTTAAGCCTTGCAATAGCAGAAAACTTGTTTACTACTAAACATCCAGGACCACTTAAGAAAATATATTTAAACATCAAATGAGGGCATGAAGAGACATAACTGATGCACATATCAAAATTGAACTGTCAATAGATACTTAAAACAGTTTCACAGGCTTGGTACTTGTATATGAAGAGTTTGATGGATGGTCCAACATATATGTGTAGGAAAAATTAAATGCCTAGAGAACTACTAGCCACATATTACCTGTAAAAAATCTTCCTGTTTAAATGGATCAGCACCTAGAGATGGATACCAGACCTGCAGGTGAGCTTCTAGAAAAATTAGCAACAGAAATGTCAAGTAGAATGGATAATCTTACCAAGAGGCATAATGCCTGCAGAAACCAGTACCTGCATCCCCCGATGGCCATAGTCTAACCAGGAAACTTCCTCAATTAAGTTAGTTTTCTCCCCCGACTGACCACAGGTAACCCAAAATAACTCTACAGAGTGAGTGAGCTCTCTTTCTCGGCCATCATCCAAATCAAGTAGTGAAAGGTCCCCATTCATCCGCAGTATTAAACACCTAAAGGAGCATACAACCATTCATCAGGAAAACCTCAAGAAAGTAAAGAGTTAATAAATGAAAAGAAGGAAAATAAGCACATACTTAGAAGGCTCATGGGTTGATGATATATCATTTCTTGACATGTAGTCCTGTGGAAGCTGATCAGGAATAAAATGGATTGCAGCAGGATGGCTCTTCGCAGTCATGATTGAAAGTTCTCGTACTGTAGAAAGCTGTTTGTCATTTTATCACTTAAAAAATGTATGAAGAATATAATACTATCACTATACTGTCATTTGAGAGAAATCTTAATTCATTTGACACTGACAGAACTATAACAGTGTTTGTCAGGTAACATATTTTAACAACTATTCAAGAAAATTCTTTTTGAAGCATTTAATTACCTGTAAATCTGGAGAGCTAGAAGGTGACAATTCACCAGTTATTTTCACATGGTATATATGAACATCAAACGGGCGATAAGTGACGAGCAAATAATCATGATAAACATCCATGACCATTGGCTTTGTAAGCAATGGCTTCCGGCAAAGTAATGAACTTTGATCGAGGTGATATCTTGGGTAGAAAAGCAATTCATACCTACAATCACCAACAATTGTGACAAAACCACATGTCAATAAATGAAAATTATCGGACAAGTGACAAACAAGCTACACCAAAAACATGAAAAGTAAAGGATTCATTCCAACTACCACATAAGTTACAGACCACATAATGCAGTTGATTTTTTCTTTGAAAACAAAATTTTGTAGAAACAAATTTCTCGTAAGATGTGCTTTCATCAGAACAAAGTACAAAATTAAACACCACGTTCTAATACGAGTAGCAGCGACAAGCCAATGCATAAGACAAACAAATAAAAGGCAATGTTCCATAGACCTTTTTAACAACACCAGGGTTAGAGAAGGTGATCTAGATCTAGTGGTTTAGTTTAAAACAACAAGAAGAAACTCCCAACTCCATGTGAAGTTTTATATGCAATAGATTTCTCACGTGTTAGAAGATTCCACATAATTGCAGACCACAACAATTTTTCCTAGCCATAACAATCCCCTGCACTGAATTTGTTGTTCCTGAGTAACGTCTCCAAACACTCTCCACCTCTTTAGTCGTATGTCGTATAAGATTAAACCATGAAGCCCAGCAACAGCCAAATACATTCCGTCCTTACTAGCAGCAACATGAAGAATAGGCCAATTTTGCAAAATATAAGATACCTGGCACATCCCAAAGTCAATCAGAAACATCTTACAGTAAAAGGCAGGGCAGAATCAAACAAAGCGGGCAGACAATAATCATAAGTGTGATACATAACTGGAAGATTGAGGTGCAAGATCTTAAGTTCATCAGTATCTTCAGACTGTACAATAAGCAAGCGGTCTTCACCATAAATAACTTGGCGTACATAAGTTGTGCCAGAAACACCTCTGTTTAGGCAGCATTTTCCAAAAGAAAATGCAACAATTCTCTCTGAAGATCCTTCTTCCATAGCATAAAGCCTATATCCATGTTCATCCCAGTGCATCAGCGATGTGCCGCCCATCATGGGCTCATACTTGAAATCTTGATTTGGCTTAATCACAGGAGAAGATGCAGAACTCAAACTTATCTGGCGGATTGTAGACATCAAACGACAGCCTGAGACAGACCAAACAGTAAGTCCCCTTAACTTCCATCCAATTGCGAAAGCAGAGTTATCAGGTGTCCAAGCAATACAATTGACAGGACCAGTATCTTCCACAGAATATCTGTGATAAATCCACAAAGAATGTATTCAGTTCATGATGATTACAAGGAGATAAAAATCAAAATCAAATGCATGGAACTTGGGAAACAATAATGAAGAGATTGCATCCATACAAATTTAAGGACTAATCCCAATATTTTTTACTTTCAGATGATTAATGAAATTTTTCTCTTCATGATCTTTATGAATCAAAAAGTTATACTCGCAAAATGTAAATAATACTGAAAAATATCCAGTACCCCTTAGTCCCTCATTTATAGTTTTTTTTCTCTATCAGCCATATAACTACTTACAAATGGCACATGAACAATGCCATTAAATTGCTTATACATGTACATATACACTGCCATGCCCCTTAAGGGACGGAGAATGTAAGTTTAATATTTAGTCATAAGGCTTCTAAGAAAGGAAGAGACATGGTGTGCCATCAACATGACTATTTCCACTTCACAAGTTCTTTTGAATTGATAAGGCTTACCCCCAATCATGCAATGACACAGAGTGAATAAGTGATGCAGAATCTGCAAGTTCATACAGCTCAACAGCACCTTTTTGAGTCCCAACAGCAAGAATCTGTTGATCTGGATGAAGGGTTATATACTTAAAGCAACGCTTTTATGCTTGTATATATTGATACCTTATTCACTACTATTTTCCTATCTGAATTATTGTTATTGCATAATCCTATTATAGTCCAATTTATCTCATACTATAGATTATATGGTGTGTTGTAGATCACAGAAGATCATATAATTGGAAAAAGTTGAGATATAAATTGAGTTCACAATCGAGGCAACTATGGACGAGTTGCTGGTTTAGATTGTAGCATAAATGGATAAATAGTTTGTCTTGGCTATTTATTTATGCTAGTACCTTCGTGTATTGAACAGGATCACAGTGAGATGAATTCTTATATTCTGACTAATTAAGAATCAAGATCTCGGTGACTTAAATAATTTAACCTTAATTGAATTAATCGGTGTAAATAATTAATTGATTATTACTTTGATTTATCATGGGTGAGAACTCTGTTGAAGTTCAAGATACTCGATACTTTGGGTGATAACAATTATTATTTGATATGCGATTATATTGCAATAAGGATCCGTGTCCTGCTGATAACAGGATGATAATATCCTCTTGAGGAACTTAATAAGTTTATCGTATTAAACCCTGCAGGTGGAATTAGTTCCGATACGATAATAAGTTTAAGTGGTAGCACTCGAGATGTCGTTTATAATTAAACGACTAATTAATTAATTAATTGATCGTCAGAGGAATTAATTAATTAATGGATATTCGATATCTTAAACACGGAGATTAATTAAGTCTAATACTAGCCCCGACTCACCTAAAGAATAAAGAGGTAATTCAGTATTAATTTTCTAGTGGAATAAATTAATACTAGTGTCTCGATTTATATTCTGGGCTGAATAAGAAAAATCGAGCACTGGGAGGCCAAACTTTATTCGAGCTAGTAGATCCCCGATTGGCCCAAATTAAGGCTTAAATCTCAAGTGGACAAACAATTCATTATCTCTAGATTCTTTCTCATTAATAATTGCTATTATTATTATCTTTTGCTATTTTAATTAAAAGTAAAATGGCAAACATAATAATTGCTATTATTATTATCTTTTGCTATTTTAATCAAAAGTAAAATGGCAAACATAATAATTGCTATTATTCTTATCTTTTGCTATTTTAATCAAAAGTAAAATGGCAAACATAATAATTGATATTATTCTTATCTTTTGCTATTTTTAATCAAAAGTAAAAGATAAGAATAATATGTGATATCATTCTTAAGAATGAACAATCACGTAGCAATTAGACATAATTTTGAGAAAGAGAGAAATTGAGAAAGAAAGAGATTGAGAGTGTTTGTTCATTGGAGTTGAGATAGGATTCGAAGATCGTTGCCATCCAACGTCGAATCTTGCCGTGGGAACAATTCGGAAGATCAACTCTGGAGTCGATCACTTCTCGTTTCGCAGGTATACTTCTTTTACTACCTTGTAGGATTATGGTTTTTGTATGTACTTGTTAGATATCCGAAATGGATCGTGGGCACACGAACCGTATATCAAAATTTGGTTCCTTCAATTGGTATCAGAGCCAAGGTCCGGACATTTCGGCTCTATCGGATTAATGAGTAGTAAAACCATTAGATCTTGGTAGAACTTTGCTATATCAATATGCAGGTTTTGTATATTGTTCGTCGTCTTATCGTGGATCATTTATTTGATTTGTCGATCTTGGCCTGTAATCTTAAAATCACGACAAGCTATGCGTGATTAGATTAGGATTTCCATTTGTATTTTTTTTCTTTGTTGGTTTATCTATTGGAGAACAATAGAAATCAAGAACAGAGGGTGATAGAATGCAAAATGGAGAAGCACAGAAATTCCGGGCTCCCGCTGGTCGCCCGGTGCCGGAATTCAGCCGGTGCCGCCGTGCCTCTCGCAGGAAATCAAGTTCTGGCAGTCTCCGAAGAACAGCTATAACTTCCTCTACAGAAGTCCGATTGAGGTGAAACAAGTTGCCACGGAAAGCTCTTTCAAAGACGAAGAAGTCGTATTTCTGCATAAAATACGATTGGAGTTCGTTTGAGGGGTCAAACGGAGCGTTGAAGTTGGCTGACCTGTTCAGCGACAGTTTGACGAATTGGGCCTATCTTTTGGACTTCTATGATTTAATTCCATTGGGCTCTCTTTTGGGCATCTTAAATTAAATATATTGGACCTATTTAATTAAATTAAGTTGGGCCTATTTAATTAAATTAATTTGAGCTTATTAATTTGGGCTCTTTTATTTAATTAATTTGAGCCTCTTTGATTTAATTAATTTGGGATCTTTTATTTAATTTGGGCTACTTAATGGATGGAGTGTTTCGCGGACGACGAGACTTGCCAAAAGACGAAGAAATCTATTATGTAATAGATTAGAATTTAATTTCCCTTATTTTATTCATTTGTAATAAAATAGGCAGGGAAGAACAGGTTCCAGGTTTCCACGATAAGACGACAATTTTTTTGTCGGGTTTCTTTTATGTCGTGGAATTTAATCACCGTTAAGGTGTTTTAATAGCATGATATTTTTTATGTGGTTTTAAATGCGCATAGTATATCATGCTAGGTGTTATCACGTTTTCTCTAAGCATGTTTTAGAATTTCAAGCGAGCATGTTTTATTACATGTGTTATAGAAATGCATGCTTAGGTTTTCCGTGTCAACGTGATTTAACCTGTAAACCTTTTGAAGTAAAAGACTAAGCGGATAATTCAATTTTTTAAATAAAATTGATATAGACCTCCACAGTTGGTTTAAGACAAAGTAAATTGATAATTGGTGTAAACGTCCACACGAACGTGGCTTGCACTCGTTATTAATTTGCAGCTTTTGTCGGTTAAACTTCTAAATTAAAAAATATTTTAATCTTGTGAATAAGTGGGAGTTTTTGCATGTAAACGTTCACACTATCGTGACTTGCATGTATTAATTTCTGCGAATTATTCTAGAAATGATTAAAATTAATTATTTTAACCTTGAGAATAGTGGGAGCTTCTCGTGTAAACGTCCACACGAACGTGGCTTGCACGGGTTAGTCTTTCATGGATTATTCTAGAAGGGGTTAAAATAAAAGATAGTCATAAAGTTGACTAAACTGTGGTCATAGCTTAGGCGTTTATTTCAAGTACAACTCCCCAACGGAGTCCCTTCTTGAAATTGCGTGGTCTAGACAAGGTCCGTTTATTGGTCCCATTTTTTCATAAGGATAAGTTGAAAATGGAATGAGACCAAAGACTGGGTGTCTGGTCAAACGAAGAGCGCGTAAACGTCCACACGAACGTGGCTTGCGTGTAATTCGATTGGGCTAACGGAGGTTTCAATAATATTATTTTATCAAAAGGTTACAATATTATTGCTACGAATCTTTATGCAATAACGTGTTTTCTTATTTGCATTTGTTTGTTTAATATTTCAGATATGACTATTACCCCGCTTTTGAATGTTTTATCTGCTAAGCCGCTTACTGGTCCGAATTTTTCGGAATGGAAGCGCAATCTGGGATTTGTCCTAGACGCGGAGGAGTATAAGTTTGTGCTTACTACTCCTGCTCCCGCGAACCTTACTACTCGGTCTTCCGAAGAGCAAAGGGAGGCCCATAAGCGGTGGCATAGGGCGAATAATATGGCGAAAGCTTATATTATGACCACTATGTCTTCTGCGTTGCAGCTGCAATTATAAGGAACCTCGAGGAGCTCTTTGGGGAATCAGACCGATCAGTCCGTTTTGAACTCATGAGGAAACTCATGTCTTCAAAGATGACGGAAGGTTCGTCTGTGCGCGAGCACGTGCTTGGAATGATTAATCATTTCAATGAGCTGGACGTGCTCGGTGGAGGAATCAAGGATGCCATTAAGGTAGACATGGTTCTCCACACTCTGCCCAAATCCTACGAAAACTTCCGACTCAATGCCGTAATGGGCAAGAAAAAGTTCACTCTAAATGAACTGCTTAATGAGTTGGTAGCGGCCGAGGGGGTCATGGGAAAGAGTCCACAGGCTTTGGCCACTGCCACAGGACCCAGTTTTCCACCGAAAGGTAGGAAGAAGAAAGGGCCCCATGGCAAGAAAGGCCAAGAAAAAGGTGGGAGCAAGAAGAAGCTAGGCCCGACCGGAGGCGTTGGCAAGCCAAAGGGGAAAGGGAAATGCTTCAAGTGTCAACAAGTAGGACATTGGAAATCCGACTGTCCCTTGATGAAGAAAGCTCAAGGTATTTCTATTGCTCTAGTAACGGAAACATATTCAGTTTCGAGATCTTCCCATCAATGGGTTGTTGACTCGGGTGCAACTGACCATGTTTGTTACACCTTGCAGGGGTTCCTGCGGACAAGGGAGCTTAGTAAAGGCGAGCTAGCACTCTCCATGGGAAATGAAGCAAGCTTACCCGTTGTTTCAATTGGAGATGTGAATTTATTAATTGATGAACATGTTTTGGTTTTAAGAGATGTACTCTATGTTCCGGGTTTTCGGAAAAACTTGATTTCTACCATTCAATTACGAAAGTATGGATATTCTGTTCTTTTAGAAGACAGTGCAGTATTCATTAAAGATGGTCAAGTTTTATTTAGAAGTGCGGCTGATTCTCTTTATACTTTTACATGTCCATTTGATTATTCTTCATCTCCTTTTACTTTGACTACAAACCAAAAGAAGAGAAAAGCTTCTTCTCTAGAGAACCAAACTCTTCTTTGGCACCTACGATTGGGTCACATCAATCTAAGGAGGATCCAAAGACTGGTTTCCGATGGTATCTTGGAGTCTCTTCAAGTAGAACCAATCCCAGTCTGCGAATCCTGTCTAGAAGGAAAGATGACGACTCGGCCTTTCAAGGCCAAGGGGTATAGGGCCAAAGAAGTGTTGGAACTGGTTCATTCTGACTTGTGCGGACCTATGTCCACTCAAGCTCGTGGAGGGTACGAGTATTTTGTCACTTTCATTGACGATTACTCAAGGTACGGGTACATTTACTTGTTGCGCTACAAGTCTGAATGCTTTGACAAGTTTCAAATATTCAAGGCGGAAGTAGAAAAGCGACAAGGTAAAAGTATCAAGTCATTGCGATCTGACCGCGGTGGCGAATACCTCAGTAACGAGTTTAGAGCATACTTGTTAGAATCTGGGATTACATCTCAGTTGACTACACCGGGTACACCCCAACAGAATGGTGTGGCAAAGAGAAGAAATAGAACTCTTCTTGAGATGGTTAGATCGATGATGAGTTTTGCTACTTTACCCATTTCGTTTTGGGGATATGCCTTAGAAACAGCTGGTTACATTCTAAACTTAGTGCCTTCTAAGTCGGTTGCTAAGACCCCGTCCGAGCTGTGGTCAGGGCGCAAGCCTTCTCTTAACCACATCCGGGTTTGGGGCAGTCCAGCACACGTGCTGAACAAGGATGCCGATAAGTTGAGCTCTAGAACTGAAGTAAAGTTGTTTATAGGATATCCTAGAGGAACGAAAGGGGGTTATTTTTATTGTCCTAAAGATCAAATAGTCGTTATTAGCACTAACGCAAGATTCTTGGAAGAGGACTACATAAATAACCATAAAAGTAAGAGTAAAATTATATTCGGAGAGGTCAAAGAAATTGGCACGACAAGTCAGCCAATTGTGCAAGATGTAGTACCGCAGGTCTCATCAGAAAAAGCACAGAATGTCGATACCGAATCTGAAATAGTGCCACGTCGAAGTGAGAGGGAATCAAAGGGCAAACTGCCCAGTCGATATGCATTTGTCAATAAATCTAAAGATTCAATTGACGATGGGCTTATCGAAGAAGATCCCTGGACTTACTCCGAAGCACTAGCAGATCCGGATGCTCTTGAGTGGGAGGCATGTATGGTTTCAGAATTTGAATCCATAACTGTCATGGATGTATACGAGAAATGTTTGCTACCTGAGGGTCGAAAGGCCATTGGTAGCAAATGGGTATACAAACGCAAGAGAGGACCGGATGGGAAGGTTACGGCCTTCAAAGCGAGACTGGTGGCGAAAGGTTATACTCAACGACCTGGTATCGATTTTGAGGAAACTTTTTCGCCAGTAGCCATGCTTAAGTCTATCCGATTTCTCTTGTCCATGGCAGCCCATATGAACCTTGAGGTGTGGCAAATGGATGTCAAGACCGCATTCTTGAATGGGTATCTTAAAAAAGATAGAGATATCTATATGCTACAACCAGAAGGGTTCATCAAGAAAGGTGAAGAGCATCTAGTTTGGAAGCTTAAGAAGTCTATTTATGGACTTAAGCAAGCTTCACGATCCTGGAATAAACGTTTTGATGACGTGGTCAAAACTTATGGTTTTGAGCAGTGTGTCAACGATAGCTGCGTTTATAGGGTCTGTATCGATGGGAGTTTGGTTTTCCTTATACTCTATGTGGATGACATACTTCTCATTAGTGATAATGTGAATGTATTGTCTGGCATTAAGGATTGGTTATCCCAACAGTTTGAAATGAAGGATCTGGGAGAGGCAGCATATATTCTCGGAATAAAGATTGGTCGTGACCGATCTAAGAGAATGTTGAGTTTGTCTCAAGCATCCTACATTGACACTGTTTTGGCACGGTTCAGCATGCAGAATGCTAAGAAAGGTTTTCTACCTTTCAGACATGGTGTTCCGCTATCTAAAGCTTTGTGTCCCACAACACCTGAGCAAATAGCGAGCATGAAGACAGTTCCTTATGCTTCGGCTGTAGGAAGTCTCATGTATGCGATGCAGTGTACCAGGCCTGATATCTGTTTTGCCGTTGGCATTGTGGCTAGATATCAAGCGAATCCAGGTCAAGCTCATTGGACTGCTGTAAAGCACATACTCAAGTATCTTAAACGGACTAAGGAGTATGCGCTAGTTTACCAGTCTCATGATCTGACACCAGTAGGGTATGTAGACGCCGATTATTAAGGTGATAAGGACAAGAGGCGGTCTACTACTGGCTATGTGTTTATGTTTGGAGGTGGAGCCATTGTGTGGAGAAGTGTAAAGCAGAAATGCAATTCACTATCCACCATGGAAGCTGAGTATGTAGCTGCTTGTGAAGCTGCTAAAGAGGCTGTATGGCTCAGGAACTTCCTAACTGAGATTGATGTGATTCCTAGTTTGCCGAAGTGCATCACAATTTATTGTGATAACGAGGCTGCTATTGCGAATAGCAAGGATTCAAGATGTCATCAATCCATGAAACACATTGATGGCAAGTATCATTACATTCGGTCAGTGGTCAAGCATGGTGATGTTGAATTACTACATATTGCGGGAGTTGATAATCTTGCTGATCCCTTCACGAAGAGTCTTCCTGGTGCGGTGTTCAACAAGCATGTTGAAGACCTTGGAGTTCGTGACCTCCCGATACTAAACTAAACTTTAGTATAAGTGGGAGAATTTGTAATAGAGATTTACAAGCGAGTGGATAGCTAGAGGATATTATCAGTTTATTAGTCACGTTGTATACTAAAAGTTTGCTTTAGTATAAGTGGGAGAATTGAAGGGTTATATACTTAAAGCAACGCTTTTATGCTTGTATATATTGATACCTTATTCACTACTATTTTCCTATCTGAATTATTGTTATTGCATAATCCTATTATAGTCCAATTTATCTCATACTATAGATTATATGGTGTGTTGTAGATCACAGAAGATCATATAATTGGAAAAAGTTGAGATATAAATTGAGTTCACAATCGAGGCAACTATGGACGAGTTGCTGGTTTAGATTGTAGCATAAATGGATAAATAGTTTGTCTTGGCTATTTATTTATGCTAGTACCTTCGTGTATTGAACAGGATCACAGTGAGATGAATTCTTATATTCTGACTAATTAAGAATCAAGATCTCGGTGACTTAAATAATTTAACCTTAATTGAATTAATCGGTGTAAATAATTAATTGATTATTACTTTGATTTATCATGGGTGAGAACTCTGTTGAAGTTCAAGATACTCGATACTTTGGGTGATAACAATTATTATTTGATATGCGATTATATTGCAATAAGGATCCGTGTCCTGCTGATAACAGGATGATAATATCCTCTTGAGGAACTTAATAAGTTTATCGTATTAAACCCTGCAGGTGGAATTAGTTCCGATACGATAATAAGTTTAAGTGGTAGCACTCGAGATGTCGTTTATAATTAAACGACTAATTAATTAATTAATTGATCGTCAGAGGAATTAATTAATTAATGGATATTCGATATCTTAAACACGGAGATTAATTAAGTCTAATACTAGCCCCGACTCACCTAAAGAATAAAGAGGTAATTCAGTATTAATTTTCTAGTGGAATAAATTAATACTAGTGTCTCGATTTATATTCTGGGCTGAATAAGAAAAATCGAGCACTGGGAGGCCAAACTTTATTCGAGCTAGTAGATCCCCGATTGGCCCAAATTAAGGCTTAAATCTCAAGTGGACAAACAATTCATTATCTCTAGATTCTTTCTCATTAATAATTGCTATTATTATTATCTTTTGCTATTTTAATTAAAAGTAAAATGGCAAACATAATAATTGCTATTATTATTATCTTTTGCTATTTTAATCAAAAGTAAAATGGCAAACATAATAATTGCTATTATTCTTATCTTTTGCTATTTTAATCAAAAGTAAAATGGCAAACATAATAATTGATATTATTCTTATCTTTTGCTATTTTTAATCAAAAGTAAAAGATAAGAATAATATGTGATATCATTCTTAAGAATGAACAATCACGTAGCAATTAGACATAATTTTGAGAAAGAGAGAAATTGAGAAAGAAAGAGATTGAGAGTGTTTGTTCATTGGAGTTGAGATAGGATTCGAAGATCGTTGCCATCCAACGTCGAATCTTGCCGTGGGAACAATTCGGAAGATCAACTCTGGAGTCGATCACTTCTCGTTTCGCAGGTATACTTCTTTTACTACCTTGTAGGATTATGGTTTTTGTATGTACTTGTTAGATATCCGAAATGGATCGTGGGCACACGAACCGTATATCAAAATTTGGTTCCTTCACTGGAGCCACTGATGCACATACAGCTTCCCCTGAAGAAAATCACTTTTCAACTATAACAGATTCAGCATGTTTTAGACCCCTCTTGCTCACAGAACACTGAATTAGCTCCCCATCAGAAAACAGCACAAAAAGTAATCGCAAAGTAATGGAAAATTCAAGATGGACAACTCCAGAAGTCTGAGATACGACATGGTTTGTGTGTTTGGGACCATCATCAGCTATTTGAACTCCCCTGGCAGTCGGCTGCCATCATTCGGCAGCATATCGAGGAAAAAGGCACCACAGAACTGTACAAAGATCGAGGAAGCTGTTTACATCTCTCAAATCCATCCAATTAAGGTAGGAGGTTAACTTTTTCCAAGAATGGAACAACAAGCAAGGATACTCTTACTACCACAAATATTGATAAATACTTCAACTATCCAATGTAACATAAGGAGTCAAGGACATTACTTAATAGTTTTGTTGAAAAAGGTTACCAAGCCAAAATGCACATACCTCGCCCTTCCAAGATATGTTATACAGTGATCCATCAGATAGTCCAATCAGCATGTGTTTGTTGTCACAAACAAAGTTGCCCCTGTAATCCAAACATTAGACTCAATATCATTCTGATTAAGAACTATGTCAAACTGAGAGTTACTCCAAGACAATTAAAATCATATTGAGCTCAGAAGTCAAACATGACTAAGTGAAATCTGTGATTATGCCTTCATTAGTTAAGATGACATGCTTCACTATTGAAGACAATACAACCTCTTAACTTTATCCTATTAAATGCCCATGCACACATCGCATGTGATGTATCTAACAGAAATTTTATTATTCAGCATCATATTATAAACTTCTATCAGTAGGTTAATTATGTGGAGAATGTAAAAGCATAAAGTTCCTCTAATTATGTGGAGAATGTAAAAGCATAAAGTAGGAGAGATAAGGTAATTAAGATTTCTTATTGTTTAAATATTTATATTCGGAAAAATGAGACAAGATCAGTGGGACAAACCAAAAAGGAATACGAGACAAGATCGACTAACATAAATATTTCTTTTTAATTGTATTCGGAAATTTCAGCCCAATTTTGCTACCAAGATTTTCATCGTTAACGTCTAAATAAATTATTTGTTTTTGTTTAACACAAAAATTTGAGTACAATCGGATGTATCGTACAACTGAATTGACACGTATTTAGAATAATATTATTTATATGATGTCTTTGTTTAACACGCTAATCCCTAGCCCCCTGGATAGACCGTACGTAAAGAATTCCAATTTCTCATGTGATTCATTAAAAGTAAAAACAAAAATTTACAAAATTCTTTGAGTATGAACCTAACATCTTAATGAGAATCCTTAATCGGCCAAACACTGAATAATAATTTCCCTATAAAGTGATTGTATAAAATATTGAGAAAAATATTTGCCCCATACAAGATTTTATACTTAAATATTCAGTTAACTATAATCTGAATAAGATTGTTACGTGAGAGAAAATTATTAACTAACTAAGATTGTCAGTTGTGAATCAACTGAAAATTAGTTGATCAGTTGATTAAATTTGTTAAAGCATTGTTATTCAGTTAATTAATTACTTTCTTGAAAGTTAATCTCAAGTGTTGATCAATCTTAATTAGTTTCATCCCCGAGCTAATTAAGTCAATAGGATTAAGTGAGAGATAGAGAATTTGTACTCAATTTAATTTACAAAGAAGTGTTATTAGAGTAGATAAAGAAGTAGTCAATATTTTTGGCCTGAAAGTTACTAGTCCCGTGAATATAAAGTTTATAATCGAATCACGTAAAATACTTATATATCATGTTCAATGTTTTCCTTTCTTGTTTGAGTTTAAAGATTCTTGAAATCTTCATGGCTGAATTCAAACATAAACGAAGTAATTGCAACCATAAAATGTCAATTTTTAAAAAATATATACCAGTAATTTTTAGACTTCTTTATCGATTAAGCCAAAATTTTCAATTCCAACAACACTCTAATTCGTCAACGCCATTCTAAGTCGATGCATTCGTCAACAAAATGTTGAAAAAAGATCCATTAATTAAAGATGGTGAGAACTATTTTTTTTTTCCTCTAAATTTGTTCAAATGTAAGGGCAACTTGAAGCATTGATTTGCCAGCATTCACGCCCTTAGATATTGGGAAAACAGAATATGACTGGTGAGAGCGATCCGACCGCTCAGGCCCACACAACCGCTCTCGTTCAAGCTCGTTTAGTGAAATTTACTAATAATAGCTCATGAATTATTGTATGGAAGTCTCAATCCCGGACCCTACTCAACATTTATTATATCAAATTTATCATCAATTGATTGGTGTGTTCTTCAATTCATTTTTTCTGAAACTAATTTTAATTATAAACAGAGTTCATACAATGGAGAAAATAGTGTAATCCTCACAGTAAAAATCAGTAAATATTTATACTTAAGGCAATGAGAACAAAGATTATATGGAATGTCTATTCTCTAAATAACTCTTCACAGATTTATACACAAGGAAAAACAATTAGCTAGGCTATTAAGTAAACTAAATTTGAAACTTTACAGTTTTTGTGAACTTATTTGGAAGTAGTATACTATGAAAAAAAATCTGACTTTATAAGTATGAAGATTGACATTTTTTCAGTTTTTCGGAGAATGAAGCTTACATATTGTCTATGATCTTGGAGCAGTCGTGGATACGAATCGTTGAACACAGAAATTGGCCAACAGCTTGAGAGATTTTATCCGGTATTATTGTTTAGCAACCAATGTTAGTGTAATGTGTACGCATCATCGGAAATTGATCGACGGCGATTATGTCGATGTGTTTCTCTGTTGAGTACTTGGGTAAATTTGGGGAGATGAAAGAGGGATTGTTGGGTAAATAGTAGGAGTATTTAAGATTATGATTTGATAGACTCCAGGCGATGTCAATTTATTGGCTGTAAGCCTTTAATGCTGTAGCTGAATTGATATTGAATTGATGACTGTAATGTGTACGCATCATCGAAATTTATACGAATATATTTGTTGTATTGATATTGTGGTTATTATATAATGCAGTATCAAAATTTTCAAGTGCAAATAAGAAAACAAAGTTATAATCTAAAAAAATAGAATTGTTAAAAAACAATATATATACGCCCAATTTGTATTCTATTCTATTAATTACATTATTTACTAGAGTATAGGCCCAAATTTATTTTTAATTGGAGCTTAGTTTATTTTGTTCTGGTCTATTTTTGCATACGTAAATTAGTATAGCTTATGATGAAATAAAAAATAACAAATGATTAAAGAATAATATTTTAAGAATTGTATTTTTAATAATAACATTTCGTTATCATATTTTATGATAAAATAAAATGAGAATGCTTTGTAGTGTCTAATAGAATTTGTTTTGAGCTCTCTTAGAATTTTAATGCTTTGTTTTGTGATATTGTGTTTCGAATGCTTTGTTTCAGAGTACAGGTTTTATTTATTTGTTTCATAGTACAAAATTTATTCATCCATATAAGTTAGAAACTAATCTATAAAATAGAATTTGTTTTGAGCTCTCTTAGTATTTTAATTATTATTCTTATTCTTATTGTATTAGTTAATTCTTTTCATTCACTTTTTATTTATTATTGGGCCTAATTTTATATAGTTGGGCTGCCATAGATGTTTCATCTAACAAGTAAACTGTTATATTTTATTAGCCCATTGTAAATAGCAAATTATTTGTTAATATTGATGTATAAATCGAAAAAGATATACAATTTTTATTTGTTAATATAGATGTATAAATCGTAAAAGATATACAATTTTTATATATTCCATTTATACAGAATATATAAGTCTATTGTAATGGTATTTGAATATAATATATGATTAAAACTATTTTTATGCGAAATAGTATAAAAATATTGTAGAATGACCTTGACACTGTCTGTTTTTATACGAAATAGTATAAAAATATTGAAGATATTATTTATTATTTCTTTTATTGAATTTATAGAACAATATAATTGTAAATTGTTGTGTTTTAGAAACTTTTGTTTATTGTGTAATTAGTATAGAACTTTTTTGCAGTTATGAAGATTATTCATTTTCTTATTTGCAAAAGCCCATTAAAGAATATTCATAGAGTCCAATTAAATGTTTTATTTGGGCTTCGTGTTTGTTGTGGCCCGATTTTAGGTATAATATTTTTGTTTTGGGCCTGTATTTAATGTAATATACTTGTGAATATAATTTAGATATTTTTGTAATGTTGATAATTTGCAATTTACATAATACATTAGTATATTGATTTTTTTTTTGGGGGGGGGGGGGGGGAAGTTTGGCTTTGTTAAAGATGAAATTAGTTCTGATATTGATCATGTTAATTAAAGATTATAAATACATATTATTCGATAGGGGGAGATGTTGGAAAGTGATAGTATACGAGATGGTTGAATATGACAATTGAGAATCCTAATATATACTCCAATAGTACATTTCATAATATAATACATTTTAATGGTTAATGTAATAGTTAATCATTTGATCTTTTTTCTATCTTCTCTTGCTCTCTCTCTCTATATATATATATATGTTCACGTACAATACGTACATGAAATTAAATACTCTCACTTAATATTTGTGTTTATTTTTTCATAATATAATATATTTTATTTATTCGTTTATATTACATATTTTACTAAATTTTCAATTTCATTTGATTACTCTATATTTGTTTTTGTTTCACTTAAATACATTTATATATTTTTATAATATGTATGAATTATCGGTCCGTGCGAAGCACGGGTATAATACTAGTTTACTAATAATAGCTCATGAATTATTGTATGGAAGTCTCAATCCCGGACCCTACTCAACATTTATGTATACAAATTAAATAATTTTGATTCAATTTAATACTATTCAAATTCAAAATCATGATATTCAATTTGATATTAAAAAATATTCAATTATATATGTATATATATAGAAAAGAATAGTGATAAAGTAAAATAAAGAGGAAAAAAATATTTACTAATGTAAAAAAGAATATGGAAGAAAGAATAATAATAATCAAAATTTAAAAAAAAAATTGAATATAGTGATTTATGCTTAATTGTTCTAATTTTAGGGGTTTGCATGTGCATATTTTAAGATTAAATCTTCTGGAAATTGGTGCGTTTTATGGTTTGTTTGATGCTTTGCAGGAGATTTAGGTTTATAGATGGAAGAATGCAATTTTGGAGATTTTTGGGCTAAAAATGGTGTTTTTAGCAGACATCGACATAGCAAAGCTAAGTGCCAGAGTCAACTGCCAGCGCTGACCACTTTTCAGCTCCGCTCATTCTCGCCAGCGCTGACCACTTTTCAGCTCCGCTCATTCTCGCCAGCGCTGACCACTTTTCAGCTCCGCTCATTCTCGCCAGCGCTGACCACTTTTCAGCTCCGCCTATTCTCGCCAACGCTGACTACTTTCCAGCTCCGCCTATTTCGCCAACGCTGACTACCTTTCCCGAGCATAATCATCGGAGTTCACTTTCCAGAGCTATGTTTATTCTTGCCAGCACCGATTACTTTCCAGCTATGTTTATTCTTGCCAGCACCGATTACTTTCCAGCTATGCTTATTCTCGCTAGCGCTAGGTCTATAAATAGGGTTTTATTTTTATTGTAAACACATCTTTTGCCCTAGTTTTAGACGCCATCTTTGAGATCTCCTGGCATCAGAAATTTAGGATTTATTGCTTTCATAGTTCTTTTTCATAGTTGTGAATTTTCATTGTTTTTAGTTAGTTTTCGATTTAGTTAAGTTTTTAGTTATTTCTTGGATTGTGATTGCGTGACACAATTACACGTTCAAGACATTTACGGTATTTCGTATTTCAATTCAATTTATTTTCGTTTAATCATGTTTATGTTTTTAGTTCATGTTTATGCTTTCTTTTTAATCATGCAATTTAAATTATGCACTTTAGTTTCACGCCTAGATTAGTTTTATTTTTAATTTACAAGTATTTAATTTCTTAAGTTAGGTTTTATTTAAGTTGTTTTAATTTTGCCTAGGGTTAATAATTTAATTCGCCTAGTAATTTTACAATTCGGTTTTAATTCAGTTTTTAAGTTTCAGTTCTAGATTAATAATCAAACTCTTTACTGCTTTCTTTTATTGCTTTTTCCTACGATACTACTAGAAGCCCTTTAAGACTTTCCTTGAGAGATGACATTGGGTCAACTTACCATCACTAGAATGTCCTTGTTCTATTGCAAGTAAAACTAGAGGTGTTCTAGGTTAAGTCATATAGCTCCATATTATTTACAATATTATTTTATAAAATTCTCCTTCAAAATTGCGAATTAAACATATTCATATTCGGTCGAATAATAGAAAAGTTCAAATTTATACATATATAAAAGCTAGCTAGTCCATTAGCCAACAAAATCTTGCATTTTTTCTCAATATATATTTAGAAGGTTGACATATATATATGAGGCAGCACCCTACTCTAGCCAAAACCTTTTAGTCATAGGAAATTCTAGCAATACAAATAAAAATATGGAAATAATAGCATTTCTGACTAAAATACCCTTTTAGTGTGTAACAATATAAAATATACTATTACACACTTTTTAGAAACGAAAAAAGTGTGTAATAGTGTATTTTACATTGTTACACACTTTTTCGCAACCACACACTTTTACATTATTACACACTTTTGTGAAAAAGTGTGTAACAGTGTAAAATACACTGTTACACACTTTTCGCAGTTACACACTTTATGTTATTACACACTTTTGCGAAAAAGTGTGTAACAATATTAAGGGTATAATTGTACATTTACGTTAGAAAAGGCTAGTTTTTCCATATTTTTATTTGGGTGGACATTTTTTCCTTTTTTTATACAAGAACGGCTAATTGAGCCCATTAACTCTATATATATAGGGGTCGCTCCAATAAGGCCCCCTAATTTTAGTGAGATTTAAGGCACGATCTGGTGCGTTTATTTTATCAATTCTATGGCTGATATTGTATTTGGAGGGAGAATTTTTTTCGCAAGGTTCGAATCTTGGAGGGAGCAAAATATTTTAATTTTTATTATTCATCAGTATATACTGCATTGTTTATCAGTATATATTGTCTTGTTCATCAGTATATGGGGGTGTTTGCCTTTTATCCCTCTAAATGGAAGGATAATATAATGAGGTATAAATTAATCCCTTCAAGTGGGGACCACTTTTTTATATCTTATTTCGTTTGAGTGATAATATATTTATCCCTTCCTTTATATTATACTTGTATCTTGTTCACTTTACATGAAAATGATGGATAAAATATGAAATGTCTAAATTGCCCTTATTAATAAATAAAATTAGACCTTGTTTGCTTTGTTGTATTAATACATTTATCCCACTCTTTATATTATATATTGTTTGTTTTGGCGTATTAATAAATTGTTTTTTTAGACAATTAATAAATTAATTTTTATTTGAAGCAATAAAATTAGATTTTTTTCATACAATAATTTTTTTAAATATTAAATTAATATAATAAATCATGCTACACGTACTAATCACTTGCTAGGGAAGAACAAGAAAAAACACATAATCATATTTCTACACCAGAGAAAAACACATTTGATCAAAGAAAAAAATACAAGAAAAAAAATGAAAAACTCAAACACATATCTTCAAATTCAATGCCTTCCTCACCAATTCATTTCCCAAAACCATATTCAGATATATATATGGGATGAAAAAAAAGTGCCTGCAACATAAAACCACTACACACTACATATCAGTAAAATATTTCAATTTTGATCAAAACAATAAATATCACATCCTAATTATTTCCTGCAATCATGCACATAATAACTAATAATATTCTCAAATTCCTTGCATGAATTATGCTACACGTACTAATCACTTGCTAGGAAACAACAAGAAAAAACACATCATCCTGTTTCTACACTAGAGAAAAACACATCTGATCAAAGAAAAAAAATACAAGAAAAAAATGAAAAACACAAACACATATCTTCAAATTCAATGCCTTCCTCACCAATTCATTTCCCAAAATCATATTAAGATATATATGGGATGAAAAGAAAAATTGGCTGCAACATAAAACCACTACACACTACATAACAGCAAAATATTTCATGTTTGATAAAACAATATCATATCCTAATTATTTCCTGCAATCATGCACATAATAACTAATAATATTCCCAAATTCCTGTACGAAAAAGTAAATGGCTGCTTCACTGAAATGGGAATTTGCCTACTTAGCTTCTCGCATTTGAGTGACCAGTTCTTGGTGAGCTTCATGTGGTAAACTGAAGAAGAAGTCCAGCTCCTTAGGATTGGTTGCTAACTTTTTTCCAATAGAAACTTTCATTGCCACGGTAAGTTCTGGGAATTCACCTAGTGCTTCATAAACAGATTGTCTTGCTTTCTTATCATCTTTGTCAGGTGCTAAATGCTTCACAATTTGGATTAGTGCATCATCAGTTTTCTCAAGAAGACTAGAAACAACCTCTTTGTAAGGATCTTGCATCTGGATTGAGCTAGCTTTGCGCTTCTTTTTTGACACGGTAGCACCACTACCACTCTCGACTTCTTTTAAAATCTGCTCAACATCATCTGGTACAGTACTACTAAGTAGATCTTCATCACCCACATCAGTTGTTGGGTGGCCAACTTTCATTCTGTTTGTTCTTCATTTCAGTATAAGCCTTTGCATAAAGATTACAATTCAACACCATAATTTGTTTTAAAAGCTTATCACCTAAATCAAAACGCTGTAAAAAAATAAAATAAATGAATTATACTTGTAAATACCTTACACCCCTCATCCCATGTTTCTTTAGAGCAATCAATTTTTTTCAGCATCGGATTCCAATTAACTCCACTCTTGCTGAGAACACCCGATAAGAAACCATATTGTCTTTTCCAAACATGAAGTATAGACTTGATGTGAGGTTCTGCACTAATTATTCCACCTGGGATAGCCACTTTCAATTGTTCTTCAAGAAAAACCAAGTGTCCTGTTCTGAAACCATTATCCCCTCGCCAACCCTTGACAATGCTAAATTTTAAAGCATCAATTAATCTCAGTTTTTATTCACAGCTCCAAGACCTGCGTTTTTTTGACATCTAGACAAGCAATGCATTTTTATTATATTTAAATTGAAAATGAAGATAAACCACTAAAAGATAAAATGGCATATGTAAACAACTATGTTTCTTAGTTGTTTCTTCACAGTCTGTTACAAGTTGTATTTGTAATAGTCTTAACACATATGTAAACAACTAGAAGATAAAATGAACAAGGTCCAGATCAGAACATGTTTTAACTAAAAGCTCGCCATTCTTCATACATGTCCGCTGCAAACGCATCTCTCCACTCAGTCCACACTGTACTAGATTCTATGTTATCGATAAATTGAATAGGCGCATCATCATTGTTTGTATCTACAACTTCATCATCATCTTCATTCTCCATTGGGTCAACAGTCATGTATGTTCGGATGAAGTTATGTAAGAGACCACAAGCTAAAATAATTTGATTTTGTGTCTTAATTGGATAAAATGAAGGGAAACGCAAAATGGCCCATCGCTTTTTCAATAACCCAAAAGACCTCTCCACCACATTCCGTGCTTTTGAGTGCTTCATGTTAAAATATTCTCTTGCATTTTGTGGGGCCATGTGCCCTGTTTCCCACTCTTTCAAATGGTAACGAACACTTCTATATGGAGCAAGAAATCCAACACTATTTGCATAGCCACCGTCGACAAGATAGTAATTACCTACATTATATTTATACGTACTATATTATATAACTTCATCAACAGAATAATAAATAAATAAAATTATTTTCAAACTCGTAGTAAAAACACCTTGTGGAACTTTTAAGCCAGGCTCTTTTGAAATGGCATCTCTTAAAACACGAGCATCAGCAGCGGATCCTTCCCATCCAGTCAATATATACACAAATTTAGTTTAAAATTATGTAAGGCCATTATCTTAGGGCTATTTGCAAAAATATGCCACTATTTTTCGGACTTGCAAAAATAGGCCAATTATTTTAATTTTTAGCATTTTTAGGCCACATTTGAGCTCAATTCAGCAATTATAGGCCACTTTTTGGGGTCAAAATGTGGCCCAAAATAGCCTGATTGGGTACACATGTGGCCTAAAAATACCAAAAACTAAAATAATTGGCCTATTTTTGCAAGTTCGAAAAATAGTGGCCTATTTTTGCAAATAGCCCTAAGATAATGGCCTTAAATAAATTTAAACTCTACACAAATTTCATTTCTCGGTCACAAACTCCCAGGACATTCACAGAGACAAAACCTTTCCTATTTCTATAACGAGGTGTGTCAGCTAGTGGAACTGTGACAGGAATGTAAGTAACATCTAAAGCTCCTAAGCATCTCTAAGAAATAAAGTCAATGCATTAGTGTGTAATAAAAATTAAATGCACTGCCTAAAGATACAAACAAACAGTTTAATAGTTAATATACCTTAAATGGTTTCCATTGCTGATTTGTTTCATCTTCAGTAATTGGTTCGGGGCTTGCCAACAATATAGAATGCAACCTCAACAAAGACAATAGTACGGAGTAAAAACTACGACTAATAGTCTGCCCAGAACGTCTAAAGTCGAACTTCACTATCCGATTCTTAGTATGGTGGGCTAATACTACTAGGAAAGAAGCCACTTTCTCTTCGACATCAACATGTTTTGATGGAGTAATCCCCCAACATGTTTTAACAGATAACATAACCCAGTAAAAGCATCTCTTGTCATCCTCAATTTGTTAACACATGTAATATCATCTTCTGCTATTACTCTATTTATGTATTCTACTTGTTTTGGAATTTTATCAATGATACTATATCTAACTCGACGTCTGCGTCGAGTGCGACAACTAGGTGCCATATTTTGAGTATATAGCTGACCCATCAATGATAATTTAAGAAGTGTGCGACGTATTAGAAGAACATAAATTATAAGCAAAACAATCTTGCGTCTTCTTTTTTCGTCCATCTTTGGCAAAGTCAGTAAACCAAACCTCTGTAAAAAACCAAATTAAAATATGATGAGCTAGACTTACAGCAACAGATTTCAGTGGATTGTATTACTTCTATAACTCTGCGTGTTGAGCAGATTTCAGTGGGTTATATGCTTGTTTAGTGTGATCAGAGAAGTATAAATCAAAGTAGAGCAGTAGTTAGTGGCTAATCAACAGTTTAGGAGTTTTAGCTAAGACATATATTACTCGTGAACTGTATAAAGAGAGCAGATCCAGCACTAGTTTACAAAATCTAGCCAACTTCACATATGAATAGCATACTGCAGGAACACTTAGATTCCTTATATGAGTGATTGAATTCCTTATATGAGTGATTGAATGCAAGTAGAAACATAAAAGTTTTGTTGTAGTGGAATAGTTTGTGATCAGATGGTGAACATTTTTTTCTTTATTATTGCAGGATGGATCGCTCACCTCTTTTTCGGCTTTGCAATGGTCGGTCATACCCAAACTGGGCCGAAAATACCCAAAACTGGGTATGACCGACCATTGCAAGGCCGAAAAAGAGGTGAGTGATCCATCCTGCAACAATAAAGAAAAAAATGTTCACCGTCTGATCACAAACTGTTCCACTACAACAAAACTATGTCTAGCAAATCATCTATTTCAACACTCACAGTGGGAGAGACTGTATTTGACAAGCTCATAAAGTGTATTTTACTATCGGTTCACAGTGCATTAGAGTGTGTTTGACAAGCTCGAACAAATAACTTTATTTAGTTATGCCAATAACCAATTATTTTGTCAAATGTGCTAATGGTTACTCTTAGATGGGTCTCTCAATAAATAATTAATAATAAGAAAATCGCAATTGCACTCAAAGAGAGGGAAGAAAGCATAATAACACCAAGGAGCTAGAAAGAAATCTTGATTACTATTAGAGCTGTCAAAATTGGCCTGGCCCGATGGGCCGGCCTAACCTGCCTTAATTTAGGGTTGGTTGGGCTCAATAAAATAGAGGCCCGAAAAAAATAGGGCCTAAAAAGCTCGCCCAGACAGCCCGCTGGGCCGACTAGGCTTCCGGGCTAAAAAGCCCGGGGTTTTTGGGCTTTTTGGCCCGTCCGAGTGATATGTCTGAACCCGCAGGTTCGATCCACACCAACGTAAATCTCCGCCACATTCAAGAAACAAGAACGACGTGGTGCAGTCTTTATGGCGACGACCAGTCCGGTTTCCCGGTAGATCTTCATACGGATATCACGTATAGTTGCCTCGTCACCCTTGGAAAAGGTAAGGCTAGTAACCGGCTGCACACGGCTCGGACCCAGGCTCTTGTACAAGCCACCGCAACACAAAAATAGTTCTCATACGACAATCCGGATCGCATGCCGTAGATATTCCATTCATGTTGCCACAGCCAATGGTTATCTTCGTTTTTCATATCCGGCTAGACGACAGACATGTCTCTGACAAGTGTCCAATCAAGACCATATGGCTAACAAAAACATTACAAAATGTTAATATATAATCTAAATTTAGCCACTAAAATTCTACTGCTATCCTGGATAAAGTTTCATTAGACACAAGAATGTGGCTAAATTTAGATTATATATTAACATTTTTTAATGTTTTTGTTAGCCATATGGTCTTGATTGGACACTTGTCAGAGACATGTCTGTCGTCTAGCCGGATGTGAAAAATGGAAATAACCATTAGCTGTTGCAACATGAATGGAATATCCACGGCATGCGATCCGGATTGTCGTATGAGAACTATTTTCGTGTTGCGGTGTCATTGTACAAGAGCTTGGGTCCGAGCTGTGTGCAGCCGGTTACTAGCCTTGCCTTTTCCAAAGGTGACGAGGCAACTATACGTGATATCCGTATGAAGATCTACCGGGAAACCGGATTGGTCGTCGCCATAAAGACTGGACCACGTCGTTCTTGTTTCTTGTATGTGGCGGAGATTTACGTTGGTGTGGATCGAACCTGCGGGTTCAGACATACTGGGTTTTCCCATTGATTCACTGCATGTCACTTCCCTCTGATTGCTGTAAGTTCTCGCTTCATTTTTCCATTGTTTTATTTGATTAAACTATAATGCACTTTGCATGTAACGTATATAGTGGTGTTGTTGTTGTTGCAGGTTTTTGATGTTGGCACTGCCAGGAGTTTGAAGTTGATGAGGAGATCAATGGTTGTTAAGGGGCTTGGGATTGTTTCTAACAGAGATAGCTTTGTTCATTATTTTCATAGCTCTTTTTGCTTGGTATTTTGGAGGCTATGTGTGCCATTGGTTTGAGGGGCTTGGGATTGTTACTCTAACAGAGATAGCTTTGTTCATTATTTTCATAGCTCTTTGTGCTTGGTATTTTGGAGGCTATGTGCGCCATTGGTTTGAGCAAGTTTATCAAAGATCTTTGTCCAAACATGAACAAGTGTAAGATTTTTTTTTCCCTCAACAATCTTGCTGTTTAACCTTAATTAATGGTGTTTTTTTTTTCGTTATAAATTTATTATGAGAATGGTTTATATTATGAGTAAGGGTGAAATTATAGTTTTTGGGAATTCAGAGGAAGAGAAAGAAGAGATTTAAATGATTTTTTTTTAATAATTATTTTCATATAATTCTTACAGTTTTTTCCTATATGTAACACCCTTGTCTCTCAATGACAACACACTTCCTTCACTCATTGCTTTCAAGAAAGAAATTTGTTAACTTTAAGGGCGTGTTTCATTTTACTATAAATTTATCATGAGAAAAATAAGGATAAAATAAATTATGATTTCTTTTATTTTTAATTTTTTCATGATGAATTTACAATAACAAGGGATACACCTAATTATTCTCATGATAGATTTTTAGTTTTTCCATAATTCTTGTTTGTCAATAACAAATTAACAACACACTTCATTTATTGCCTCAATAACAAATTAACAACACACTTCATTTATTGCTTCATTGGCTAACTCTTTGCAAGAAAAAAAAAATTTGTTAAACTTTTTTTTTTTTTGGAAATAAATGCAGGTGGGAAACAAAGTTGGATAGAGTAGGCATAGTGACAGGAGTGACTGGAAATTTGTGTTTAACATTTTTGTTTTATCCAGTTACAAGAGGTTCATCCATTTTTGCCTATGTTGGGATTAACATCTGAAGCAAGCATCAAATACCATATTTGGCTAGGAAATGTGGCCATGGCATTATTTACTGTTCATGGCTCTATTTACTTTCTTTATAGGATCATCACTCACAGATTTTCAGAGGTAAAATTCTTTGTTTTGTTTTGTTTTCTTTTCTTTTCTTTTATATTGTGTATTTATTGATTTTTTGGTGAAAACGGATAATCAGCATATCTCACATATTCTTTAATGACATCATACTATTTCTCAAAAAGAAAAAAAAATGATTTCATACCAAAAAATGGGTATTTTTCAGTAATCATTTTTACACATTTTTTTATGGTGGATAGTTTTTCTTCTAGCCATATGAAAATATATATATACTATAGAGTAAAATTTTGGAATAGCCAAAATGGATCATAAAACACAAATTATGGCCACTCATTGAAAAAAACATAAATTTTGGCCATTTTTATAGCTTTGGGACGTTTTTGCCCTTAATTGGGCGGACTGGGTAAGGTCTGGAGCGCGGGTCGCGTGCCGGGTAGGATCAGGCACGCGGGTCGGGTTAGGCACTTATGGCACTATTAGTGCCATAAGTGCCAACGAAATTTTTTTTTTACTCCCCCTGCCCTGTCTACCCCCCAGACCCCCGACCCCACCCACCCCCAAGTCAAAAACAAAAAAAAAATTACTCCCCCTAGATAAAAATAAATAAAATTTTACTTTTGTTATTTTATTTTATGGCACTAATAGTGCCATAAGTGCCAACGAAAATCCAAAATAAAATAAAGTAAAATGGTCTTTTTAGCACTTATGGCACTATTAGTGCCATAAGTGTCAAACATGCAGAACAAATATAGAAACAACAGCATCATCTAAATTCTAAATGGAACATTTAAACCCTAAATGGATAATCTAAACCATAAATGGAATATCTAAACCCTAGGGGAAGTGTTTAAAAAGTTCCTTTTGGCTTGGGGGTGGGTGGGGTCGGGGGTCTGGGGGGGTAGACAGGGCAGGGGGAGTAAAAAAAAATTTTCGTTGGCACTTATGGCACTAATAGTGCCATAAGTGCCTAACCCGACCCGCGTGCCTGATCCTACCCGGCACGCGACCCGCGCTCCTGACTCTACCCAGTCCGCCCAATTAGGGGTATATTAGGCATATTGCCTAATTAATGGTCATAATTTGTGTTTTTTCAATTAGTGGCCAAATATTGTGTTTGCATGTTCAATATGGCCATTTGACACCATTGTTTCTATATTATATATCAGAAAGTTAATTTTTCCTATTTTCCACCACGATTCATGATAATATTATTATGGAATACTGGTAATATATTATTTTCATATTTTATTTTATGCTCTTTAAAGTGGAAAAAAAAAAGTTTATCCCATATTTTTCTTATATTGTAGGTGGAAAAATATTAGTATCACATTAATATTTCAGATTGATAATATTATCCTTAATTAGAATGAAAATGAGAGAAATGATACTCGATTTTTTTCCTTCATCTCATAATTATCAACTTTAATGAACATGCGAAAATATTCAAAAAGTAGTAGAAACATATATTTTTCACCCCCTCTCCATCAATGATGATTGCATGGAAAAATTAACAATTAAAAAAATTGAAGCAGCCCACAAGTTAGCTCGTTTTGTTTTTTTTTGTCATGATGTAATGATATGAAAGTCGGGTTTGATATATGTGATCATCATTGTAGGGATCTTGTTGGAGATTAAAGAATGAAGAGTTGGAGCACTTCTTAGTGGGCCCAAGAAGATGAGAGAGGAAGTTGCAGCCATATGTTCATCTGGGCAGGCAGACAATCTTGAGTTTGAATCTATCAGCTTCACTTGGTGAATGTGTTAAAATGGATCAACAATTAATGGAATGTGGATAGAGTAAGACTAATATTAGTAAACTCATATATTGATTTTGTCTATGAAGAATGTTTGAATAAATAAGCAACTACGGCCGTTTCTGTAGAATAGTTTGAAGTGAAGCATAAAGTATTGTATGATTGTAACTTCTATGTTTTGATACATATATAATAACTTTACATAATAATATCTCGCACACAAGATTTTTTTTCATCGCAAACTTTTGTCTAAACTTGATACAAATTTTGTGTACATCCTACTTAATAGCCGGCTATCTCTCTCTTTCTCTAGAAGGTGGAGGAAGACGATACAAAGCTCTCAAGAATGAAAGAAAAATTATAATAAAAATGAAAAGACGATGGAGAAGCGTTATTTTTATGCACATACATTGTTTACTGTAACTTCGGCAAGTCTATACTTGATGAAGACACTTGCTGCAATTTCCATAGGCAACTAAAGGGTCTTCTTCCAACATGAAACGGCATACATATTCATCGATCTTCAGAGGAGGTTTTCGATTAGGCCATGATGAAGAAGCGCTAGCGAGGAGTTGCAAAGGTTCGTGTCAAACCAAATTCGTGGGGTTTTAGACGATCAGTTAGCTCATGTACCTTCAGCGCTAGGAGTTGACGAAAGCCTTCCCTCCAACTCTTCCAACAAGTCATGGTATTCGGTAAAAGCTTCATGTGCCTTAAACATTGCATGCAGCAAAAGCACGATAAGTATAACAAAATATCAGGTGCTGCAGCTGAGATATGTGAACTGAGACCGTTACCTGTATCGTCCGGCTGTATGCTTTCCACAACTGCAAATTATGCCTAAATAAATCATAGAGGACCTAACGACAAGGAAAGTGAAATGTGTCAACAGGAATCGGAGAGTTAGATGCAAGAAATGGCATTCTTATAATTTTAGAAAAATGTTGGCCATACCTCTGAGCGCCTCAATAATGTAGCCAAGACCACGATCCATTCCTTAAATTTGACTGAGCACATATTTGCCAGTAGGAATTCTGCATCCAAACGACTTTGCAACGTTCCCATATGCAGCTGCATGGGAAAGCGACAAGGTGGTGAATGATACAAGTTTACCAAGTTACTTGAATATATTGGACAATTGAATGTAGTCATTTGTTAATCGGTGCATGCATTCTGCATTTTACACATGCATCCAGTAGGATCCAACAAACATCAAGCAACTTGCATAAGAAAAAGACTAGGTTTGGCTCTATTGCAATATCAACTTAATCTAGGCAGCAATCATTGAGACATCTAAAGAAATAACCATAAGGGTGTGTTCTCTTTGATTGCATATTTATCACGAGAAAATGAGGGATAAGAAAAGATAGGTAAATTTTATTACATGTTAGAGGTCCCTACTTTTTTTTGTCTCATGTTCTTTAGGGTGGAAAAAAAGTTTATCACTATCATCTTTCCTCTCATGATAATATTATCACACCAATCCCTTATGATGAATAGAACACACCCCAAAAGGCAATAGCTGAATAACACACTTCCAAAAATTTAGAGAACTGAGGATACAAATATTGTGTATCAACCAGAACAAAAGAAGAATTGGCAAGATGATGGGATAGCCAGGCAGTATCTTGAATTTGCGCCAAGAAAGATGTTCGAAGTTCATAAGAGATGAAAAGCGTATAAAAAGTCTCAGTCAAGAGTGCTCTACAGAAGGATTACCTTCTGCCCAATCATTTCGAGCCCTGAAGCAAAGTCCTCCAGACGAGCACTTCCATATCTTTCTCGTTGAAGATACTCCTGTAATAATTCTATCATGTTATAAATCTAAAAGAATAATGAGAAGATCGCTCTTCTGAAGGGAAAAAAAAAAGAAAGAAGAGGAATCATACCACTAGATCAAACTGTGTGCCTTTGACAAATGCAACAAGCTCTGAAAGCTCCTTTCCAGACATCAAATAGCTGGCGTGGCTTTCCAGAATATTTTTAACAGAAGCAATATGTGCACTAGGCTCTTTTGACGAGGGGCTGCCGTATGTTCAATGAAAAGGAATAAGCTCATAGGAATCAATGAGGGTGATGAAGCCAAACAAGTGGAACAATTATTACAAAACACATAACTTAATTCACTAAAATTTGACAAACTAATTACCCAGCTTTACCTTTTTGCATCATTTGATTGCTTCCTGAAACTAGAAGGGAAAAGAAAATATCCCAAGAGTCTTGGAGAATCTCTCTCAGAATCCGTACTAGAGTGTTCATAATCTCTTCCTGATCTAAGTAGAAACCTCACCTAAAAGAAAAGGGTTAAGCATTAAAGACAATTAGAGGGAGGGAAAAAAAGAGTCCATCCTTAAGAAATTACACAAGGTAATGCAGACACTTACCAGCTCCCCAGCCAGTTCATACAAAGACTCGTTAAGTGTAGCCTAAACAATGGATAAGTCCTCATCAGAATGTATTGAATACAACTCAAGAGGGAAAAATAAGGAACACTCTGGTATAGCATCGCAAGGAATGATGCACAAGATATCAGCCAGGCAGTATGAGGAAAGCATGACATATAGCAATATTCAAGTATCTAAAAGGGTTGGAGCCCAAGTAATTTATTTCGGTTCAACTAGATATAAAGACTACAGATTTCCATGTGCTTATTTTGAGTAAATACAGACAAAATATTATCACCTGTAATAAATTCAAGGCACAACATTGACTCACAGCAGGGCCTTCAAGTTTAGCAATGACCTGTAACAGAAGCAAGCAAGGTTTCAATTAGCACAATACAATCATTCGCATTCAAAGAAGTCCCTCTCCTTTTTCTTTAGTTCAAAATATTAACAGAGAATATTGTGGTGGAACATTCTTTGACACTATATCTCAAGCAGAGGATGATCTGCCAAAAATCTCTGCATACAATGCACAGAATGTAAAAACAAGCAAGATTATGCAAAATCAGTCATATTCATGGTGATGCACGAGAATGATTTGTGACATAAATACTACATATAGTCTATCGTACACCAAGAAAGAAATTATGCTACTAGTAAATCCAACTGGGTGACTGGTGACAGCCAACACCACATATGCAAGCAGGGTTCTCGCAATCCTAACCACATTTAAGACTGAGGGTCTACATAAGAATAAGAAGACCAGGAGCAGAAACTCTTTTCTTTAAACAAGGGAAAACAAAAATGACCCAAGGTAATCAGGAAATGAACAAATGCATCAAGCGAACAGAAGGTAACTAAAAGGTACTTACAAGTATATAGCATGCTGCAGTGCGGTACCATCTTTGCTGAACACATTCGTCGAACAACCTAAAAGTAAAATACTTCATTCTCAACGACCAAGTGTAGGCAGACAAAGTGTTTATGACAAAATTTCTCTAAGAACAATCTAACATCTCTGTACTTCACAACTTCTAGAACTCTCTACAGTGATAATTTCGATAGGGTTCAAAATTGAAGAAAATATGACATAGTTCAAGTTCCCCTTGCAAACAAGTTTATAAAATATTTCTAAAGCAAAATCAAGAAAATCAAGTATCATACTCAGTCGATCTGCCAGCAGCAGAAAATAAATCAGCCCAATGCCGACCATCAGTCTTGCGTGCTACACTAACAACAACATCATAATATTCAGGAAAGTTTCTGATCAAATCACAGCTCTTTTCCAGAAGAGAGGGAGAGTGATTAGCTACAGCACCCTGGTTTTTGCTTGAATTTTGTCTGCAGAAAAGATATCATAAATTAAGAACTGCATATTAATTGAACTAATTTGGTTACAGATCTTATGATTGCTCATGCAGCGGTGAATTTCATACAAGTTCCTACAGAAATTCCTCTTTAGTATACTTGTATCAGAGGAAATATATTTACAGGATACTAGACAGAGAAGAAGAAAGCATGAAAGAACAAACAAACACACACACACAGCACGTATATATGTATGAAAATACATGAGTCTAAACTTAAAGCTTCTGAATTCGGCCACAACAGAAGAAGCCCAACTGAGATGAGCTCGGAATGGCTTGTATTGAAATATATAAATGGACAGATATCTAGATCAGTTACCTGGAAATTTCAGCATCAAAAACTGTAAATAGAAGCCATTCCAGGCAATGAGAAAAATGTGGCTTCTCTGCTGATAATTGAGCAAGGCGTAGAGCTTCTTCCCTCTTGTCTCTCTGTAGTAAAACTCATAACCAGAACTTTTAGATATAGAGCTATGCGAAATGCAAGAACTTCTCCTAATTTTTCAGGAAAATAAGTTTTATTTAAAGAAATAATAGTTTCAAACCCAGACTAAGACGCAGGAGTTAAACCACCCTACGGCCAATTCATCAGTGAAGAAACAAAGGTTCAGCTCCTTTGCAACAAACATTCATTAACAACATTCAGTTTGATGCATGCTAATTCTTCTATTGACTGATGTTGAGCTCGTGTTAGCAATAAACTATCACGATTGTTCAATAAGATCACATTGATGACTCTCACATTAGAGTGGTACATCAGAAAAGAGGTGTTTAAGAGATGAACTGGCCTCTATTCTAATTTTCATAACAAGTGCTATGCCACAGAAGAGAATCTCATTTATTGATAGCCAACATTGTTCACTTATTTACCTGAAGAAGATGCCGAAGTAGACAGTGTAATATGGTTTGAGCTTGCGGAGACGGTTCAAAACACGGGAACTCTGTACATGCTGAAAACGACATTCTCTGGGAAACACCAACTACTACACCAGCGTTTGGAAGTAGACCAAGAGGATATACCTCACGATCAAATTCCAGCTCCGGATCCAACTAATATCACGTCATACAACATATTTTAGGTGAGATGAACAAAATGATAATGTAGAACTTTGAGCCTTGCAATAGCAGAAAACTTGTTTACTACTAAACATCCAGGACCACTTAAGAAAATATATTTAAACATCAAACGAGGGCATGAAGAGACATAACTGATGCACATATCAAAATTGAACTGTCAATAGATACTTAAAACGGTTTTACAGGCTTGGTACTTGTATATGAAGAGTTTAATGGATGGTCCAACATAGATGAGTAGGAAAAATTAAATGCCTAGAGAACTACTAGCCACATATTACCTGTAAAAAATCTTCCTGTTTAAATGGATCAGCACCTAGAGATGGATACCAGACCTGCAGGTGAGCTTCTAGAAAAATTAGCAACAGAAATGTCAAGTAGAATGGATAATCTTACTAAGAGGCATAATGCCTGCAGAAACCAGTACCTGCATCCCCCGATGGCCATAGTCTAACCAGGAAACTTCCTCAATTAAGTTAGTTTTCTCCCCTGACTGACCACAGGTAACCCAAAATAACTCTACAGAGTGAGTGAGCTCTCTTTCTCGGCCATCATCCAAATCAAGTAATGAAAGGTCCCCATTCATCCGCAGTATTAAACACCTAAAAGAGCATACAACCATTCATCAGGAAAACCTCAAGAAAGTAAAGAGTTAATAAATGAAAAGAAGGAAAATAAGCACATACTTAGAAGGCTCATGGGTTGATGATATATCATTTCTTGACATGTAGTCCTGTGGAAGCTGATCAGGAATAAAATGAATTGCAGCAGGATGGCTCTTCGCAGTCATGATTGAAAGTTCTCGTACTGTAGAAAGCTGTTTGTCATTTTATCACTTAAAAAATGTATGAAGAATATAATACTATCACTATACTGTCATTTGAGAGAAATCTTAATTCATTTGACACTGACAGAACTATAACAGTGTTTGTCAGGTAACATAATTTAACAACTATTCAAGAAAAATCTTTTTGAAGCATTTAATTACCTGTAAATCTGGAGAGCTAGAAGGTGACAATTCACCAGTTATTTTCACATGGTATATATGAACATCAAACGGGCGATAAGTGATGAGCAAATAATCATGATAAACATCCATGACCATTGGCTTTGTAAGCAATGGCTTCCGGCAAAGTAATGAACTTTGATCGAGGTGATATCTTGGGTAGAAAAGCAATTCATACCTACAATCACCAACAATTGTGACATAACCACATGTCAATACATGAAAATTATCGGAAAAGTGACAAACAAGCTACCCCAAAAACATGAAAAGTAAAGTATTCATTCCAACTACCACATAAGTTACAGACCACATAATGCAGTTGATTTTTTCTTTGAAAACAAAATTTTGTATAAACAAATTTCTCATAAGATGTGCTTTCATCAGAGCAAAGTAAAAAATTAAACACCACGTTCTAATACGAGTAGCAGCGACAAGCCAATGCATAAGACATAAGCAAATAAAAGGCAATGTTCCATAGACCTTTTTAGCAACACCAGGGTCAGAGAAGGTGATCTAGATCTAGTGGTTTAGTTTAAAACAACAAGAAGAAACTCCCAACTCCATGTGAAGTTTTATATGTAATAGATTTCTCACGTGTTAGAAGATTCCACATAATTGCAGACCACAACAATTTTTCCTAGCCATAACAATCCCCTGCACTGAATTTGTTGTTCCTGAGTAACGTCTCCAAACACTCTCCACCTCTTTAGTCGTATGTCGTATAAGATTAAACCATGAAGCCCAGCAACAGACAAATACATTCCGTCCTTACTAGCAGCAACATGAAGAATAGGCCAATTTTGCAAAATATAAGATACCTGGCACATCCCAAAGTCAATCAGAAACATCTTAGAGTAAAAGGCAGGGCAGAGTCAAACAAAGCGGGCAGACAATAATCATAAGTGTGATACATAACTGGAAGATTGAGGTGCAAGATCTTAAGTTCATCAGTATCTTCAGACTGTACAATAAGCAAGCGGTCTTCACCATAAATAACTTGGCGTACATAAGTTGTGCCAGAAACACCTCTGTTTAGGCAGCATTTTCCAAAAGAAAATGCAACAATTCTCTCTGAAGATCCTTCTTCCATAGCATAAAGCCTATATCCATGTTCATCCCAGTGCATCAGCGATGTGCCGCCCATCATGGGCTCATACTTGAAATCCTGATTTGGCTTAATCACAGGAGAAGATGCAGAACTCAAACTTATCTGGCGGATTGTAGACATCAAACGACAGCCTGAGACAGACCAAACAGTAAGTCCCCTTAACTTCCATCCAACTGCGAAAGCAGAGTTATCAGGTGTCCATGCAATACAATTGACAGGACCAGTATCTTCCACAGAATATCTGTGATAAATCCACAAAGAATGTATTCAGTTCATGATGATTACAAGGAGATAAAAATCAAAATCAAATGCATGGAACTTGGGAAACAATAATGAAGAGATTGCATCCATACAAATTTATTGAGATTAAACCAGGACTAATCCCAATATTTTTTACTTTCGGATGATTAATGAATTTTCCTCTTCATGATCTTTATGAATCAAAAAGTTATACTCACAAAATGTAAATAATACTGAAAAATATCCAGTACCCCTTAGTCCCTCATTTACAGTTTTTTTCTCTATTAGCCATATAACTACTTACAAATGGCACATGAACAATGCCATTAAATTGCTTGTACATGTACATATACACTGCCATGCCCCTTAAGGGACGGAGAATGTAAGTTTAATATTTAGTCATAAGGCTTCTAAGAGAGGAAGAGACATGGTGTGCCATCAACATGACTATTTCCACTTCACAAGTTCTTTTGAATTGATAAGGCTTACCCCCAATCATGCAATGACACAGAGCGAATAAGTGATGCAGAATCTGCAAGGTCATACAGCTCAACAGCACCTTTTTGAGTCCCAACAGCAAGAATCTGTTGATCTGGAGCCACTGATGCACATACAGCTTCCCCTGAAGCAAATCGCTTTTCAACTATAACAGATTCAGCATGTTTTAGACCCCTCTTGCTCACAGAACACTGAATTAGCTCCCCATCAGAAAACAGCACAAAAAGTAATCGCAAAGTAATGGAAAATTCAAGATGGACAACTCCAGAAGTCTGAGATACGACATGGTTTGTGTGGTTGGGACCATCATCAGCTATTTGAACTCCCCTCGCAGTTGGACCGTTGCTAAAGTGATTGGATAATTTATTCGGACCGCTGCCATCATTTGGCAGCATATCGAGGAAAAAGGCACCACAGAACTGTACAAAGATCGAGGAAGCTGTTTACATCTCTCAAATCCATCCAATTAAGGTCAGAGATTAACTTTTTCCAAGAATGGAACAACAAGCGAGGATACTCTTACTACCACAAATATTGATAAATACTTCAACTATCCAATGAAACATAAGGAGTCAAGGACATTACTTAATAGTTTTGTTGAAAAAGGTTACCAAGCCAAAATGCACATACCTCGCCCTTCCAAGATATGTTATACAGTGATCCATCAGATAGTCCAATCAGCATGTGTTTGTTGTCACAAACAAAGTTGCTCCTGTAATCCAAACATTAGACTCAATATCATTCTGATTAAGAACTATGTCAAACTGAGAGTTACTCCAAGACAGTTAAAATCATATTGAGCTCAGAAGTCAAACATGACTAAGTGATATCTGTGATTAAGCCTTCATTAGTTAAGATGACATGCTTCACTATTGAAGACAACTCAACCTCTAAACTTTATCCTATTGAATGCCCATACACACATCGCATGTAAATATGTAATGTATCTAACAGAAATTTTATTATTCAGCATCATATTATAAACTTCTATCAGTAGGTAATTTATGTAGAGAATGTAAAAGCATAAAGTTCCTCTAAATTTACATGTGCAGCCAATTATTTACCATCTCAAACCCCGTGCTAGAGGAAATGATTTGACAATAAGCAATAGCTTTTCAGAAGCAAATACAAAAAAATTGAATCCAGCAGTTTATTATACCGTCCCATTATACTGATGATTGAGGAGACTACCTAACTAAATGCATAGTTCAAGCAAAATGAAAACAACAGTAGAAAGTTGTAGGTTACTAGAATTGCTTGAACAATGTCAGCACCACATTACCATCCAAAAGATGCTTCTAATGCAGGAAATGAAGGCATCGACTCAGTCAGATAAATAAGACAGGATGCTTACACTGTAAAATTCTCATTTGCAAATGGTACTTGCTCACTGAGAACTAATGATATGTTCGAGAGAAATAAACCAGTCGGTTGCTTCCCACCAACATATATCTTTTTTTCTGTCATTTGAACCTTAAAAATGTGAAGATAAAAGGACGATGTCTGCAAAACGGTGGCAGAAATCAATAGCCAGCAAACCAGATTAACCATCTATTAAATTACTCTCACGATACAAGTAGTGGACTCAGTAGAAGAAAACTAGAGATGTTATTTTAAAATATATCTTCCTACAGATAAAGTTGGTGAAACATCAGTTACAGTAGATAACCAAGAACTACCATGTGCTCATGTAAATAAATGTATAGTTCGATGATACCCCTTCAAATCACATTTTACTGAGTCGTACATGTTTAACATAAAAAGGATTTGTAAAGCACAAAATTGAAAGTTTCAGTTACAGTAACTATCTATTTGTTCTCTCTGTCTAGCAACATGATATTACTGCCCCATAAAAATGTATCAGTTACTTGACAGCATATTCTTCACTACAATAACTACCATACAACACAAAATAGCTAGGGTAATGGATTAAATCGAGTAGTAGCTACTCCTCAAGTTTAAGGATAAAATTCTAACTACTAAGAATTACTATAATTTACTGTCCCGCACTATTTCCGAATAACACAAATGAGTTTGTGGAGTAAATTTTTAAAATGCAATTGCATGTTGCATGGTAGGCAATCAATGCTAGAGCTAATATACGGCATTACACAGTTCGGTTTGAATAAGCATACAACTATATCAGTTCGGAACGGGACGGTAAATGTCCTTTGAGTGCTT
Organism: Salvia miltiorrhiza; assembly: GCF_028751815.1. Lineage (NCBI taxonomy): Eukaryota > Viridiplantae > Streptophyta > Magnoliopsida > Lamiales > Lamiaceae > Salvia > Salvia miltiorrhiza. The sequence goes on along the minus strand of NC_080394.1, from coordinate 53,573,749 downwards.
GCACTTTATTCAGTAATTCAATACTTACAAGAACAGCAATGAGCTTAGTGTCGGGGCTCCAAATTGCCCGCAAATTCTCCCCCTCTCTTTGAATCGAATCCGCATCCCTCTTATACTTCCCCAACCTCACTCTGTGCTGCAAACCACAACAAAAAACGAAAAGAAAAAGGAAACTGTAACAAACAAAAACATGATCCAAATAATCAAATTCAGCACAGAAAATGCGAAATTCACAATTCCGCCAAAAAAATCAGCAATGTCAATGAGCAGAGGTACCTGAGAAGACGACCAGAGCTCGATGTGAGTGGGCGCCACAACAAGGAGCAAGCTATTTACGACTTTGAGATACACGATCTGCTGTGTGGAAGGACAGTTGGGCAATTCCAGAGGGATGACCTGCGGCCATCCATAAGCCATATACATCTTCGAGAATTCGCGCGCGGGTTGAGAGAGAATGGTGTTCAGAACGAGGAATTCATGGAGTTTGGAGAGAGAAAGCTAGGGTTCTGAAACAGGAATTGGATCGAAAGATTTGTGTAGACGAGAGTGTGATGCATAGCATTTCTCAGGTAGAAGAAGATCTGAGAGATTTTCAAAGAAACGAGTGCAGGTCCCAAAAAATAAAGATTTTTTGCATTTCTGCCCCTCAAGTTTCTATGCATTCTTTTTTTGAATAGTAGTCTTAGGGCTGGAAAAATATACCGAAAATTCGGTATATCGGCCATACCGTACCGTAAAATACCGCAAAATACCGAATTTAAGGTATACCGATTTTTTTGGTAAGGTATGATACCGTACCGAAGATTTACGGTAAGGTAAAGGTATGGATTTTCCAAATACCGGGGTATACCGGTGTATACCGATACCGCGGTATATACCGAAAAAATCAATAAATACCGTATTAAAGGTATATACCAGAATACGATATGATACCGTATTACTGGTATACCGAATATTACTGCATATACCGGTGATGGGGTATCATACCTTATTCTGGTATACCTTAATATTCGGTATATACCGGTAATAAGGTACAATACCTTATTCTGATATACCACAGTTGTCCGTATATATTGGTATACTGAAAATCGCGGTATATATCGTATCAAAATCTATAGTTTTAAAATATATACTAATATTTATTTTTATGTCTATATTTTAAAAATATTTATAAATTTTATAAAATGATGTATATAATCTATATTATGTGAATATATACAATTGTACATGAATTTGTAAATATCATCAAATGATACAAAAATAAATAAAATATAGTATATAGTATAAGTCATACAATAAAATAAAATTGTTTATTTTGATATTATAGTATAGTTATAATATATAACTAAAATTATTGTTTTACAATAGATTATACATTTAACTTATAATAGTTACATATATAATAGCATAGTTATAATATTAGTATTATATTATAAATAATATTACGTCTAACATATAAATTATATGTAACTTATAACATCTATATAATTTACTATATATTACATGAATGCATACAAGTATGCGAATATAAATATCATCAAATGATATAAAAGTGAATAAAATATAACATAGTATGTAAGTTATATAATTTAATATAACTGAATTATTTATATTGATATCATAACACAGTTATAATATAATATTCTATATTATATAACTAAGATTATTGTACAATTATAATATAATATTCTATATTATATAACTAAGATTATTGTTCTACAATAAATTATACATCTGACGTGTAACATCTATGAATATAATAGCATAGCTATAATTAATATTGATATTATATTATAACTTAGATTACATCTAATTAACTTATAAATCTCATATAACTTATAACATCTATATAGTATATAGTATATACTATATAACTTATAAATTTATAAATATCATCAAATGATACAAAAACAAATAAAATATAGTATATAGTATAAGTTATACAATAAAATAAAATTATTTATTTTGATATTATAGTATAGTTATAATATATAACTAAAATTATTGTTTTACAATAAATTATACATCTAACTTATAATAGTTACATATATAATAGCATAGTTATAATATTAGTATTATATTATAAATAATATTACTTCTAACATATAAATTATATGTAACTTATAACATTTATATAATTTATTATATATTACATGAATGCATACAAGTATGCGAATATAAAGTACGGTATACCAATTGAATTTTTTCAATTTTGATAATACCGATTATTTTGGTATACCGTTAAAGTGCGGTATACCGTGAAAGTACGGTATACCGAAATTCGGTAAGGTATACCGAAATAAAGGTACGGTAAAGGTTTTGTATATTCTCCATACCGTACTTAAGGTATACCGAACTAAGGTATACCGTAGGTAAAGGTAAGGTAAAGGTATGAATTTTCTCCATACCGAAGGTAAAGGTAAGGTATAAGGTATGATCGATTTAATAAGGTATATCGTACCGTGCCACCCCTAAGTAGTCTGTTGGTGAATTTATTTTTTTACTGTTTTAAATTTTTAATCATTAATTGGACACCATTCTTGGGCCTATATTTTGGGCAACATAATAAAGCCCAAAAAAAAATTCAAATTTGATGTTTTTAAATAATAGAATGATATTTTTATTCCTATGTCCACCTATATATTTAAATTTAATTTAATTTAATTTATAATAATCTTAATAAGAGATTACTTCCATACCATTGAATGGAATAGTACGATAGAAATAATAGTGCCAATGAACATGTGCTAAAATACATTTATCATTGACACTATTCTTTCTACAGGATTATTCCTCTCAATAGTAGCAAAGTCCTCTTTTATTAAGATTGTTAAATACGATACACTCTCCGTTTCACAAAAACATGAAAATTTACTCCCTCCGTCCGCCAAAATTATGTAAAATTGCTTGGGCACGGGATTTAATAAAATTGGTGATGATTTTGATGTAGTGGAGAAAGGGTCCCACCACTTTATGAGATGTGTGGTTGAAATTGAATTTTGAGTGGGGTTTTTTGTAAATAAAGAGTGTTAGTAAGAATAAAATATTAAAGAGGATGGTGGGACCATTGCCATAAAAGGAAAGTGGCATAATTTTGGCGGACGCCAAATATAGTAATTTTTACATAATCTTGGCGGACGGAGGGAGTATCATTTTTGGTCTTTTCATAGAAACATGAACATTTTTTATTTTGTACATCACCCCGCCGCAATCCCTTTACTTTTTATCTCTACTTTTTTATAAAGTGGAACTTTTTTTCTACTTACAATACACATTGTCTAAATATGAGAATCTACCCATATTGATAATATGTCTTATAAAATTACTCACTCATATAATATGTCTTACAAAACTACCCAAAGCACAATTGATGTTGATAGGTGGGCATTGAATTTTGCAAAAGTTTTTACATTTTTCTTACAAAAGTACAATTGTGTAAGAAAATGTGTAAGAAAGGTAGTTAAAAATTATTCAAAATCTGAGAAAATGGCAATAAAGGCTCACTCGCGTCACTTTCATGTATTGTAGATTTGAAAATTTTGAAAAAATGAGGCCACGTTTGTGTGTTATAAAATATCAATACGAAGGCAAAAAAAATCAGATTTATGTATATTGTGAACATAAAAACATTCTAGAGGCAACGGACTAACAAGCCTCCGATAAATCCTAGCCTCCTGCAAAAGCCACGCATGAAAATATCACGCAGTTTTTGCAGGCAGCTATCGAAGGCTTGTTAGTCCGTTGCCTCCAGAATTTTTTTATGTTCACAATATATATAAATTTGATTTTTTTTGCCTTCGTTTACTCACGTTATTTTCATGTACTGTAGGTTTGAAAATTTTGAAAAAATGAGGCCACGTTTATGTGTTATAAAATATCAATACGAAGGCAAAAAAATTCAGATTTATGTATATTGTGAACATAAAAAATTCTGGAGGCAACGGACTAACAAGCCTTCGATAAACCCTAGCCTCCTGCAAAAGCCGCGCATGAAAATAACGAGCGGCTTTTGCAGGCAGCTAGGGTTTGTCGGCGGCTTGTTGGTTCATTGCCTTCAGAAAATTTTTTTGTTCACAATATACCTACATTTGAATTTTTTTGCATTTGTATTAATGTTTTGTTCACTAATTACTTGTTGCATTTGAATTTTTTTGCATTTTGTTCACTAATTACTTGTTGGATAGTTCCGTCGCTAAAAGATATCTAACTAATTGGATAGTTTCGTTGATTCCAGTGGACGCCACGGCTTCACTTGTTGCTCGCGAGAGTGACATGTCCAGAGTTGATGACCTGGGAAAGAATTTTTTTTACAATAGTAAAGAAGAACTGGTCCTTGCTGTTGGCTTGTGGAATATGAAGCAAGGCACTGACGCAAAAGTTGGCCGCTTAGATCAGGGACGCCTCTATTTCAAGTGCAAACACTCTGAGAAATGCAAGTTCGATCTGCGTACATCTTGTCACGGTGGAGGGATGTGGGGAGTGCATAAGTTCAAATAACATTTATGCGAAGGGGAATTGGGCAGATTGAAACCAATCAAGGCACACTCGAATGTGGTTGCAACTTATGTGGCAAAAAGAATACGCGATGATGGAGAGATCATTAAGCCGAAATCTATTATGGCGGGGTTGATAAATGAATTCGACTTCAGAATCAAATATGATGTCGCGCTGAGTGCAAGAAATCTTGGGCTCGAGATGATATACGGTCGATTTGATGATTTGTTCATTCTGCTGCCAAAATATCTTCATGCCCTACAGCAAGCGAATCCAGGCACCTTGATAGATTTGGAAGTGGACGAAAAGTGTCGGTTCAAGCATCTGTTTGTTGCTCTTAGGGCTTCCATCTCACCTTTCTACTTTGATCTTCGACCAGTTATTGTGGTCGATGGTACACACCTGAAGATGAAGAATAATGGTATTTTGTTCATCGTCGTGGCAAAGGACGGAAACGAGCAAGTTTTCCCCTTGGCATTTGGTGTCGGTCCGATCGAGAATGATGAGTCCTGGAAGTGCTTCCTGTCACATGTGAGAGAAGGATGCGGCCAGCCCGATAACTTACTCGTTGTCTCCGATGTGCATGTCTCCATTGCTAATGCTGTGAATAGCGAGTTACTAAATGCTACTCACGGTATTTGCTACTAGCACTTGTTGAACAAGATCAAGGGTTACGGGCAAGCTGTTGTTGAGCTTTTCTGCCAGGCTGCATATGCCTACGAGCACTCAGAGTTTACACGTGCAATGTCGTCTATGGCTCACTTGAACCCGAGGGCGTACGAGAAGTTGATGCGCGTATGCCTTGAGAAGTGGGCACGATCACAATGTCCAGTGAACCGCTATAGTTTTCTTACATCCAATGTTGTCGAGTCTTTGAATGCACGTTTGTTGTGGGCCAGACATCTTTCCATATGCTCCATGTTAGAGGCAATCAGAATGGTTCTGGAGCAGTGGTTCAATGACAGACTTGTGGCTGCACAAGAGAGCGACGAACTTCTTACTCTGGAGGCAACACAGAAGATTAGTGCGGAGATTTCAAAAAGTCGTTGTTACACTACTAAGAGGACCACTGATAGAAAATATAGGGTTCATGCTGGTGGTCGCCATTTCATGGTTGACCTTCAAAGGTGAAGCTGTGAATGCAATGAATTCAACCTGGAGAACATGTCGTGTTCTTATGCGAGCGCAGCCATTACGTATGCTATTTCTATTTTTTTTTTATAAAATTACAGTTATTAGAGGCTTACTAAATATAATCATTCTTTTTGCAGTGAGGCGAACGAGTCAGTCTCCGATTACGTGGACACTTACTATAAGCGGAGTTCACTGATTGACACATATTCTAGTGCCGTTAATCACTTGCCTCCCTTACAGCATTGGCAAAATCCTCTTCAAATTGCAACTATAACTGTTTTGCAAAATCTTTCTTGGCGACAAGCTGGTCGACCAAGAGAATCTCGAGTTCCTTCAGCTGGTGAGAGGCCAAGTCAGAGGACAACTAGAGCGGAGGCATCAAGTAGTAGTAAAAAAAAATGAGCACCCAAAAGGTGTGGTATATGTGGCGAGCCTGGTCACACCCGTAGAGCATGCAAGAGTACGGGTAGCGATGAGTAGTTGAACTTTCTATTGTATTTAGTTTATGTTGATGTTATTAAGGACCCTGATTTGAACTGCTTTTGTTTTTTTATCTTGCTACGATAAATGTTATTCATTTGGATTTAAAATACCTTATGATACCTTCATTATGTGTAAAGCATGAAATTAATATAAATTAACCAACAAGCCTCCCAAAAATGATAGTCCTTACGCACGAAACGTTCTCCTATTTGGTACACGGCTCGTGCCGAAGGACCTTCATTTTTGGGAGGCTTGTTGGTTAATTCATATTAATTTCATGTTTTATATAGGATTCAGTTGATACCCTAGTGAAAAATAACATTACAGATATTCACACTTATTGGATTAAGTGATGTGTTCATGAAGGATAATAAAAATGTTTTTCTTTTGGATATCAATTGCAACATAAGCAAAACATCATAAAAACTCCAGAACTTCAACAAGCCTCCCAAAAAGTTGAGTCCGCAATCAAAAGCCGTTCACCATTTTACGAGCTGCTAGTGATCGCGGACGCAAATGTTTGGGAGGCTTGTTGAAGTTTTTGGGTTTTTTTGATGTTTTAGAAGCTTTTCCACTCTTAGATTTTGCAAATTGTAAATAGAAATTAGATGTCTATAATTATGACCACTATTGAGGTGTAATAACAACTATGAGTTGTAATTATGACTGAGAAGTTGGACAAACAGACAATGTTTACCACAAAAGTTGAGTACATGGCATAATATAACTTAAGATACATTGGTCATGCATAAAACTGAAAAGTAAGCTCAAAAAACCAACAAGCCTCCAAAAAATGATATTCCGGCGGCATAAGCCTTTGATGTTTTGGTCAGCGGCTTATGCCTCCGGAATATAATTTTTCGGAGGCTTGTTGATTTTTTGAGCTTATGTTTAAGTTTTATTTAAGATGCAATTGATAACAAAGTGAAATGAAATATTGAATTACAGATATTCAAATATGATGTCATAATTGTTGTTTTTAATAAAAAAGTCAAAACTACATAATTAACCCTCCGATGGTACGCAAAACTCGTAGATGCTACTGCCTATCTTGCGCCTCTAGTTAGGGGTGTGATGATAGCCCCACGTAATGCTCGACGACCCTGAAATCAAACGCTCTACAAACATGTATGCATAGACACCAGAGCTGCACTGGTCTGACTGGTGAAACACCTCACCCATCTCGGCGTAGCGGATGTTCAATTTATTCCAGCTGAGATTCTCTATTGGATTCTGCACAATGGTCATCCTCTGAAACCAAAAAGCCACTTCAAGCAGCCTACTAACAAGGCACTGCAGCGACTTCAGCTCGATCAGCTGGGTTTGGCGCGGTTGCAGCAATGTCTTGAACCACTGAGAGTCGAAGACGTCACAGTTACCCGTGAGCATATCCACTCTACAGGTAATGAAATGGTCGCCTATAAATATAGGCATAATGACCTGCACAGGCAAATACAATTGGTGAACACTCCATTGATCAACAGCTTCGAAAGCATTTATAATGTAGGCATATATGAGTACATGTGTGGCATTCATCCAATCATTCTGAGTCGATGAGGTGTCCTTGTCATACACTTCATACAAGCGGTTGGGATGCAGGATCCAGTTACGATAAGGCATGTCTCTATGCAAAATCCTTGATTCTTTCTTCGAGTGGAACATTGCATAAGCAGCATCCATGAGGATCTTAAATTCTTTTTGCAAATATGTCTGTTGTGAAAAAAAAAATATATTAATGGAATATTTGATTATAAGCGCGAAATATTTTAATGCTTACGAATAATTTCGTATCCAATATGACAGTGGTCCTATCATCAACCTCATCTAACAAGTCAGCACGCGCCATCAACCTATGCCTCAACGTCATCATGTACATATCAAGAACCTGCACATATTTTAATATTAGTATTAAGTAAAAAAAAAATGATTACATGTAATAACTGATTCAGAAAATAACCAACCTCGGTCGTGAGGTCAACCCTTAGGTTTTGCATCTCGGACCAAAACTCAAACGGGAGTTTGTGCTGACTCTATGCCACCATCACCGTCTTGTAGCGCCGGCGGCCTGCATTCAGCATACGCTCAATTGCGTCAACATACTGCTGGTCGACGGGTTTGGGCTCGGCACTGTGTACGTATGGTGAACGAAGTACAGCCGAAGGCTGCCGTTCACGGTGGCTTCTACACGGTGGTGGAACCTCCGGTGGACAGATACTGAGGGGAACGATAGCTAGTCCCTCAGAAACTCCCTACATTTCAATTTAAAAGTCACAAGTTAAACAGTGCAAACATAAGTTAAATGACAAGTTAATTAATGCGAAGACAACTTACCGGCACCAAGTTTTGACAATACTGCAGGATGTCTGTCGATGAATATTCGGCATCTCTCAGATCCGACACGGCGACACCGAATGACGAGCCTGCTCAGCCGGGTATGCTGAGTTGGTGCCCTGCTCATGATACGAGTAGCATGGACCTCCATAAGAACTCGACTCACCCAATGGCGCCAACTTCCATTGTTGGCCGCCCATGTATGGAGTATGGACATCCCCAAAATGAGTCGGGCCACCAAAAGCATCATACTGCCCATGTGGGGTGTGCACATCGTCACCGGTAGGATGTCCCAAGTCCTATGCAGTGGAGTCATGTGCAGGGGAGCCATGACGCAATGGGGCCTCCGATGATGCACGCGTCGCTGGATCGGGCTCACGTATCCTCTCTAAGTGAGATCGTGGAGAAGGTCTTGGCACATGAACGTCAGTGCTATGCGAACACCGACAAAGCATAGAATCTATCTTTTCCTCCAACCAATTCTTCACCCTCGAGAATATGCTCTCCTCACTCGCACGTATCATGGTCTGCATGCGCCCCCAGTCCTGCTCGCTCCACTGTGAATGTGCAGCAGTGCTACTCTCTCGCCGTGCTTGGGCCTCGAGTCCCTATGAGACCTCCGAGCGAAAGTCACGGGATGATTGTCGCCGCCACTCTGATCTTGATGACTACTGCTCGATGAGGACTCCACCACCTGTGGTCTCGGGCCCTTTCCAGTATCTTGCCTCGAACTGCGACGTCGTGTCTTAGGCTGAACAGAAGCCTCGCTCTGGTCCCCACCACTGTGACACCCCCGAGAGTTCCTGGGGCCGAATGCCTCTGGACCTGAAAATCGAACGCCTATATCACCGCCGCCTACCACCGATAGCCAATAAAGTGGCCTCGTGCTCATCGGGCCTCATCTCGTACAACTCTCCACCCTACAATAAAAAAATATGTAGTTGAAGATTAATAATCATAAAATCCAGTATATTAACAAATAAATACGTAAATTATTACATCTCTCTCAAATAAGGGTTGTAACTCAAATCTGCTGGACTTCAAGAACGTCCACTTCTAGCATCTAAGATATCTCCCTGCATTACATATGGCCACGGCTGTGGCCAAGTCGGGGATCACTTCAAGAGCCTAAACAAATAGGGTCCAAGAAGAACGGTAGAAGTTGTACTTCCTTATTTTCTCAGGAATTTCTGGGGTAATATTTTTCATCCAGTAATTCAGGGCTTTATACGTGTACCCTCCCCAAGGAAATGTGTAAAACGCCTGCAAGTCATCCACTAAAGCCCAAGTCCAAGGCTCCACGGGTCGTGACAAGTCCACTTCCAAAATAAATGTGTGTAGCACCAACAAGTGGGCCACACGAAGGTGTATCCTGCCGTCGGGGTCGTTCACCTGCTGGGCCATAAATTTATCAAGCAACGCCCCGATTGACATATGTTGCCCCTTGCAAAATAATCTGAAAGGTCTGTGCCCTATATATTCAAATCGTGCTTTGCTTCAGGATCAAAATGCAACGCCCCGAACGACAATCCTGTGACGAGGGCGAAATCTCCCGGTGAAAAGCAAACCCTCCTCCCATTGATGTAGAACCAGATGGTTTCATCCTTGCTGCCGTCGCCTGTTATCTTAATCTGACGAGAGACAACATGGTGCAATGCCGTATTGCACTTGGGGCCTGGCGCCCAATCCAACAAGTGACCAAAGCACCCATGTCGGAATGAGTTCTCCAGTGCATCACCCCAATGTCATTTAGTTTCACCACTATTTTGTTCAGGTACTTGGTCTTGTAGTACGTACTAATTGCTGTCTTAGGACGATTGATCGTCTCGGGCCTCCAATAAGGGATAATCTCCTATTCTAAAACCAAAAATAGCTCAAATCATTAATCAAACACACATACCATATTAATAATTTCATAATAACTAAAATAAATACAAAATAATTCATTATTAAATTATAAAGCACGCTGAAAAACATTAAAAATTTTTAAAATCCTAAATAACGAACAAGCCTTTGAAAATTGTGTCTTTTGAGCACAAGCCGACGGCTTTTCAAGGGGACGCGACTTGTGCTAAAAAAACACATATTTCAGCGGCGTGTTGATTAAATGTGTTTGATTAATTATACCATATGATTTAAGTTTTTCTTCAGTGTTTTTTCAAGTCTAATAGCTTTAAAATATTTAATCAATTTTATGAATTCTGAAAAACCTCAAATAAATACAAAATAATTCATTATTAAATTATAAATCACACTAAAAAACATTAAAATTTTAGATAATCCTAAATAACGAACAAGCCTCTGAAATTTGTGTTTTGTGAACACAAGCCGCCGACTTTCAGGGGGGGCTTGTGCTCAAAAAACACAAATTTCAGCGGCTTGTTGGTTAAATATTTTTGTTTAGTTATGATTAATAGTTTCTCAATTTTATAATTCTTAGAAACCAAAAAAACGTTATTATTTTATGTGTAATACAGTAATTCTACCAAACTAATAGCATCCTCAATTTGTTCGAAATAAATCCATCAAATTACATATTATCCAACTAATTATCCTCAATTTATGCGTAATACACCAAATAACATATTATCCAACAAATTATCCACCAAATAACAAATCCACTAATTGTTGGATTTGTATACTGAAAGCAAAAACCTTTTATGCTTGTATACAATGATTCATATGTTCACTGTTTAATCTCCTATCTGATTGTGTTCATGATTGCATATGTATGTTCCTTATCTCTTCATAAGTAGATTATATGGTGTGTTGTAGATCACAGAAGATCACATAATTGGAATAACCTTAAGAGATATAAAATGATCACAGCCGAAATGACTTTAGAATGAGTCATTGGTTTAGGCTGCAGTATAGATGGAAGTAGACGTTTGTCTTGACTACTTGTCTATATTGGTACGTCATAACGTATTGATAGGACCACAGTGAGATGTATTCTTCTCTCTGACTTAAGTCAAGAATCAAGATCTCGGTGACTTAATAGAATCTTAATACTAATAAGTTTTCAAATATATATGTTAATTCGTATATCACTTTGACTTACTATGGGTGAGAGTTATATAGTAACTTGAGTACTCTGTATCTTAGGTGATAACGGTTAATATATGATATTTGATTATCTGTATTAGTACCCGTATTCGGTATAGGATAATGACATCACCTTAAGGAGCTCAATAAGGTTTATTGCGCTAAACCCTGCAGGTTGATTAAGTTCAGGCGCAATAATAAGGTTTGAGTGGTACTGCTTAAGGATTATAAAGAGATTAATTAATTTAAGCTGTCAGAGCTCTAATTAATAATGGATGTCGGATATTTTAAATACGGAGATTTAATAAGTCTAAATACAAGCCCCGACTCATCACCGGTAATAAAGGGGTAAGTCAATATTGGTTCTTTAGTGGAATGAAGTAATATTTATAAATTAATTATGGTATGGGCTGACCATGGATAATTATTTTATTTGAGGCCCATCTTTATTCCTTGTATCTGGTCCCTGGACTGGCCCAAAGTCTCCTAGCCCTAGAAGGAGCAGAAATCGCCCAGCACAGAGATCAGGTGCCCCACACGTATTTATTTATTTAAATACAGCTGTCTGCTCTCAGGAAAGACACAGATAAAAATTAGGTTTTTGAGAGCAGAAGAGGAAGCGCCTAACATGTGAGCAATTTTTCTCTCTTGGGACTTTCATAGCTCGTTGTCCATCCAACGGTGAAAGCTGAGTGGGATACAGTTCAGAAGGTCAGAGCTGGAGTCGTTCAACACGATCATTGACAACCTCAGTTTACAAGTAAGTAATCCTAACTCCAACGTGCATCACTTAAATTCATAGGAGCATGTTAGGATTAATCGTTGTATGGTAAATTAAGATATCCAAGAAACGATCCCGTTGGGACTAATAATCCTTCACTAATACCAACTCTATACATAAATTTCAACCAAATTAATTATATACGAAAATTTAACATATATCAAATAAATCCACAAAATTATGCCTAAATCCACAACATATATCATACGAAATACACGGTCACATATCTCTATAATTATAAATCTATAACAAATTATGCCTAAATCCAAATCTATAACATTTATCCAAATGAAAATTCTATCACATATCTCTATAATTCGAAACGAAATTATAATATACGAAACTAATATCTCTATGAATCCACCAAACTATAAATTCATAAGATATAAGGATGTTGAATCTTACTTGGTTTGAAGAAGAAGACATGAAGCCGTGAATTCATTATTTTCTCTCTCGAAAAACCGTCAATCCTCTCTCAAATATGTGACCGTGAATTCCTTTTTTTCTCCATCTCAAACCATCAATTCTCTCTCTCTCTCCCTCAAATGTGTGAAGCCGTGTTTTAATTCTCTCTCAAATGTGTGAGCGGCTGCTGAATTTGCTAAAGCCGTGAATTCTACCTTAGTGTTTAACCTAAATGTTTACCAATGGGCCCTACCCACTACCCCATGACAAAATCGAGTAAATTAAGGCCTTTGATGTGATTTTATTTTCAGCCTTTGACTCTCTTTTTCAACTACCCATGCATGAGATTCCTTGGCGTGAGATTCTCCTACCCGTGAGCTTCATAAGTTGAAAGTGTAATGACAAAAGCCATGAATTATTTGGATATCCATTCCATCGATTTTATGTTGGCATGATAACAACCGTGAATTAAATTCAAAATGTAATGACAAAATTTAAAACTCCTTCTCTCATATGTACTTATTTTTCAGAAAATATATTAAAAATAAAAATAAGGGCACGTTTGTGTGTTATAAAACATTAATACGAAGGCAAAAAAATCATATTTATGTATATTGTCAACAAATTTTTTTACTAAACCCAAATATGTAATAAGCCTTCCATAAACCACTATCCGCAGTCACAAGCCGTGTCTAATATTTGTGCGTGGCTTGTGCATCAAGCTAAGAATTTTTTATTTTTTTTGATAAATTTTCAATATTAGATAAAGAAATTAAATGGCAGACCTTTGGTCTTAGGCATTAACCCCTTACCGCTTGGCCAACACACACACACACATCAAGCTAAGAATTTTGCAAGGCTTTTGTGTTGATAGATATATAATGTTTAATCGTTTCACAAAATATGACTTTGGAAATTTTTTAACAAACATTTGTTATTATTTTATGTATTACTCTATTATTTTATGTGTTGCTCTATTATTTTATGTTCTATACATAAATTATCTCAATACATTGAGTATTATTAGCCCACAATAAACCAAATTTTGTCAAACTCATTCTCTCATATGTACTTCTTAATTTCACAAAATTTATTAAAAAAAAATTAGAAAGTTAGGGTACGTTTGTGTGTTATAAAATATAAACACGTAGGCAAAAAAAATTATATTTATGTATATTCTGAAAAAATAAAATTAAAAAGCCAACGGACTAACAAGCCTTCGAAAGGTTTGTTAGTCTATTGCCTTCATAATATTTTTTTGTTCACAATATACATAAATATGAATTTTTTAGCCTTCGTATTACTCCCTCCGTCCACTAATTGTTGGCCTACTTGCCTTTTTGGGCCGTCCACCAAAATATGTCCTATCTATTTTTGGAAAGTTTATATTCATATTTAAATACACTACAAGTCAAACACACTTTTAATTAAACAATTTATTTAAACTAATTAAATCCTACCTACCAATTAAATCATACACTAATTAATTCCACCTACCATATTAATGTTATCTACCTATCATTAAACCAAACTTACACTTAAAATCAGATTCATTCCTATCAAAACACTAGACGCCTCGTTTCTTCTACCCCATTCTTGCTGTTGTTCTTCATTCTTCCAAACCCTAGCCGCCTCGTTCTTGACCTCTGGCAAAAAATGTCCGATTGGAATCACACCCCTACACCCCCCAGTGTCGATTTCACTCTCGACGCTCCCTCTATCCACTCGACGCCCCCTGTTTACCCATTATCCTTTGATACGCCCTCATATTTGTTGGAGGATTATGAAACCCACTCCGATTTCAGTGAGTATGTACCTGAAACAAACTTGGCTTCACTCGAAAATGACGAATCGACGCCGGCGGACGGAGTAGAGACATCGGATCTCGCTGTTGACGACGAAGAGACGCCGGTTGTTCGCGCCGATGACGAATCCACTGCGGGACAACTCCAATCGCGATCTGAGGTTGAATCGAGCATCGGTGGACTCACCGTTGACGGAGTGGAGACGCCGGGTAACGTCGACTCGCGGTCTTGGAAGTATGGGTTGTCTCCAGCCTTAATCAGAATCATGCTGATTTACTTTCCGGACTTAAGCAATATCCCCTAATCAGGTGATAACTCTCTGATGCACAAATGTGTTTTTTTATGATTTGCTTGCTCGATCTGTGATTTCTGACGGGCTGATTGCTCGATCTATGATTTGTGATGGGCTGATTGCTCGATCTGTGATTTGTGATGGGCTGATTGCTCGATCTGTGATTTCTGATGGGCTGCTTGCTCGGTCTATGATTTCTGATGGGCTGATTGCTCGATCTGTGATTTGTTGAAATGTTGTTGCTCGTCTGTGCTTTGCTCTGTCTATTGTTGCCCTATGATGTGTTTTACTGAGGGTTAGATGAAAGCCACCACTAGGGCTTCATTCCCTAGTTGTTGGAGGTTTTCTCTATGTCTGTGTTGCTGGATTTGTGATTTGTTATGGTGTTGTTGCTCGGTCTGTGATTTACTTGCTCTATGGTTGCCCTATGATGTGTTTTACTGAGGGTTAGATGAAAGCCACCACTAGGGCTTCATTCCCTAGTTGTTGGAGGTTTTCTCTATGTCTGTGTTGCTGGATTTGTGATTTGTTATGGTGTTGTTGCTCGGTCTGTGATTTACTTGCTCTATGGTTGCCCTATGATGTGTTTTACTGAGGATTAGATGAAAGCCACCCCTAGGGCTTCATACCCTAGTTGTTGGAGGTTTTCTTCCTCTCTGTGATCTGTGTTCTGTGATTTGTTTGCTCTATGGTTGCTCTATGATGTGTTTTATTGAGGGTTAGATGAAAGCCACCCTAGGGCTTCATACCCTAGTTGGAGGTTTTATTCCTTTCTGTGATATGTGTTCTGTGATGCTCCTATGTTATGTGATCTGTGTTCTGTGCATTCTGATGAAGTCTAAGCAAAGCCACCACTAGGTATTGAAATCCCTAGTAATTGGAGGTTTAATAAAAGGTCTATGATGCTTCTTTTTTTACAAAATAAAGGCTGAGACTAAAGCCCTATGTTTACATCATAAACAACCCTATTGAGTTGTTTCTAGTGTAAACACACACAAAATGAGAACAAGAAAACTATACTAAAGCTTAGCCAAATCCAAAATGATGTATAAGCCCTCCAATGTCATAATTTGTGCCTGCATTCACATCAAACTGCATCACATGAGTTAGGCTATCTTTGATAAGTCCTTCATCCAATTCTATGCATTCTGGCAGCATTCCCATCCTCAAGAGTCTTGATTTGTTTATGTGTGGAATCTTGTAGTCATTGCTTCCTTTAACTCGCATAATCTCAGTTAAACACCCTTGCAATGTCACAAAGACATTGTTGAGTGTAACTGATGAAAGCTTTTCGAAAGAAATCAACACATTCTGCACTAGGTCTTCAACAGTTTTTGCCATCTTGTCATCCTGCAGTGATTGTATAGCCCTAAAAAAACCTAAATCATTGACATTTACGTCAGGTGAGTTGGCTGGTTGGCAAACTAGCTCAATGTTGAATCCATCGCTGTTGGCAGCAGCCTGAAAATCTGGATCGTCTTTGTTGAAATGTGGTTTTGCATTATCCTGTTGAATAAAGATATGCTTCACTTGATCTGATTTTGGCCACTTCTCTTTGATTGCTGGTATAACCTGAAATAATGTGGCAAATAATGTGGCAGCAGCTATATGATGAACCTAAATAAGGTCTGATAGTTGAAATAAAATGATGTTAACTGAGCATTACCTGTTTAATTATGCACTCTTTGATGACATCTTTGGTTATTGATTGAATTGGCTTCACTTCTAAAACACCCTTTGCTCTGTTTTTCGATTTTCTCTTGGTTGCCTCGAGTGTAGTAAATGGAAAGATTCCAATCTTTCCATCGAATAGCTCCTGCCCATCTGCTGAAAATTGTGGCCTAGTGACAGCACACATAAACATCACCTTTGTGATGAAACGCTTAGACTTGCATGCTCGGTAAGGGTCTGTTTCTTCAGGGAGTAGGTAATACCTATCCGATGTCTTGGTCATATAGAACCATTTCTCGTCTATATGAACAACGTTATGCATGCTTTGATAACTGTACCTCGACATTGCTCCATCATAGACTACATTACTTAAACAAAACTTCATCCTTGCTATCTTGTTTACATCAGTCAACTGTGGTTTGATTGCACTTGTATGTGGTCTTAATTCCTTTCTTTTTATCAACTGCCCAAGTAAGCTCTTGCTAACCCCTAGCTTGACAGCCATTTTACGAATTGTAGACCTCTCAAGAATGGACAATGACTTAACCTTCTCAACATCAAGTTTTTTCCTATCTTTGTGAACTGTACCTTTGTGAGCTGATGTGAATATCACTGCTGCACCTGACTGAATTTTCTGTTTTGTTTTGCTCCAGAAACGACGCACCGTTCGCCTCGACACACCAAACCTAGCAGCTGCCTCCTTTTGTGCTCCATCGTTCGGTTTCCCGTTGGTGCTATTTGCGAGAAGCCAATGACCCATAGCATTTTGCTCTTATATTGTTAGGTGTTTTTTGGAAGACATGAGCTCCATTGTTTTGTTTTGAACCTTTCGAATGATCTGTAAATGTTTGTGGAATAGTGTGTTTATGTTTAAATAGGTGACTAATTAATGTATTTGGAGGGAGCCGAAATTTGGAGGCTTTCCCTCCATAAATTTTCAGTTTAGTGAAATGGAAATTAATGCCTTTTTTAAATCACGTGTACTGCAGTCCTTAATTTAATTTCTGGTGGGTCCCAATTAATTTAAAAAATGGCAGCATTAGTAGAAGAGAGAGAAATTCCAAAATTATTGAATATACTAATTGTATTGACTTTGTTAAATGATGGGTCCCATTTTCCACTCAACTAATAAAAATACACTTTTTCTTAAAACCCGTGTTTTGCCTCCTAGGCCAACAATTAGTGGACGGAGGGAGTAATATTTTATAACACACAAACGTGCCCTCATTCTTTCAAACTTAGGGTTTTTATTAGGGTTATAAAGTGACGTGGCTTTACAATAATTGCACATTTATCAGATTTTGTGCATTTTTAACTATCTATCTTACACAATTGTACTTGTGTAAGAAAAGTGTAAGAACTTTGACTAAAAACCATGCAAACCTATCAACATCAATTATGCTTTGAGTAGTTTTATAAGACATATTATATGGGTGAGTAGGACATATATATTATGAATGTGAGTACTTTAAATTCTCCCTCATACACTTTTATCTAATATTTTATAAAACTCGTGCCACTTACATATGTCATGTTTTTATGAGATGGATGGAATATATATATATAAGCTAAACTAATTGCTAAAAATTGTGTGTCAAAACATTATCAATATCATCATTGATAACGATCAACTCTCCAAGGGTTCCTCTATTTTAGAGGGCCCTTCACTCTATTATAGAGTTGAAATATACAGTTTTTGAATTTTCATCTCCAACAATCAACTCTACATTTCCCTCTACAATAGAATATTCCTTTTTTATGCTCTTTAGTATTAAATTATTTTATGAATTCAATTATTATATATCATATATATTTATAAATAAATATATTTATATTCAATTAAATGTAATTAAAATTAAAATTGAAATATAAAATAATTTAATTTTTTTAGAAAAATTAATTAATAAAGTGCTATATTTAAATATTATAGAACAATTAATTTATTTCAACAACATAAAAACTGAAATTACATAATACTCTTAGAATTAAACATTACACAATACTTAACAAAGCATCAATTACATGATAAAACTAACTAATTTTCTAAATTAGAAAACTCATCCCATATATGATCGACTAATGCATCACGAAGCGCAAAGTGAGCAACTCTATCTTTGATTTTTTTATAGCGTCCAAGAAAATCTTGGAAACTGTTTGTTTCATTTGGCATTGTTTCAACATCTGGAATTGGCACTTCTCTTGCAATTTCAATTGGTGCAGACAGGTCACGTTCATCCTCAACAATCATATTGTGCATAATAATACACGCTTTCATTATATTATCCAAATGTTTCTTTTGCCAGTAGCGAGCTGGATTTGCAACAATTGCAAATCGACTTTGAAGAACTTCGAATGCACGCTCCACATCTTTCCTACACGATTCCTGTCTCATTGCAAAAAACTTTTTTTTCACAGAGCGTGGCTCATGAAAAGTTTGTACAAGTGTGGACCACTTGGGATATATACCATCTGCTAAATAATAGCCCACATTATACTCTTTTCCTTGTATGACATAATGTGCGGGTGGAGTGATACCTCTAGCAAGGTCACTGAAAAGATGAGATCTTTCCAACACATTAATATCATTATTGGATCCTGGCATACCAAAGAATGCATGCCATATCCAAAGGTCATAATCAGCAACTATTTCAAGAATAATTGTTGGAGAGCCACTACGACCGGCATATGAGCCTGCCCAACCTGTTGGACAATTTTTCCACTTCCAATGCATACAATCAAGACTACCTAACATTCCTGGAAATCCACGTTGTTTACCAATATAAAGTAGTCTAGCAACATCACTAGCATTAGGAGATCTTAGATATTGATCAGAAAATATTTCCACAATTGCACGACAGAATTTCTTGACACATTTAATTGCAGTGGACTCACCAATATTTATGTACTCGTCAGTAGCATCTGCTGGTACCCCGTATGCCAATATTCGAAAGGCAGCTGTTATTTTTTGCAGTGTGGACAAGCCCCATCTTCCTGTGCAATCCATGCGTTGCTCGAAAAAACCATTATGATTTTTGACAGTATCAACAATACGGAGGAATAGACTCCGAGACATTCGAAAGCGTCTACGAAACATTCCTTCGTTGAATGTTGGATTTTCAGAAAAATAGTCGTTGAAGAGACGATGAGCTGCTGTTTCTCGGTCACGATGGATTACCTTGTGACCAAGAACTGAACCTCCATGAATTTTTGTAGCATTTTGATATTCAGCCAGTTGAGCTACAATAAGATTGTTATTCAAAATATGTTGACCCATCAATTGATGTTCAACATCACACTCGTTGATTAATTGTTCAAGCTCATCATCAGATGAGCTTGAACTTGAATGAGAAAGTAGTGAAGAAGAACCAATATTATGATGATTCATATTTTTTAAAGCACTATTTTATGAGTGGAATAGAAGAAATAGATGTGGTGGTTATTGAAATCGTGTGTATGTCTTAAATAAGAAACAAATTTCCAATACTATCTATCTGAAAATCTTAAATATTGAATCGCCACCGTTCATTCAGATTTCATTACATCTTCATCATCCACCTTATCACTCCCCTACTATACGAAATGATTGATTTGACAACACCATTTGGTCCTACATGATATCAAATAATGCAGCTTGTGTCCTACATATCAATCTACATCTGTGTCATGCAGAAAAAGATAAAGCATCAATCAATCTCATGCAGAAAAAGATAAAGCATTTGGTCAAATAATGCAGAAAAATAATGCAGCTTGTGTCCTACATATCAAATAATGCAGCTTCAATTCAATCACCATCGTCCTCTATATATATGAGCTATTTTTTCTATTTTAGCACACAATAACCCTCTTCCTTCTTTTACCAACTTGTCTTTCTTTAGCTGTTACTCCCTCCGTCCCGCGAGTCTTGACACGTTTGGGTTCGGCACGGGAATTAAGGAGTTGTAGATTAGTGTTTTAAGTGTGTAATTAATAAAGTATAAAATTGATAAAGTAGGAGAGAGAATGTAATAAAAGTGATAAAGTAGGAGAGAGAATATAATAAAGGTGATAAAGTAGGAGAGAGAATGTAATAATTATTGCCAAAAAAGGAAACGTGTCAAGATTCGTGGGACGGCCCAAAAAGAAAAACGTGTCAAGACTCGTGGGACGGAGGGAGTATTTCATTTTCCATGGCTTCTTCTCGACAGCCTAATTACACAATTGATGAAGATAAACATCTTTGTCGTGTATATTTGGAGATATCTCAAGATTCAGAAACGGGAATACACCAAAGAAAAGAAAATTTTTGGGATCGTGTTAGGGAGGTTTACAACGAGGAGAAACCCAATCCAAATATGTATACTCGAAGTTCAAGATCACTTGAAACTCGCATGCAAGTTATTTTGAGTTCGGTTTCAAAACTCAAAGGGTGTATACAACAAGTGGAATATCTAAATCCAAGTGGTTGTTCTGAAAATGATATTGTAAGTAGTAGTTATCTATACATTTTTTATAATTATTATTTGTCTTACTCATTATAACATTTTTATTCATTATGCAGTTCACTCGTGCAAAAGAATTGATGATGCTAGACACAAAATATAAGAAAGGCTTCAAGTTCGAGCATGTGTGGTCTATTATGAAAGATTATCAAAAGTTTGATTGTCCTTCACAAAACTCTCGACAACAAATGTCTGCATCTCAGTCATATTCACTACCACAATCTCCTATCTCACCTGATGGATTGTCTAATTTTTCTATCAATTTAAGCGATGGTAGTGGCAGTGGTTCTGGATCGTCACACCGTCCAGATGGTGTGAAAAAGACCAAAAACAAAAGAAAAAAAGGTGAAGATATGTCTAATTTTTTGAAAGTAATTGAACAAGGAAATAAACGAATTGGAGATTTAATGGAAAACTCATCAACCACAAAAGAGCAAATTTTGCAACTACAAATGCAGAAGATTGAAGCAAAAAACAAAGCTACTGAAGCAAAAAAAACAAGCTATTGCATTCCAAATGTGGGAATCAGATAATAAAATTCTAATGATGGACACCGACAATATTTCTGATCCTGTTCGACGAGATTATTTCAAAAGTGAACAAGCAAAAATCATTTTTAAAAGACAACAACATTCAAGTCCATATGATGCTTTCAATATGTTTGGAGGAAATTTTCATGATTTTGGAGGATCTGGAAGCGATGTTGGAGGATCTGGAAGTGATCTTGGACCTTACTAGCATTTATTGTATTATTAGTTTAATGTTCTTGTATTTTTATGTGGTTGTAATTTTATGCTATTGTGTTTTTATGTTGTAATTTATGTTTAATTTATGTTTTCGTAATTTTATGTTAATATGCTTTTATATTATATTTCATGTTATTGTATTTATAAATTTTATATAATATATTTTAAATATTATACTTATTTATGTTAATTTAAAAATATAAATAATATAGAGATTATTAAATTATATTTTACAGATTAAATCAAGCAAAGACAAGCATTTTCTAAAGATAAAAGAAAAAATAAGTATAATAAAACAACAAAAAAGAAAATGAAAAACAAAAAAAAAAATACCGGATGAACAGTGCCCGCCATATCAAGCGGTGCACTGTTCACCAACTTTATTTTAAAGTGCCGTGCAGGAGGTTGTTGGAGAAAGCTGCCACACCAATTTAGAGTGGAACGCCACAATACCGCCTCCCTTGGAGTTGCTCTAACTAAATTATTTAACAATCTTAATAAGGGAATACTTTGCTACTATCGAGAGGAACAGTGAACCAATTGCTAAAAAATGTCCCGTCAAAACTTCATCAATATCATCATTAATAATGACTAATTTAATTATTAATTAGATTAATATATAACTGTATGTATATATAATTAATTTGTTTAAAAAACATCATATTTAAATTATTCAACTAACCTAATTTTGTGCAATCAATAAATTTTCTTTTTAATCCTGAATAGTTTATGGGGAGATTGCATATCAATTTAAATGTACATAGAGTATATATTATAATGAATTATTTAAATTAGGTGTATCACAATAAAACTTTTTTTTTTGTAATTTTTTGGTTTTTATATAATTTTAAAATTAGAAAAAAAGTTACAAAGTGAATAATACAATAAAATAGCTAAGTTCATTTATTTTTTGAAAAAAAAATATATGAATCCATTTTTTATTTAATTACTATTTATGAATAGTTATAATGTGACTGCATAGCATAACTTTTTTAAAAAAAACATGTAAAGAGCGATATTGATAAAGATAAAAAGTGAACATATTCTAAATGTTGGAAATATGGTTTTATGCCATATCTGAAAATTATTATTTAATTAAATATTTATTATTTAATTAAAATAATTATTGGATGTTAATCTACACCTCGAGTAGATCAACGTGATATACTTGAAGTCTCAAAACCGATTTCCGGTGAGTGAGATATTGCATGTCAAAGTTTGGAAGTTGAAGAGGGAAAATCAGTTTCAACTTCTGCGTTCAACGATTGCGGCCACCTACCGCAGCCGCCGGAGTTGACTGCCGTCCGTTCACACCGGCAGTTCACACCTTACGTTCACACCTTCCGTTCACACTAGGTTTAACACCTATAAATATGGGTGTGTTGTGAGCTTCAGAATTAACGAATTCACTCACAACTCATAACTCACAACATATTCTGCATTCCACCTCAACCTCTAGCTCAGTTCTTGATCCTATTCAGTTCGTCGGAGCTCGCCGGATTGTGGTGCTACATCCGACGAGACGAAGTCGTTTTACCTTTGGGGGAGATACGCCAAACCGAAGAGCACTACCGGGGCGATAATCTTCTTGCGGGAAGAGATTCATCTCGACTCGACTTAGTTTATACGTATAATTTATTTATACAGTATATTTCAGTTGTATACATTTATTTGAGTTGTAATTTCTCAAATTATTTTCCTTGTAATATTTTCAATTATTTTGAGTTGTAATATCTCAAAATATTTATTTTGTAATATCTCGATCGTGTACCCGGTTCTAACAATCGCAAGAAGATTATTTCTCTGCCGTTGATACACGTTCGAGAAATGGCTCACACCGACGTCAATATGGACGGCGCCACCACCTCTGCAACCATCGGTTCAACCACGTCGTCAATGTTTTCCTCGTTTGCATCAATGGGCGCTTCAACGTCAACCATGGCCCCATTGCAAACATCCAGAACTATTGGTCTTGCCGAGAAACCATCAACGTTCTCGGGCAAGAATTTTAAATATTGGCAAGAAAAGATGCTATTCTACCTCACAACC
Source organism: Salvia miltiorrhiza (assembly GCF_028751815.1). NCBI lineage: Eukaryota > Viridiplantae > Streptophyta > Magnoliopsida > Lamiales > Lamiaceae > Salvia > Salvia miltiorrhiza. Next base: position 53,550,035 of record NC_080394.1, on the reverse strand, counting down.
GTGGGGTTTGCCGGATTCTTGATGGAGGATAAACCTCCAACCCCGAGTGAAGGGGAGACGAGCCAAGAAATTCGTGTCGGATATTTGAACTGGTGCCGCGGCGACTACTTGTGCCGTAACACCGTTCTCATGTCTCTGGACGAACGGCTCTACCGTGTTTTCAAGGTTCATGAAACCGCGAAACAATTGTGGGAGGCCCTTGATTTGAAATATCAAGTGGACAAGGCAAATACTACCAAGTATATTGTCGCCAAATGGTTGGAATACAAAATGGTCGACTCCCGACCATTGATGGACCAAGTGGAAGAGTTCCAAAATCTTTCACATGAGGTTCAAGCCGAAGGGATGCCCTTGGCGGATGCATTGCTCGTTGCAATCATCATAGAGAAATTACCTCCTAGTTGGAGGAAATTTCAAAACCTTTTGAAGCATGAGCGCTCGGAGATGTCCGTGCCGATATTGTTATCCAAGCTTCAAATGGAGGATCACGTGAGAAGTCGTGATCAAAAGGGAAAAGCTCCGATGGAGGCAAAGGCCAATCTCGCCGAGAAAGGCGGACCCTCCAACAAACGTGGTCGCCCTAACCCTAATAATAAGGGTAAAGGGAAGCAAAGCGGTAGTCAACCATCAAAGTTTGATGGTGTATGTTATAATTGTGACAAAAAAGGTCACATGGCTAAGGATTGCCGCAAGCCAAAGCGGAAGAAAGCAAATGGCAACGTGAACAACGTCGAGAAGGACTTCGACGATTGGAACCACGATGACTTTGCTGCCATGATCTCCGAGGTGAATCATGTGGACAACCCGAACGCTTGGTTCGTGGATACCGGCGCTACCGTCCATATATGCATAAATCGTGAGTTGTTCCACAACTACAAGGAAGTGGAAAACAAAACGATAATGGAGGCTAGCGAGCGGACATCCCAAGTCCTTGGCATGGGAGATGTGATTCTTCAACTCACGTCGGGCGTGGAGATCACATTGAAAGACGTATTACACGTTCCAATTGTCCGAAAGAATTTAATTTCGGGCTTTAGGCTTGCGAATAAGGATTTTGAATTGTTTTTCAAATCTGACTATGTTGTAATACGCAAGTGGGGAAAGTTCCTAGGGAAAGGCTATGCCTCCGTAGGACTTTTCAAACTTGGAGTAAGAGCTTGTAAGCCGCCAAGGCTAAAATCAATAAAGATGCATCAACTGCTTCTGATTACTTGATTGAGTGTTCTGATTTATGGCATTGTAGACTTGGACATGTTAATCTAAATGCTATAAAGAGATTAGTAAAAATGAATTTACTAAAAGTTGATGAATACAACTCACAAGAAAAATGTGAAGTTTGTGTTGAAGCCAAAATGGCTAAGTTACCGTTTAAATCGGTAAAAAGGAGCACTCAACCTTTGGAACCTATTCACACCGATGTTTGTGATTTAAAGTTCGTGCAAACTAGAGGTGGCAAGAAGTACTTTATCACCTTTATAGACGATTGCACAAAGTATTGTTACCTTTACTTATTGAAAAGTAAAGATGAGGCTATTGAAGCCTTTATAAACTTCAAAAATGAAGCCGAGAATCAACTTGGATGTCGAATTAAGATGGTTCGAAGTGATAGAGGTGGAGAATATGTAGCTCCGTTTGCTGAATTATGCAACGAAAGTGGTATAATCCATCAAACGACGGCTCCTTATTCATCACAATCTAACGGCGTTGCTGAACGCAAGAATCGAACTCTTAAGGAGATGATGAATGCCTTGTTGATTAGTTCAGGATTACCCCAGAACATGTGGGGGGAAGCTGTCTTAACGGCCAACTATATCTTGAACAAGATTCCACTCAAAGGGAAAGATGTAACTCCCTATGAGCTATGGAAAGGAAGGAAACCTTCGTATAAATACCTCAAAGTGTGGGGGTGTTTAGCCAAGGTAGAAGTGCCTTTACCAAAGCAAGTTACAATAGGACCTAAAACGGTGGATTGTATCTTCATTGGTCATGCACTTAATAGCAGTGCCTATCGTTTTATAGTGCACAGATCGGAGATACCTGATATACATGTTGGGACAACGATAGAATCAAGGAATGCTATATTCTTTGAAAATATCTATCCTAACAAGGATAAAGGTACATCGAACTCTAATGATGGAGTTGATGGTGATGCTACAGGTTCTAAACCTATGGAAGTAGCTAGTAATTCTACTCAAGTAGATGATGCCACGGGTTCTAATCATGTACCACCTAATAGGAAAAGACCAAGGTCTAAACCTATGGATGTAGAACCGAGACGTGGGGAACGAGTTAGAAAAGCTAATGTCTATGGACCGGATTATGTTGTCTTGATGCTAGATGGCGAACCGGTGACGATTAAAGAAGCTATGTCTGGCTCAGATGCAGCTCTCTGGAAAGAAGCCATCGATATTGAGATTGATTCCATTATGCAGAATCATACTTGGGTGTTAGTGGATCTACCACCTGGAAGTAAAGCTTTAGGATGCAAATGGATCCTAAAGAATAAGTACAAATCTGATGGTACTATAGATAAGTACAAAGCCCGACTTGTCGTTCAAGGTTTCAGGCAGAAAGAAGGGTACGATTTCTTCGATACCTATTCACCTGTGACTAGACTAACATCTATTCGGATGCTTCTCGCTATTGCTGCCTTGCGCAATCTCGAGATTCACCAAATGGATGTGAAAACTGCGTTCTTATATGGCGAGTTGGAAGATGAAATATATATGAAGCAACCTGAAGGGTTTGTAGTACCTGGGCAAGAGCACAAAGTATGCAAACTTCAAAGGTCTTTATATGGGTTGAAGCAAGCACCGCTTCAATGGCATTTAAAATTTGACAGTGTAATGTTGTCAAATGGATTCAGAATCAATGAGTGCGATAAATGTATCTACATTAAGAATTCTAATAACGGATATGTTATTGTTTGTCTTTATGTAGATGACATGCTCATCATGGGAAGTAATTCCCGAGTGATTCAAGAAACCAAAGGCATGCTAAGTAAAAATTTTAGCATGAAAGATATGGGCTTAGCTGATGTTATCCTTGGAATTAAAATTCTAAGAAGACCTGATGGTATTGTTATAACACAATCTCACTACGTTGAGAAAGTGTTAAAGAAATTCAACGCTTTTGACAAGCCAATAGCTAAGACACCATGGGAACCTAATGTGCATTTGAGTGTACACAAGGGAGAACCTGTTGACGCGATAGAATATGCGAAGATTATTGGGAGCTTGTTGTATCTAACAAATTGCACTCGTCCCGATATAGCATGCTCGGTCAATAAGTTGAGCAGCTTTACAGCTAACCCTAGTAATGAACATTGGAAAGCTCTTGAAAGGGTTTTGAGATATTTGAAATATACTCAAAACTATGCGATTCATTATACTAGGGAACCCTCTGTACTTGAAGGGTACTGTGATGCAAATTGGATACTTGATGCCAAAGACTCGTTTTCAACGAGCGGTTATGTATTCACTGTGGGGGGTGGTGCTGTGTCTTGGAAATCCAAGAAGCAAACATGTATTGCTAGATCGACCATGGAATCAGAATTCATAGCTTTGGATAAAGCTGGTGAAGAAGCCGAGTGGCTTAAAAATTTCCTCGAGGATATTCCATGTTGGTCGAAACCTGTGTCGTCCGTAATAATTCATTGTGATAGTCAAGCTGCTATCGGACGAGCACAAAACCATTTGTATAATGGTAAGTCGAGACATATTCGTCGACGTCATAATACCGTGAGACATCTGATCACTAGTGGAGTTATCACAATTGATTATACAAGATCAATTGATAACATAGCGGATCCTTTGACAAAAAGTATCCATCGAGATCAGATGTATAAACTGTTAGGGGGAATGGGTTTGAAGTCCACAAATTAAGGATAATCATAGTGGCAACCCAACCATGATGACTGGAGGATCCCAAGAACTTGGTTCAATGGGACAACTAAGCTATGAAAATCCGTGTGTTGAACACTCGAATTGCCTATTCCTTGTAGAACAGTGAGTGTTCAGAAACCTGCACGTGGTGAGGTTAAGTCTTTGACTTTTAATGACTCTAGAACTCCTCGAAGGGGACAAGTATAGCAGGATACTTGAGTTAAGAGTCACCTATGTAAGTGTGAAGTGGGGCCGCTTCGATTGAAACACTTATGAATCCAAAGAGGTGTTCCAAGGCCTGTAATGGACACAAACGTGAGAACGAATAAGGATTGAAACAATATTGTGTCAATATTGTTGACTCAGTATACACCGAGGAGGACTAGTTCAAGGAACACAATCCACTAGGCCGCCGGTATACTCGATAACATTGACTATGGCAGGTTCAAAGCCACAAGCTACCTTTCCAAATGCAATGTTGTTTCTTAAGAGAACTGAGCTAAGTGTCTACATACATTCGCATACTGATTTCTCACTCATGTGGGGGATTGTTGGAAATATGGTTTTATGCCATATCTGAAAATTATTATTTAATTAAATATTTATTATTTAATTAAAATAATTATTGGATGTTAATCTACACCTCGAGTAGATCAACGTGATATACTTGAAGTCTCAAAACCGATTTCCGGTGAGTGAGATATTGCATGTCAAAGTTTGGAAGTTGAAGAGGGAAAATCAGTTTCAACTTCTGCGTTCAACGATTGCGGCCACCTACCGCAGCCGCCGGAGTTGACTGCCGTCCGTTCACACCGGCAGTTCACACCTTCCGTTCACACCTTCCGTTCACACTAGGTTTAACACCTATAAATATCGGTGTGTTGTGAGCTTCAGAATTAACGAATTCACTCACAACTCATAACTCACAACATATTCTGCATTCCACCTCAACCTCTAGCTCAGTTCTTGATCCTATTCAGTTCGCCGGAGCTCGCCGGATTGTGGTGCTACATCCGACGAGACGAAGTCGTTTTACCTTTGGGGGAGATACGCCAAACCGAAGAGCACTACCGGGGCGATAATCTTCTTGCGGGAAGAGATTCATCTCGACTCGACTTAGTTTATACGTATAATTTATTTATACAGTATATTTCAGTTGTATACATTTATTTGAGTTGTAATTTCTCAAATTATTTTCCTTGTAATATTTTCAATTATTTTGAGTTGTAATATCTCAAAATATTTATTTTGTAATATCTCGATCGTGTACCCGGTTCTAACACTAAATTCCAAACTGATTTAAATAGTATAGTAGTAGATAGGTTATTCATGGATACGTATTCAACTTAGTAAAAAAAAGTATTCAACTTAATATTTTAATTAATATTTTATGTGGTTTATGAAAATCAGCATCAATATGTTGATTTTTTGGGTCCAAGATGCGCGTGCCTCACGCGCCGCCGCAGCAGTTGAAGCCATGGACAGTAGTCAACCCGAAAATCCAGGGAAAGACTAAAAAAATGTATAATAATCATATAATCCCAAATAAATCTCCTGAATATATTTGGCACTAATTTACTAGTATTAATCAAGTTTTTATTTAGCAACAATCATAGAATCCCAAACAAAACTCCTCAAACACTTCACTAATTTACTCAAAAAGTACAGACATACTTCATGAAACACACTTATCAAGAATTGTTCCACCTATGAATCTCGACTGTCTAGAGTGAGAAAGATAGAATCTTGATTATCTGGAGAGAGAGAGAAAAGAGGAAAAACAGAGATGGGAAAGTGGATTCTTGGTCAATTTTATATCTCTCTCATGTTTTTGCTGTGTGATTCACAAGAGCAATCGTTGAATACATACACTATTTCCACCTTTTCATACGCGAGAACTGTGCTCAGGCCTTTTGACTGGCGCTACATTAGAGGTAATAATTTGACTCCATTAATGCATTTGCTGTTTCAAAGGTAGGATTTTGCTAATGTATATTTTTTAGGTAAAGACTCCATGGGTGTTGAGCTTCTTTTTTGAGGTTAAGAGGTTCATAAATTGATTTTTTGTTTTTTTCTTGTCGTTTTGGGGTTTTTTTTGTGAAGAATTCTGAGCTGTGAGGATTTGAGGGGTGTGTTAGTATTAAGAATTACCAATCAATGTAATTAATCAATATTGAAATTTTGAATTGATTACTGTGATTGATGGCTTCTAGTTTTTATTGGGATTTTTTTTATGAATGTTGATTTGTCTTGTCTGCATTTGGTTGCAATGTGAATGTCTTGATGAAGTCATTATTCGTATCTTGTTCCAATTAAGGTAGTTGATTTGGATTCAGTGGCGAAACCAGAAAAAAAAATTTAATATCCAGCTGAATTGAAAATGCAAGTTAGAAATATGTATTTGTAAATTAAGAAGCTTATGCTGTTTTGAGGAACAATTTATGTGATTATAGTTAATGTGATGATCCAAAATCTTGCATTTTCTTGCCTCGTTGCAGTTGAATTGCCACCATGGTTCTCGTCAATGTCTTTAGCCTTGGAGTCGGATGCAGACGTTGTAAGTCTATGTGAAGATTGCTTGATTACCTAAACGTACCATCAGTTTATCTTTGACGCGTTATGGATTTTGCTTTTCACAATAGTGTAATTCATGACCTCCTATGTCTCTGAGGTAAAAAATATTGGCATGAATGGACTCAGTTTATGCATAGAATGTCGTGTGTAGGATCTTCGCGGTATAAACAATGGGAGCTCTCTGCCAATGATATGCTTTCGAGAAGGAAGCCCTCCTCTACCTGATGTCTACAACACTTCTCTAACGGGTTTAGGTACGAATCTCGCAGTAGTTGAAACATCCTTGGCAGATAAAAGATTGTGGCAACTATTGCTTTTCGAGTCTCCTCTAACTATTTAGTAATGGAAAGATGTGTTATTGCAGTGACTGAGTACATTTCAAATGATTCTTTTGTTGCGTCGCATAGCCTTCAAAATTCTGAGAAGTGCTACCCGATGCAGAAGAATATATGGCTGAGAGTGACGAATGAACAGGTTTTTGTACAATGGTTTTCACTAGTTAAAAAAATGAGTTAGGATTTACAATCATTTGAAAAATCTATCTGCATGAATTGATTTTCTACATAGATTACTCCGGGTACGTGGTTTTTTGGACTTTTCAACGGCATTGGACCTGTGAGGACACAGTCGAAAATGGTATGGTTCTATAGCACTAATCGTATGATAATAGATAGTTTTGAAAATTTTTGAAGCCTTGAAATTTGATTCTTTGACTCCATTGTACGCGGTTGCAGATTAATCGAGGCTCAGGGTACACTTTTAGTGGGAACATTACCGTGGAAGGCTGCACGACATCAACAATGCTGGGACAATTCTGCAACCAAACAGTTAACGTGCTTTCGTGTAGTGAGAGCTATAATTTAACTGGAACTCGTCTGGAAAATGGATTGTATAAAGGTATGAAAAATAATGTCATTGCCTGCAGAAATGCCAACGGGGTTGTTTGTCATGAAGAAGCACCGTATATCTACTCATTAGATGTGATGGGAATAGTTGAAGAGATATTTGTTGCAGTCACCAATCTGACACTCAACGAGACAAACACGACGGGAAGCCTTTCCTTGATGTGTTATGCTAGACACGGCACCGTGCCACTGAAAACACTTCATGATTTTTCCGTTGACATAAGTAAGGCCCCTTTGGTTATAAATTTTCCAAAAGCCGGTCGTTGGTATATTACTATTCAGCCAGTCGATAACTCTAATACAAGTGGGACGGGGCAGAGGCATAGCTTCAAGACGTGCTATTTGTTAGTATGGCAAGTGAATCGGTGCCCTCTGGATAAAGGTGGATTAAATTGCACATTTGAAAGGCACATTCTACAGGTAAACTTTTTGATGTTTTGCACGGTTATTTACTATTGCATATGATGATGAACGAGTGATACGACGAGAGGATGATTTTCTTTTATAGTTAAAAACTTGTGTACATCCGGATGTAAGTTGCATTGACCCCAATTAGGGTTGATCAATCCCTAACTATGGTTTATTAATCATAATTAGGATGTAGTTAAGGCTGATGCATTGGAGCGTGTCTCTATTTTTATAGATATATTTGGGTTTTCTTGAAGCTCTTGTGAGTGATGTATACTGGCTTTGCAAACAATCTGAGTATAGATTTTCTCTCGACTTTTATGATCATTCGATCTTTTGTAAACTTATTGCTAAGGGTGTTTAATGCAGACAGTTCTTCGGAAAAATCCATCTGTGCCTTTTGAGTCGAACTACATGCCGATAACTCAAGAGGTTTCAACAAATTCAAACGGATTTCCTCTGGAGCCGTTTCTAAGTAACTTCTCGACTGGAGGTAATGGTGATGGGGCATGGACCTTTTTCCTCCTCGACATCCCTTATGGTGCAACCGGAGGAAACATCCACATCCATCTGAGTGCTGACTCGAAGATCAAGTACGAGCTCTATGCAAGATACGGAGGATTGCCTTCTCTCAGTAGTTGGGATTACTTTTATGCAAACAGCACAAGCAGCAGCAACGGGTCCATGTTTTTCAAGCTGTATGACTCGAGTGAGGAGACAATTAGCTTTTATATGTTATATGTCAGAGGAGGAACTTGGAGCTTCGGGTTGAGACAACTAAATCCTGCTGATTCAAGTGGTAAAACCGGCATCTCCTTATCGCTCGAGAGGTGCCCACAGAAATGCTCTTCTCATGGGACGTGTCAGTCGGTTTTAGATACAAGTGGACTTATGCTGTATAGGTTTGCATATGCCACTCATCTATATTTTTTGACGTATTATATATAATTAGCTCGGCTAACTCATATTTCATCGTGTTCCGAGTTTGCAGTTTCTGTGCTTGTGATAGGAACCATGGAGGTTTTGACTGCAGCGTCGAACTTGTGTCACACCGAGGTAAACCCTGATTGGGGATTGGTTTACCGGGTGGATGCATCGCACAACTTGATTTACAAAAGTTTATGCCAAGATTTAAAAAACTGGATCTTTATTGCTATCTTCTTCCATTTCTCAATCTTGAAGAGCTTATGCTTTAAATTTAGTGTTTTTCCTTTTGTTTAACTGAAAATTGTTGGAACTATTTTGTAGGACACATTAAACAATCGATTTTCCTTATAGCATCGAATGCTGCAGCAGTACTTCCCGCCTACTGGGCCCTCCGCAATAAGGTATGCAGATCAACAAACTTTGAGCAGCAATACACAATTCCTTGCATCTTCTGCATATCCTTTTATCAGATAGTTCTTTTTTCTAGGCATTTGCAGAATGGGTGCTTTACACATCGAGTGGCATCTCTAGCGCATTGTATCATTCGTGTGATGTCGGCACTTGGTGCATACTATCGTTTCGTGTGTTGCAGGTATAGATTCTGACAGTCTTTGGTTTCTCTGAGGTCTTCACTTTTCCGAAAGCTAATTGTTGATTTCTGTGCCCTCAGTTTCTTGACTTCTGGCTTTCTTTCATGGCTGTCATTAGTACTTTCGTGTACTTAGCTTCCATTAGCGAAGTTTCAAAGAGGACGATCCACACGATCCTCGCAATCGTGACAGCCCTCTTGGCTGAAATGGGACCAACGAGGTACTTGTTTAATACAGAGATACACTCATACTTCCAATGCAATCGGAGTTGATCATCATAGGGTTTTGCAGGTCCAAGAACATCAGTTATGTCATAGGCCTAGGAACACTCGGTCTTCTAGTCGGGTGGGCTCTCGAGTTCTGTGCTCGTAGACGGACATTTTCGTTTCCCACAGAGTTCCATCTGAATCTTCTTGCTAGGTAGGTAATCCGATAGACCTAGAAACATGTTGCCTTATGTTTCGTGTTTACATAATCGAAGACATTCCTATCTTCGCCTCAGTAACACTAACACACTTAACGTCTTGATGAATTCAGATGGGAAATCATCAAAGAATGGTTTCAGAGCATAATCAAGACGATCATAAAACGCTTTCGCTGGAGATTCATCGTAGCAGGATTTGCTGCATTGGCAATGGCTGCAGTCAGCTGGAAATTGGAGAGCTCTCAAAGCTACTGGATTTGGCACAGGTATGTCCCTCGCTCTCTCCCTCTCTCTCTCTCTCTCTCTCTCTCTCTCTCTCTCTCTCTCTCTCTCACATGTATGGTGCAAAATCATGTGCAGTTTGTGGCACATATTTATATACTTGTCTTCCTTCCTCTTCCTCTGCTCGAAAGCAAATACCACGACGTGTGACAGCGACAGGCCCTCGGATGGCAGCTACGAGCTAACTCGACAAAATTCATTCAACAGAGGTGAACAAGGGATTGAAAGATAGACACATTCTTTTTCTTTTTTTCTCCTTACACCATAGATCAGATATTTAGGCAACAAATCTTGAAGACTTCCTCTATTTGTAACACTGGTGTATATATACATATATATCTTACATTCACATTCTACATATAGTGGGCTAATGTAAAATTTTGAGGAGAATTGGTTAAATAAAAGAATATTTGCTCTAAACACAGAGTTGCATTTTTTGCCTCCCATGAGGATATCAGTATGGTGCAGACAAATTGACATTGTCACTTTTCTTCTATGTAATTATCACTATTATTTAGGATAATTGTCTCTTCCTAGTTAGAGTGTAAAATAATAAATGTCACTTTATCATTAGAATTGTCACTTTTTTTTATGTTCTTTTTTTTGCTAAAGAATCAGAGGAAATTAAGATTTGTATGTATATTTTGTTCTTGAAGAAAAATGAAAGACATGAAGAAAAAAGCCATATGTACCACGATACAGAGTATATCATCAAAGCAAGCTATTAATATACAGTTAAAAAATTGGCAATACTTGTTTTCTCTCTCTCTCTCTCTCTAAGGAATTATATATCTATATATATATATATATACAAGCCAAACATAAAGCAAAAAAGTAAATGTAATGCCCCGACTTTTTATTAAGGATTATAGACTTTTAATTATTGATTTAAGGATTTCTTATGGTAATTAGGGTTCAGCATCCATTAATAAAATACGGACTTATGTGAATTTGATGATTACAAACGTGATAATTTATTTTTATTTTTATTTCAACGGATGATGCACTCAAAATATATTTTGAGTTCATTAAGAGAATGATGGAGCTCAAAGATTTATTTTGAGTTTTCAAATCGAAAAAAAAAATTAAATTTATGTATTTATTTATTTTTACCGAGAAATTTAGGAATGATGAGTTATAAAATTTTTTCCATCAATATTTTTCTCAAATTATTTTCCTATGATGTATTTATAAATTGAGAGAGTGCACTAATGTTAGTGCTATTTATTCTAATTTTGATCACAAGAGTTTTATGCTCTAGCATTTTATTAATTGATGATTAGTCTTACATATATTTTTTTTCTTACACATGGGTTATTACTACACCACATTTTTATATTTACTTAATGTAACACCCCATTATCCTCCACTAATATTTTCTTTTCCCTACCACTAATCTTTTTCCCTACCATCATTAATATTTTCTTTTCCCTACCACTAATCTTTTTCCCTACCACTACTCCTACCTCTCCACCACACTACTCCTTTTCCCCCACCACTACATTCTTTCTCCCACTCTCACAACTTTTCTCCCACCATTATCACACTCCATAGAAGCCTTTGAAGCCCCAAGAGAAGTAGCAAAGCAAGGGAGAGTGTGGGAAAACTATAGAGTGAAGGTTGTGCTTCGAGGGTGAGTTTTTCTTTGCTTTTTCTCAACTGAAAATGCTTTATGGCCATGGATTTTTACACATTTGTGTGCTATATTATGTGAGGATATGTTTTATGATTTTGGATGATTATTTTGGTAGAGTTTATTGGGTGAAAAACCGTGCATGAGGTAAGGCAGCGAATCTGCCATAAGCACACTGCTCGGCAGTGTTTTGCAAGGCGATTCCAGCCATCCAAACGGTTCCCAAAAATTCCCAAATTAATTGTGTATCATCTTTCATATGTTTTCTATACTTTGGTAAAATTTCAGAAGGTTTGGAGCTCTTATGATTTATTTATGAATTTGTAAACATCACTGCCCATCTGGAATACATTTTTGGTAAACAATCTTTGGGAGGCCATAAGTAAAGTTTCAATCGGTGAAAACCTTTGAAACTTGAATATGTCACTCTAGACTCCAGTATCTTTCTTTTGACATCGGTCTCACCATTTTTGAGTAAGGGAAACAACCGGTATAAATTCTTGAAATCTAGTTCTTATTCCTTGTACCATCCAGTAGATTTTACAAACCTACGACTTTGAGGTGGCAAAGGCCGACTTAAATCTTTGATTCTCAAGCCTATCTTTCTACTGAATATTTACTGACATGTTGGGAACTTACTTGTTCAGTTTTAGAATTTTTGGTGAAGCCTAAAGTGGTTTTTCCGATTTATGTTCTAAATCTGCCAAACTTGAACTCTTTTTGTGCACTGAACTTTAGACAGTCATATCTTCTAAACCATGAATGTTCTTGGAGTAAATCCAACTGTAGAGTGTTATGATCTCTCCCTAGTTTCCAGATTGACCCTTGGGGTTCCCAGTGGAGTTTTGTAAAGGGAGATATGAATTTTTAAAGAAAGCCCACTGACTTGGTTGTAATCTGGAAATCTGAAATTTTCAGATTTTTGCTTGTTAAATACCCATCTTTGAGAGGGCATATCTTGCTCGTTTGAATTTTTTTTCATTCGATTCAAATTGGAGAATGATCCTTGAAATGTCTAGTTTCCAGAATGTCTTTTGGAGCCTCATTTGGAGATCCGAGGCAGATTTGATGTCTGTTGCAAAACAACCTCTTAAGAGCTCAAGTTGTTGAATTATTTTCTATGTATCAAAGTTTATTTTAAAGGATGTTTCATGAAAGATTTAGTATATGTGCGTAACAAGTTTGGGACTATTTATTTTAAATGAGGTCCGTTCTTTTATTTAAATTATGATGGACTTTTAATGAATATTTTTGGGATTAAACTCTTATTTCTTGATTTATATAAATTATTTTTTTTAAGGACTTATAAATATGAATTTCGTAGGCCTACTGACCTACTGTGATCGACGGTTTGTCGATGTCTAATAGCTTTGAAAATTTTATAGCAAGTCCCTACATGAGTCTTGAGTACCCTGGTAAAATTTCAAGCCATTCCAACTTCGTTTGATACTTCTTTAAAATGCAAAACCTAAACTGCACATTACTACCGAGAATTTCAGAGAACAGAGGAAAGAGTCATTCATTTCAGTAGCTTCTTGTGTGATCTAGATTTCCAAATATTTATGGTATTAACCTTATTGTGTTAGCTAGATATCCACCAAAGTTGAGCCCAGTTTGACAACGTTTACTATTTTTCAAAAATCTAAGTTTTCGATTGTTCAAAACTGCCGAACATGGTAGATCGTGGTAAAAACGTCATATCTCTCAAACCACTTGGAGTTTTCGACTCTACTTTTTTTTTTATATGAAACTAGACTCGAAGATCTTTCTTTCGGTATGAGTCTCGAGTCCAGGAGATGTCGGAGTCAGAATAGATTAAATTTTGAAGTTGAGTCAGTGTAAAAATAGAGCATGTTTTGATGATGTTTGATTGTGATTCTTATGTGCCTTATGTGTTTGTGTTGCCTATGTGTTTGAATGAGATTAGACGAGGTATGATTGATTTTTGACTGTCTTTAATGTAACGAATTATGGATGCTAGAACCCTAAAACATTAAAAGATACCCTAGGCACGTAGAATTAGACTTTGTCTTATGACAATTTCTTCACGAACTTATCGACTCTTCATCAATGAAGGTCCGGGCGACAGAAAGTGAAGCCGAAGAAGAAACGACTCCACGCCAGCTTTAAGAACAATTGAGGTGGGCATTACTTTTACTATACGTATATAGAGATCCCCTGCGTGTCGTAGGCCTCTTATACGAATATATGCATGAGATGATTTTAACTGTTAATTTCAGTTTATTATTATGCCAAAATGATAAATGACTCTTATGAAATGAAAATGAAAATGTTTATGAAATGAAAAGTTTATGAAATGATTGACTGCCAAAAATGTTTATGTTTTTATATGTATCCTATCTGTGTTGGTTCGCCAACTTTAAAGGAAATCCAATTGGGATCCTATGCTAGACAAAGGTCGCTAGCTAGGGTTAACGTGTACACTCATGGAGACCGCGAGTCGCTTGCGACCGGTCTTGGCGTCCGTGGTAAGGAGGCCTCCTTCCCGGCGCGTGACAGAAAGGACAGATATGGATCATATAGACTGAAAATGGGATGCGCATCCACCTTTATGAAAATGAATGAAATGTTTTAGTAAGCGCAGGTCATTCAAGAAAACCCTGTGTGTTACTGTTGGCAGTTCAATTTATATATGTATGCATGTTGTATTTTCGGCTTATGTCACTGAGTATTTTTATACTCAGCCCTGCATGTATTTCTAAATGTGCAGGTTGAGCAGGCGATGGAATGGATCGGTGTTGAGCGGATTTCCCTTTTGATGTTTATGTAATGAAACCTTGAGTATGCATCTCCATATGCATAACTCACACGTTTTTTTCGCTGCAAACACTCTGACTTATTTATCATTTCTACTTGAACTTATTACTACTTCATTTTAATTAACTTTCAGTTGGGGTCTAGTCGTTATGGCAGACTCATTTGTGAATTACCCAAGTGGTTATATATATATACCACTAGTTTGTTATTAATGTTGGTTACTTAGTAAATCCCCTTTAATTTCCGTTTCTTATTGTTCACCCCAAGTCATAACCCCGGTTAACCCGTCATTGGGATAGTGGGCTGTGACAGAGTGGTATCAGAGCAGTTCGTTTGCTCTGGCACTAGAAACCTTATTCTAAAAAGCCAAGTCTAGTTTGATTCACTAGACATACGTGGGTTAATACGACACCGCTCAACACTCCATTGCATCGTGCTCAATCAAGGAAAAAGGTAACTGCAGTTACAACGTTTTAAAGATGTTATTGTTCTAAACTGTTTCATGAAGATGTTTATGTAAAGAGCATGCTATGATGAAATGTTGAATGTTTTGCCTTTCATGGCATATCATTGCAGTTATGATGATATAATAAGAAGAATGATAGAGAATTGACACATGCTTTCCCCAGAAAACATAGATTGCTATAAGTTGCATAATCACGATTCTAAAAGAACATAGACTGCTGGATTAGTAGGATATCTCTACAATCTAGATTCTTGAAGTGATGATTTAGAAGAATGATAGAGAACTTAGAGCATTTCAGCTTCCACAAGAAAACAATGGTTCTTTTGAATTACAAAGAGGAATGAAAAGACATGTACGCGTTGAAGGAAAAGCACGGAATGATGATACAAGATGAATTCAAGGCAAACATTGCATCAAGGGTTTAAGCATAAGTCTCTACGTTCGAATGTTTACACACGATGGAACATCGAATCGACTTATGTTACACGATAGATTATAAAAAGGGCGTGATTTGATTGTCTGCGGGTTATATATATATTTGTGACATACATGGGAAATGGGATCCGAGTCCACTAGAATAGAAGACCTTAAAATAAGTTTAGTTGTCTTAATGAAACTTATGTTTTGTTATGCATAGTATGTTCATAACCTTGTACATTTAAGAGTTTTACGTCTACTTACGTATAAGAAGACTCACACTTTTCCTTATCTATTAAAGAGGGTTACGTCCAGGCATATTCCGATAGTTAGGAAAGCTCCGCGTTTGACCCAGCAGAGACTACCCGGGCATATCGAGATTTTAGTATAGCTTTTGACGACGACATAAGAATTGTTATAGCTTAGTATACACGCCTTTGGACTGTTGCCCATGTCTTTGGGACTACAAGTTATATAAGAAAATATGGTTCGACTGTCTGTATGTAGACCTTGGGGAATAAGAGTCTAGTTCAATAGGACTAGAACCTTAAGTGAGCTTTAAGCTGCCACTACGAACTCAAGTTTCGTTATGTATAGTATGTCCACGACTTCTCAAGTTCGGGACAATGTTTCCCGTGTGACTGGGAAGTGATGATGTTGGACCTGGCCAGTCCACATGATCCAAATCTCAGTAGACGTCTTTTGGGTTTAAAACCTATATGTTTCAACTTTCGGTTGAAAAGCCAGACGGGTTCTTACTCGAGGTCATTTTGTTCGACCTTGTAGTTAATCATTTCATACCCTCTGGTCATTCTTTTGAATCTCTTGAACAATTTCTACAACACCTTGCTTTGATGTTGTGTTGATTTTGAGCATTGCAACTCGTGAGTTGTCATAGTAGATTCCCTTTATCGATAAGACTAAGAAGTATTAGTCTACTGACCTAGTATACCACCCAAACTATAGCTTTGTATAGTTGTCTCTCATTGTGTTTAAATTAGTTGAGATTAGTCTTTGTCCTATGAATATTATCGACCACTCATTATGATAGAAATTCAGAATCCAAATTGAGACCGTAATATAGAGTTTGCGTACATGAACGACTTTCTGTGTTGCATTCCAATTGACTGAATTTGCAGATTTTGGTTGAAGGCCAAAAGAAAAGCGATGACTCAAGAAGAGCTGTCAGACTTGTCTTAGAAGATTTTCAGACGGGGGTATATGACAATTATATTTCTAATAGCCGTTATAAGAGGAAAGGAAAAGAAGTGTTTAATCCAAAGCAAAACAAGATGGGATATGACCAAGTATGACCATATTTTCTGCAGCATGTCCGTTAGGCCCCACAGTAGGTGGACATAGAAGAAAAGATGATAGACAAGTTTCACTCCGGCCTAAGGTACTCGACAATTATACTGAGTTTATGAACTCTGAATTGTTCAGCCAAGCTCTGGACGCCGAGGTAGTAGGCCCGAGATTTGCTCGACCCAAACTCAACTCAGGAAGCAAATGATCAAGGACGAAGGCAAGACTACTATGATAGTCGAAATGGCAAGAGGCCTTGGTAGGAAACATAGTGCCCAAAGGCAAGGACAAGGACATCAAACAAACATAGGACCTACTAAGGATAAGTAGGGCCAGCCTGGGGTACCTCCATGGCCGAAGTTTTCCAAGTCATATTATGATATATGTTTGGATGATAGTAATACATGTTTTAAATATGGTCAGAAGGGCCATTTTGCTAAAGATTTCCAAGCGAGGCCACAAGGAGGGATGTGAAGATCGAATCAACCGGGTCAAGCACAACCATTTAGGGTCATTCTAGGCCAACAACTACTCTATCCACCACAACCCCCTTAAGTTAGAACCTATGCCCCGCACAAGAATAAATAAGGAAGCAAACAAGGAAACCTAATAAGTATGGGCACGCTACTCAACACACCTGTTATACTTCTGTTCGATACGGGTGCCTCGCATTCTTTCTCTGCAAGTGCATGTGCAAATACCCTAAAACTCATACCTGAAAAGGGCTAATCTGGACATGAGAAATTCTTTACCCATAGGAGGGGCGACGATAGAAACACATGCTTACTCAAACCAAGAGGTAAACATAGGATCATTTAAGGTCATAGTAAACAACTTGCAGTTTATACAATATAGGACATTGATATAATCCTAGGGATTGACTGGTTAGCTAAGAACTACGCCACAGTTTTATGCAAGGAGCGGAAGATTGCTTTTAACTTTTCGGGGATGGATGCTTTGAGATAAACCTGGGGAACAGGATACCAATTATTTCAGCCTTACAAGCGAGGAAGATGATGAACAAGATAGACTGCCAAGCTTTCCTGGTATACCTGATCGGAGGAGTTGAGACCAAAGGGATAATTGAAGACGTAGAGATTGTACGGGAATTCTGAGATATTTTTCAGAAAATTTACCAGGGCTGCCACTCGATAGACAAGTAGAATTTACCATCGATTTTGAACCAGGATCAGCACCAGTATCCAAGGCACCTTATAGGATGGCTCCAAGGGAATTGGAGGAGCTAAAGATCCAATTACAGGAATTATTGGACCTAGGTTTTATCAAACCTAGTGTATCCCATGGAAAGCGCATGTGTTATTTGTCAAGAAGAAGGAAGGCACCTTGAGGATTATTTATTCAACCAACTCAAAGGCGTGAGTGTAATCTTTAAGATCGATTTGAAGTTTGGGTATCATCAGTTAAAAGTTAGACATGAAGATATACCCAAAACGGCTTTCCGAATAAGATATGATCACTACGAATTCGTAGTTGTGCCGTTCGGATTAATAAACGCGCCAGTGGTGTTCATGGACCTCATGAACAGAGCATTCTATCCTTACTTGGATAAGTCCATCTTGGTATTCAAAGACGATATCCTTATCTACTCCAAGATTAAGAAGAATATAAGAAACATTGAGAATCGCGTTGCAAACACTAAGGGGTGAATGTCTTTATATCAAATTCACTAAATGTGAGATTTGGCTTAAGGTCAGAAGGTATCAAGGTTGAAGCAGTACAAGGATGGAGGTCACCAACAACTCCAAATGAGATAAGAAGTTTCTTAGGATTAGCTGGCTACTATCGAAGATTCATTGAAGGATTTTCAAAAATAGCAAGACCAATGACGCAGTTACTTGGGAAAGGAATCAAGTATACTTGGACTGATGAGTGCGAGAGAAGTTTTCAGCAGCTCAAGGACATGTTAACTACTGCACCAGTGCTAGCAGTTCCAGAACCAGACAGGGAATATGTGATCTACACGGATGCGTCGAAAAATGGACTAGGTTGTGTGTTAATGCAAGAGGGAAAGGTGATAGCATATGCATCGCGACAACTTAGACCACATGAACTGAATTATCCAACCCATGATTTAGAATTAGCTGCAGTGGTGCATGCACTGAAAATATGGAGACATCACCTATACGGAGTTAGGTGTGAGATATTCACCGATCATAAAAGCTTGAAATATTTTTTCAAGCAAAGGGATCTGAACATGAGACAAAGAATATGGCTCGAACTAGTAAAGGATTATGATTGTGGTATTAACTACCACCCAGACAAGGCCAATGTAGTAGCCGATGCATTGAGTCCTAAAGTCTCGTCTAAGTTAGGATACTTTCTCACGAGGGAAGATGAACTCATTAAAAACTTTGACAAGATGAGGATAGAAGTGATTAAACCACCTAATACAATAGCGAGTGTTATTGCGACAATACCCAGTTTGAGAAAAATGGTGGTAGAAGCAAAAAGGAAGGACGAAAAGATGGAGAAGCTACGAGGAAGAATAAGGATAAGAAGTTTCAAGAATTACAACGACGAATCAGATAATACTATCTTCTTTGAAGGGAAGATATGCATGTCCATGACAATGAACTTAAGAATAAGATAAAGCCATGGCACCCATATACTGTCACCAGGAAGTACTAAGATGTATTAAGATCTAGAAAAATTCTAGTTAGGAGGAATGAAACGAGATGTAACCTCATTTGTTGAAATATGTCTTGCGTGCTAGCAAGTGAAGGTTTTACAACATATCACATTGTTACTTTGAGTCTTCGAGCTCATAAAGTCAAGCTTAATGTCGTGTTTGGGACAAACTGAGCCCTTAACGAACCAATGAATTTCGTTGTCGAGATGGATTTTTTCGAATCCATCATACTTAAGCAAAGGTTGTCACGAAAGGGGGCAGTCAATGCCCACATGACTCGAGATTCCTTCGATGAATGAATAAAAGTTTATAACGGCGTTTTAGGCTGACTGCCTACATGCTCGAAATGGTTGGTCTCCTTACAAACTGTTTAAGTTGCCTTAAGAATGCTCTAGAGATATTCGTCATTATAGTTCCGCTTAAACGACATAGAAATTATTAATAAGGTATGTTGAGGACGACCGAGCTAAACCGGGGTGAAAGCTGAGAACATGTTTTTGCCACTCATTGTGAGACATATAATACCAGTTATCAATCGACTATCGATAGATTGGCAAATGAGGTGTTATACCTGAGGAAATATAGATCACCACTTTGTTGGGATGAAATGGCGAGATGATTGAGATCGTCCGTCAAATCAGAAAAAGGAATCAAGGAGGCCCAGGATAGACAGAAGTCATATGCTGACAAGCGCCGAAAGGACCTATAGTTTGAGGATGTAAAGAAAATTTTTCTGAAGGTTTCTCCATCAAGAGGAATCGTTAGATTCGGTGTAAAGGGTAAACCTAAACCCCGTTTTATAGGCTCATACGAGATTGTAGAAAGGATAGACCCAATAACTTACTGGTTGGCGTTAGCGCTAAGCTTTGAGAATGTGCGTAATGTATCCCATGTCGCAAATAGAGAAGTATGTTTACGATTCAAAGCATATGATCCATAAGAACAACATTATTATTAGTCAATATTTGAGTTACGAAGGAAGATCCAAATCTATCTTAGATCGGGAAGTTCAGGTACTAAGGACTAAGTCAATACCGATAGTAAGGGACCTATGAATATATCATGGTCAATAATAGACTACCGTCTAACAGGAAAGTGAAGTACTCAGAGTTATTTTCTGAGGTACAAATTTCGGGACGAAATTTATGTTAAGGGGGATAGTATGTAATGCCCCGACTTTTTATTAAGGATTATAGACTTTTAATTATTGATTTAAGGATTTCTTATGGTAATTAGGGTTCAGCATCCATTAATAAAATACGGACTTATGTGAATTTGATGATTACAAACGTGATAATTTATTTTTATTTTTATTTCAACGGATGATGCACTCAAAATATATTTTGAGTCCATTAAGAGAATGATGGAGCTCAAAGAGTTATTTTGAGTTTTCAAATCGAAAAAAAAAAATTAAATTTATGTATTTATTTATTTTTACCGAGAAATTTAGGAATGATGAGTTATAAAATTTTTTCCATCAATATTTTTCTCAAATTATTTTCCTATGATGTATTTATAAATTGAGAGAGTGCACTAATGTTAGTGCTATTTATTCTAATTTTGATCACAAGAGTTTTATGCTCTAGCATTTTATTAATTGATGATTAGTCTTACATATATTTTTTTTCTTACACATGGGTTATTACTACACCACATTTTTATATTTACTTAATGTAACACCCCATTATCCTCCACTAATATTTTCTTTTCCCTACCACTAATCTTTTTCCCTACCATCATTAATATTTTCTTTTCCCTACCACTAATCTTTTTCCCTACCACTACTCCTACCTCTCCACCACACTACTCCTTTTCCCCCACCACTACATTCTTTCTCCCACTCTCACAACTTTTCTCCCACCATTATCACACTCCATAGAAGCCTTTGAAGCCCCAAGAGAAGTAGCAAAGCAAGGGAGAGTGTGGGAAAACTATAGAGTGAAGGTTGTGCTTCGAGGGTGAGTTTTTCTTTGCTTTTTCTCAACTGAAAATGCTTTATGGCCATGGATTTTTACACATTTGTGTGCTATATTATGTGAGGATATGTTTTATGATTTTGGATGATTATTTTGGTAGAGTTTATTGGGTGAAAAACCGTGCATGAGGTAAGGCAGCGAATCTGCCATAAGCACACTGCTCGGCAGTGTTTTGCAAGGCGATTCCAGCCATCCAAACGGTTCCCAAAAATTCCCAAATTAATTGTGTATCATCTTTCATATGTTTTCTATACTTTGGTAAAATTTCAGAAGGTTTGGAGCTCTTATGATTTATTTATGAATTTGTAAACATCACTGCCCATCTGGAATACATTTTTGGTAAACAATCTTTGGGAGGCCATAAGTAAAGTTTCAATTGGTGAAAACCTTTGAAACTTGAATATGTCACTCTAGACTCCCGTATCTTTCTTTTGACATCGGTCTCACCATTTTTGAGTAAGGAAAACAACCGGTATAAATTCTTGAAATCTAGTTCTTATTCCTTGTACCATCCAGTAGATTTTACAAACCTACGACTTTGAGGTGGCAAAGGCCGACTTAAATCTTTGATTCTCAAGCCTATCTTTCTACTGAATATTCACTGACATGTTGGGAACTTACTTGTTCAGTTTTAGAATTTTTGGTGAAGCCTAAAGTGGTTTTTCCGATTTATGTTCTAAATCTGCCAAACTTGAACTCTTTTTGTGCACTGAACTTTAGACAGTCATATCTTCTAAACCATGAATGTTCTTGGAGTAAATCCAACTGTAGAGTGTTATGATCTCTCCCTAGTTTCCAGATTGACCCTTGGGGTTCCCAGTGGAGTTTTGTAAAGGGAGATATGAATTTTTAAAGAAAGCCCACTGACTTGGTTGTAATCTGGAAATCTGAAATTTTCAGATTTTTGCTTGTTAAATACCCATCTTTGAGAGGGCATATCTTGCTCGTTTGAATTTTTTTTCATTCGATTCAAATTGGAGAATGATCCTTGAAATGTCTAGTTTCCAGAATGTCTTTTGGAGCCTCATTTGGAGATCCGAGGCAGATTTGATGTCTGTTGCAAAACAACCTCTTAAGAGCTCAAGTTGTTGAATTATTTTCTATGTATCAAAGTTTATTTTAAAGGATGTTTCATGAAAGATTTAGTATATGTGCGTAACAAGTTTGGGACTATTTATTTTAAATGAGGTCCGTTCTTTTATTTAAATTATGATGGACTTTTAATGAATATTTTTGGGATTAAACTCTTATTTCTTGATTTATATAAATTATTTTTTTTAAGGACTTATAAATATGAATTTCGTAGGCCTACTGACCTACTGTGATCGACGGTTTGTCGATGTCTAATAGCTTTGAAAATTTTATAGCAAGTCCCTACATGAGTCTTGAGTACCCTGGTAAAATTTCAAGCCATTCCAACTTCGTTTGATACTTCTTTAAAATGCAAAACCTAAACTGCACATTACTACCGAGAATTTCAGAGAACAGAGGAAAGAGTCATTCATTTCAGTAGCTTCTTGTGTGATCTAGATTTCCAAATATTTATGGTATTAACCTTATTGTGTTAGCTAGATATCCACCAAAGTTGAGCCCAGTTTGACAACGTTTACTATTTTTCAAAAATCTAAGTTTTCGATTGTTCAAAACTGCCGAACATGGTAGATCGTGGTAAAAACGTCATATCTCTCAAACCACTTGGAGTTTTCGACTCTACTTTTTTTTTATATGAAACTAGACTCGAAGATCTTTCTTTCGGTATGAGTCTCGAGTCCAGGAGATGTCGGAGTCAGAATAGATTAAATTTTGAAGTTGAGTCAGTGTAAAAATAGAGCATGTTTTGATGATGTTTGATTGTGATTCTTATGTGCCTTATGTGTTTGTGTTGCCTATGTGTTTGAATGAGATTAGACGAGGTATGATTGATTTTTGACTGTCTTTAATGTAACGAATTATGGATGCTAGAACCCTAAAACATTAAAAGATACCCTAGGCACGTAGAATTAGACTTTGTCTTATGACAATTTCTTCACGAACTTATCGACTCTTCATCAATGAAGGTCCGGGCGACAGAAAGTGAAGCCGAAGAAGAAACGACTCCACGCCAGCTTTAAGAACAATTGAGGTGGGCATTACTTTTACTATACGTATATAGAGATCCCCTGCGTGTCGTAGGCCTCTTATACGAATATATGCATGAGATGATTTTAACTGTTAATTTCAGTTTATTATTATGCCAAAATGATAAATGACTCTTATGAAATGAAAATGAAAATGTTTATGAAATGAAAAGTTTATGAAATGATTGACTGCCAAAAATGTTTATGTTTTTATATGTATCCTATCTGTGTTGGTTCGCCAACTTTAAAGGAAATCCAATTGGGATCCTATGCTAGACAAAGGTCGCTAGCTAGGGTTAACGTGTACACTCATGGAGACCGCGAGTCGCTTGCGACCGGTCTTGGCGTCCGTGGTAAGGAGGCCTCCTTCCCGGCGCGTGACAGAAAGGACAGATATGGATCATATAGACTGAAAATGGGATGCGCATCCACCTTTATGAAAATGAATGAAATGTTTTAGTAAGCGCAGGTCATTCAAGAAAACCCTGTGTGTTACTGTTGGCAGTTCAATTTATATATGTATGCATGTTGTATTTTCGGCTTATGTCACTGAGTATTTTTATACTCAGCCCTGCATGTATTTCTAAATGTGCAGGTTGAGCAGGCGATGGAATGGATCGGTGTTGAGCGGATTTCCCTTTTGATGTTTATGTAATGAAACCTTGAGTATGCATCTCCATATGCATAACTCACACGTTTTTTTTCGCTGCAAACACTCTGACTTATTTATCATTTCTACTTGAACTTATTACTACTTCATTTTAATTAACTTTCAGTTGGGGTCTAGTCGTTATGGCAGACTCATTTGTGAATTACCCAAGTGGTTATATATATATACCACTAGTTTGTTATTAATGTTGGTTACTTAGTAAATCCCCTTTAATTTCCGTTTCTTATTGTTCACCCCAAGTCATAACCCCGATTAACCCGTCATTGGGATAGTGGGCTGTGACAGTAAACCACCTTAATATCTCCAATCTGCTGTATGATATATTGATATGCATGTACAATCATCATTTTACAACCCTGTGACAGTGGCTTCTTCCTCCATATTTCCTTCAATAGCACTCTTAAAACAGCAATCAAAATCAAGCAATTTGTATGAGAAATGGATTGAGCTACACATGCTGCAGCCTGCACTCTGATGTAGTATGTATTTACTCGTGGATTACATCCAAAATCGACAGCTCCTTGTGGTCCTTCCTGATGCTCCAAAGAATCTCCGCGCATTTCCTCATGCTTGGCCTGTTCTTCCGGTGGGGAGCCAAACACTGCAACGACAACTCAAAAATCTTCTCGAGGGCAAAGTTATTCGCAGGAGACCTCACCAGCCTCGGATCCAAAGCCATAATTGCATCACCATTGGTAAACTTCTTCAATGCCTGCAGTTTTACAAAATCGTTTCAAAACACACAACACACCTCTCTCTCTCTCTCTCTCACACACACACACACACAAAAAAAAAACTAGTTATCATATTCATATCATAGGAGATGAGTGAAGAATGTGTACCCATTTGGCAGTGATGCGTTCCCTGACATCTCGTTTAGGCTCAATGGGACGTCTGCCTGTGATGAGCTCTACCAGCAAGACACCAAACGAGTAGACATCACTCTTCTCTGTGAGCTGGTAAGTTTTGAGGTATTCCGGATCTAAGTAGCCAGCAGTTCCTTTGACTTGAGTAGAAACATGCGTAGCTCCCGTCTCACTATCAGCTCCCAGCCGTGCAAAACCAAAGTCGGCCACTTTTGCTCGTAGATTCTCAGTGAGGAGAATGTTGGAGGACTTGATGTCTCTGTGTATGATAGGATGATCTGCAACATACAGATATAAAGATATGGAAACTAAGTCTCTTCAAATCAAGCATACAAAATGAACTAATGCAAACCTGTGTACATATGCAGATAAGTGACAGCATGTGCCACATCAATCGCAATTTCTAACCGTGAAGCAAAATCAAGAATGTTGCCATCCAAACCTGCAAAATCAAGAACGTTCTAAGAGGCGATGAATTTGAGCAAACCAGCCAAATGCATGAACACGAAGGCGAAAGAACTCACAGTCCAGATGCTCCCTAAGAGTTCCATTTGCAACATACTCAACCACAAGAATTCTCTCATCTTCATGTTCCAAAAAACCATATAATCTCACTAGATTCTGATGTTCCACTTTTGCTAGAGTCCTAACCTCAGTTTGAAACTCAACTCCTAAGTGTTTATCATACACAATCTGCAAACACACAAATCTAATAAAACTAACAAAATAATAGCAACATCATAGTAAAAACATCTACTTTTGATAGCTTGTGCAACAAAAATTGTATCAAGGTTAACCTTCTTGGCGCGTTTAATGGCAACTATCGTTCCATCTTCAAGATGACCCTTGTAGACCGTTCCAAATCCTCCTTGTCCGATCTTTAAGGTGGGCGAGAAGTTTCTGGTCGCCTTCAGGATTTCTTCAAAGGTGAACTTCATACTTCCTGGCTCTCTCCGGTGAGTTGAACCGTTGGTACTACCATATATCGATTGATTTGAATTACGCCTCTGCCTGCTTCCAGAACTCGATGCTGCTTCAGATAGAACAGCAACATGATCAACTACAAATCTGTTCTCATTCAACAAGGAATCCAGTTCCTATATGCTTATTACCTATGTGAATTTTTTAAAATATTAACAATAAGTTTAACAGTATTGTCATCAGTTTAGGCCACATTCTATAAAGTAAAATCAAATATAGAATAACTATGTAAACATTTTCACATTGTTATTCACTATGATTGCAAAAGAACTCCTCCCACAACTACAATGATTATCATGGATTTGCACCGATGCACACAGTCAATTGTGTACCTGTACACGTACACCTACAATTGTGTGCTACAATAGAAATTGAGTTAAGCAGCATTTAATAAACTAGAAAATTATCAGAAATTCTCAATCTTCATATATACTCGCGTGATTCAAGTTTCTTTCACACGCACACGCACACACGTGTGCAGCCACTAGTAATCATGAAAATGGAACTTCAAATTTCAAAAATACTACCTCCGTCCCGCTCCAAATGTCTCCTTTCTTTTGGGCACGGAGATTAAGAAATGTGTATAAAGTAGATAAAATGGGTATAAAGTAGATAAAGTGGGTTGTTGGAAATTATTTAAATATTGAGTATAGAGAAAGAGTGTATTACCAAAAAAAGAATGAGACATTTGGAGTGGGACAACCCAAAATAGAAAATGGGACATTTGGAGTGGGACGGAGGGAGTAATAAACAAAGCGGTACCAGAAGAATCATTGAAAGTGTTGCTGAAGTTTTTCTCCGGCTCGGGGGGAGTGAAACAAGCCACCAGCGCATCCGCGATGGAGCAGGCGGCGGCGGCGACGGGGTTCCTGGTGGCGGCGGTTGTGGGGGTGGCTGACCTCCGAGAAGTATTGGTGGAGGCTGATGAGGAGAAGGTCGATGTGCTCGCCGAGTGAGAGGAATTCACAGGCGTTCCGGCGTCGGAGCTCCGGCGCCGGCCGCCGAGAGAAGAACTCCTCATGGCTAGGGATGCTCCTACGTCGCACAAGTTTTTTCAAGTGGATTATGTGTTTAAGAGAGAGAGAGAGAGAGAGAGATGGCGGGCAGCTTTGGCATTAAATTGCAAGTTGTGTTAGCGACGATGACTTTGACTTTTATCCATGCCCACTTTTTTGAAAACTAAACATTAGGAGTATTTAAATTTGAATTAATAGTAATTTTATAGAGTTACTTTGACCGAATTTCAGTTTATAGTTTTAATTTTAATTTATTTTTAATTTAAATTTTAATAAAGTTTTTAATTATAATCACAATCACATAAAAAATAACTACTCATATGTTTTTTAATGAAATTACACTTCAAAACAGTGGCCATGAAATTAGACTCTAATGTATAACAGTAAATAGTTCATTATCATTGGATTATTGATTTTTAGGCGCGACTCCAACTACATCGATGGTCGATAATGATCTTTTAATATAGAATATTATACTTTAGTTTCGTAGCGATTAGTTATTATTTTAAGTATAATTTTCGATCAGAAAGAAAAAAAGTTACTACTATATTTTGGTGCGATTGATTAATACGAAAGCACCGACACAAATTTATAGCAATTTTATGTTAGATTTGGAATTATCTTAAGAACATACTCCTATGTTTATTTTTCACAAAAAAAGCCTATGCTCGAAAATGCTGTATAAATGTATAATATTATTTTAATTTCCATTATACTATTTCCAGCTGTTTGGACTAAAACTAACCTATACTTCAATGATTGGAGACTTAATAATTATTTATTAGCCAAAATTCAAACCTATAAACCATTGTTTTCCACGCGTTCCATATTTTATTTAGAAAGTCACTACAAATATAGGGCATGTATAAGTTGTACAATATGTACAACGACAGTATAATCATTCATAAATTATGAATTTGAAAGTTTATTAGTAATTAAATAATTTAAAATGCATCTAATAGCAAACGATGTTGTTACTTGTTACTTAAATGAAATAGATAAGGTGTCAATTTATGCAAAGTGTAACTTACCTTTGAGGGCACTTTTGGTCGGTAAGTAATTATAACTCTAAATTAGTGTAACTTTAGCAATAATTATAGTTGCCGATAAATAATACTCCATATATACAACAATTATTTAGCTTTACATACACAGTGAAACTTTAGTAATTCTTACAAGAGGGTATGAAATCATTTACAAGTCCAATTTAGATTATAGTGATTAATATTCAAAGTCTAATTTCGAGATTATTATTTTTATCTTCTGATTTAAGTTTAACAAGAGCAGTTTCTTTAGGGAGCGTTTAATTTTGAGATTAGTCTAACTAAACAAAAAATGCTAGTAAGGTTAGTTCTCTATTTATTATGATGAATTGAAATTTTGAAATATTTAAAGATTGGTGATTATTATTATTATTATTATTATTATTATTATTATTATTATTATTATTATTATTATTCAAGCTATTTTGGATTGATTTATATCCCAACAAACAGTAAATTGGAAAATTTATAATTTTTAAAAAGAAAATTACTTAATTATACATCTTATTACACGAGTTTTTTTTTTAAATAACAATTAATGCAGTGCTGCATCAAGTTAATTACAGTTGATATAGCATTTATTGGTACATAAAAAATATATTATTCCGAAAAAACCCAATGTCACAAAAATAATCCTTAAAAGAATTGCATTACAACTTACAAGTGTTTAAGTGTATAACATCAAATCAAAGGTTGTTATGATACTTGTGTGTCACTTCACAACTTGAAAGTTGGTGGGCTCAACAATTTATATCCCAAACTAACGTCAAACCCGTCGAAATTTGACGGAAATTATTTTATGTCATCATTTATAATTATTTTATATTATTTTTATTACTATAGCATCTGAAATAATTTATATATAAATTATTTTTTTTAATTAATTTAATATGATCAAATTAAATTAGTAATATAATACTCCCTCTGTCCACGAAATGAGTACCCATATTTCCTTTTTCGTCCGTCCACGAAATGAGTACCCATTTCCCTTTTTGGCAAGTGTACCCCACATATCTTTTTAATTAATACACTCAAAAAATGGGACCCTTAAACTATTCACACTACACTCCATACATTTCTTAAAACTCGTGCCGTCCACAAATGGGTACTCATTTCGTGGACGGAGGGAGTATTTGAAATAATATTAATCTTAATCACTTTCGCCAATTAAATGTAGGTTGTGATAATAGAAATACATTTTTATATAAATATTCATTTGGTGAAGTTTATAAAAAGTTGATGTGGGATTGAAGATTTTAGGAAATAAAAAATATGTAAATTTAAAGTATGATATGATGTACGATTTATATGTCGCATCTGCTGTTAATCGTATATTAATACTCCCTCCGTCCACCAATTAAAGGCCTAGGGGAAAAAACACGGGTTTTAAGAAAAAGTGTATTTTTATTAGTTGAGTGGAGAAAGGGTCCCACTTTTTAAGAAAAAGTGTATTTTTATTAGTTGAGTAGAGAAAGGGTCCCACTTTTTTGTAAAGAATCTTTGACTTTTTTGATTAAATAATGAATAAAAACTTACCAAAAATAGGTAGGCCTTGTTTTTGTGGACGTCCCAAAAAGGCAAGTAGGCCTTGAATTGGTGGACGAAGGGAGTAATATTTACTCTCTCTGTCCCTCAAACATTCAAACATTTTTTTTTCTATTTTGGTTCGTCCCCAAACATCTTCATAACCAATTTTTGAAAACAATTTCACTAATTATTATTCTTACAATTTCACTTTTTGTGGGACTCGTCCTCCACTTTCACTAACTATCACTCTTAGAATTTCACTTTTTGTGGGACTCATTCTCAACTTATCAAATACATAACTAACTTTTATTAAAACCTGTGTCATCCTCTCTTAGGAAGATATTTGGGGGACGGAGAGTTTGTTCAAATTCATTAAATTTGACGGATAAGAAATAATTTAACTAAACATATGTCATCTGAGTATCATCTCATATGGACCTAATAAGACCAGATAATCATATGAAGCTCTAAAGACCACATATGACATTTGAACGTCAAAATTTTGAAAACCATATGGGAGTTTGAAATATCACATCTGAATTTTGAGCATCATCTTGTATGGAGCTTGAAGATTATAACTTACTTGTGAGTATAATTTTATCTAGAATTTGTGAAACTATAATTAAGTTATGAGAATAATCTCGTCTCAACTTTAAACAACATCGTCAAATTTGAAATCATATTCAATCATATATATATATATATATATATATATATATATATATATAATTAATTATTTAAGTAAATACATCTATATATAAACGTATTATATATATACATATTAATTTGTGAGTATGCTGTGATAAACTTAAACTAATATTATATAATAAAATAAAATATAAATATAAATCTTTTTTAGTTATGAAAATTGATTAAAAATTTAGAAATAAAAAATAAAAATGAATGAAAATTGAAGAAAGTTAAAATAGAGTGATTATACGACGCCGATATAATTTATTTTGTTATTATATATATATATATATATATATATATATATATATATATATATATATATATAGAGAGAGAGAGAGAGAGAGAGAGAGAGATTGGGCATAGTCATGTATTTTATTTATTTATAACATTTAGTTGAAGAATATCTTTTCTGAAAAATGAATTGGCATATGAATTGATTGCTTTTTGTAATTTATCACAACTTGAAAGTTGGTGGGCTCAACAATTTATATCCCAAATTTAATTTTCTACGCGAATTTTGGAATTAGCTCAGTGCTATTTTTATTTTTATTCCCCACTAATTATTTATTTAGATTTTCCTACAAAATATTGTCGTGTGACAAGTTGATAAAATTGGGCTGAGCTGGAAATAGAGGTTTGAAAAAATAAATGGGCCGAGTTGGACTTCCCAAAATTGGGCCTAAAAATAGTCGGCCCAATATCATAATTTCAAAAGTGAATCAGTCAAAGCGTGTGTCGTAGTCAATACCTATTTATTGATAAAATCACATAATTTCAAATCAATTTACAACAACGTGCTTAGAGCTACTTAGTTGAGAGGATCTAAAATTTATTTTAGATTTGAATATTAAAATGCATTTTATTGAGAGAGCCAAAAAAGAAAAAAGAACCTGAAAAAACTCTTGGAAAGCACAAGAGAGCTAGATAAGGTCCAAACCTTATTAAAATTCAATGAAACAAAATATTAAGATAGAAAAAGAGTATTTGTCAAAGAAAGAAAAATCAAACAGTAAGATATATAAATTTTTTGAGCTTCGCACTAACCATAAAGAACCGGCGCATCACCCCGAAACCAGTACTACCCCCGACATGTAAACAGAAAGACATGACCAAAACCATAGCAAAATAAAACAAAGCGCTGCTAAATACACCAAAAAATCATGAAGAGAACCTGACAGAGTGAGGCCCGATGTCCAGCACACCGAAACCTTGTTAAAAAATCTGCTCGGGCATCCCAAAAACGCACCAAAACGAATATCGTCTAAGCGCCTATGAACCAAGCACGCAAGGTACTAGCCAATGGAATGCCGAAGATCATCGCAACCAACGGGACCTAGTAAATGCCCCCACACACAAAGGTTCCAGTGAGAAAGAACGAGGGACGGGTAAGACAAGACCCAAGGCCCAGCGCACCGGTGTCTTGCCAAAAAGTCTGCCTTGCCCCAGTTATTTTTAAGATTAGATTAAATCAATTTTTTTTTTTTTATTTTACGAAGATGATGTAAGTTCTAAATTGAAAAGCGGGTTTTAAATCTTACCACTACTATTTTTATTGAATTCGTCACGTAAATCTATAATTCGATTAAAATTGAAGTGAGTTTCTTTTTTTTTAATTAATTAATGAAGCTCATGATTAAAAATAATTTGAGTCCCCACCTCCTTTTATAAATTGGGGTCGACATATTTAGAATTATCAAAATTTTAATAGGTCGACTAAATTTGATGTGACCTGAATTAATTTGATTTCATAATTCCAGTTGCACATACCTCACTAATATAATTTATATATTTTTCATATAATTTGTAAATGTATATTACTTTAGTTTTAACTACTTTGGTGGTGGAGAATTTACGTCGGTCAATCAGTCATGCTCAATGTAAAGATCATTATTTAACTCCATGTTTATATATATTTAAAATAAACTAAATGTAATCATATAAGAAAAAAATAAATAAATAATCCAAAAGCCCAATAATTGATGAAAGATACCCATTTAAATTCACGAGCAATCAATTTTCTACCGACATCTATCATGATGTAACCAACAAAATTTTCTATACTATTCTTTTCAACTACACAATTTTTTTTCGCATAATTAGATATTTTTGGAAAAGAAACAAAAAGAACTCACACCCACCATATGCATATTCATTAATTGTTTTGGTAATATATGCATATTCATGATTACTCATTAAAATAGTAAAATTAATTAGACCTATCACTCGCTAAAATAGTTAACGCTTAATCTCGTTTGTCCTAAATCCTTATTATCCATCTTTCTCTCATTCTGTTAGATACTGTACATGAATTTTGTAATGAAAAAATAAAATAAAATAGAATCAAAACATATTAAAAAAAAAGTTAATTTAGCTGAAATCAAAATATTAGCACCACTCAATCAAAAATGGCCAACGTGCCTCTCTTAGCTCTCTACACTTTCCAATACTATCGTTTTGACTTTCCAAAATTTGCCTCTCCTTTTCAGCCCAGCCCCTCCAATTTACCATTATTTGCAAAGATTCCCCATTCTTTACAAAAAGGCTGAAAAAAAGCAGAGCCCCACTGCCATGAACTGAAGAAGAACAAACCCTTGTTTTTCCTAGCTCGCAAACAGCCCCTTGTTGCATGCCCATGAATAAAGGTGCAATCTTTTTTGGTAAATTTCTAGTTTTTGTAATGCTACTGCCTTTTCCTTTTTCCTTCTTGAAATTGATGGGTTTGTGTTTTTTGGGTGGGAAACTGAGTTTATTGTTTTTGGGATTTCTCTGAAAGTTTTTTTTTTTTTTTCAGGCCAATTGTTTTAGCTCATTAATGAACAAAAAAATTGTGTGTGAAAATCTTGCTCTGCTTTGTTTGCTTGTGATCATGTGAAACGGTGTTCTGTAGTTACTTTGCTCAATTTGAACCTACAACACACACACACACACACAGAGAGTCTGTGTGTTATACTAGATGCTATGGATGAGTATGAGAGCTTGTTTATGCCCTTTTACAGGGTGATATATGTGTGTGTGTATTTGGAGGGTGAGTTTGAATGTTTGATGGTTGGATTAGCTTTTACTTTGATTATTCACAGTGACCTAAATATTTTTGGCTCATTTCTTAATTTGAGGAAAGTTTAAGCTTCTGCAGTCATAAGTTTATCTTTCTGGTTAAATTTTGATTGCCCTAAAATTTTATGCTTCTCATTGCAGCATTTTGTGATGTTGAGTGCTACAACAACAGAAACTAGACATTCTAGCATTAGGGAGTTTCATTGCTGATTAAATTAGTCTTGGAAATGGGAGGTTGCTGTTGTTCCTCCAGAAAGCCGCAGTTTCATGGAACACCGGTCTATTATTATGTTAGTATCGCATTCTCCCTTCATCAATCTTAATCGAACACCTTGTTAATTGTAACTAGTTATGGTTGGTTAGTTGTGCTTCTATATCTGCATTTGTAAATTTTACTCAGTAATTCTTATAGCTTCTGTTAGAACCTAAGAGTAGATAAGTTCTTCTCCTTTCCATTGTTCAGTTGCATAGTATTGTTTTAAGTCCTTCGAGTACCAGTTGGATTGCATGT
The DNA here is from genome assembly GCF_028751815.1 of Salvia miltiorrhiza. NCBI lineage: Eukaryota > Viridiplantae > Streptophyta > Magnoliopsida > Lamiales > Lamiaceae > Salvia > Salvia miltiorrhiza. The sequence goes on along the minus strand of NC_080394.1, from coordinate 53,516,338 downwards.
ATAGAGATTTATCATGGCCATGTGATATTATCTTTGACTTCAAATTAGCCAGTTGTTTTGACATCTAAAATACTTCTATTCGCACTAATCTAGTTAAGAGTATCGTCTCCGTGATATATATATTGTGTCTCTTGCTAGAAGCCATCATTTTAGCAAAGTTCTATCAATATTAAGTGTGATATCATCTTCGACATCAAATTAGCGAAATTTCTTTACATCTAAAATACTTATATTCGCACTGATCTAGTAAAGAGGAATCGAGGATCATCTCCGTGATATATATATATATATATATATATATATATATATATATATATATATATATATTGTGTTTCTTGCTAGAAGCCATCATTTTAGCAAAGTTCTATCAACATAAAGTTGCATGCAGAAAAGTTGGCAAGGTCATAAATTATATACCTGGATTTTAAGTCAGAAATGGAATCAAAATATGTTGTAATCACTTGTAATGCGCTTACTCCTTTCTGCAGTACCCCCCTGACTCAGAAGAGCACGAGTCTTTGACATCTCATGATGGTGTTGCTACCGTGCTCTCTTCTGGATTGTTGATTGATCTGGATTTGAATATGGCCATCCCTGATACTTTTCGACCCCCTCCCGCCCCTATCCCGTATGATGTGGTCTTGGGGCGGCCTCAATCAACAGATGTTGAGTCTGGTGAAGCTACTATTGCCTGCATGGATCTCAAAGACTGCAAGAACCAACGGACCTACCTCCCACTCTCTCCTACGAAGGTCGGGGTCGAGCTTCTGAAGTCGGAGATGTTTAGTGTCTGTGCAAAAGACGAAGAGGATTCTTGCCCTACTTGTCTTGAAGGTAAATGTTACCACACTTGTTTAATGCATCACCATCCTCGATTTGTAGGAGATATCTAATTCTCCTTGGCGTTACTTATTCGTTTTCTGCAGAGTATGATACCGAGAATCCCAAAATCATAACCAAGTGCAACCATCACTTTCACCTCTCTTGCATACTTGAGTGGATGGAAAGAAGTGACACTTGCCCTATCTGTGATCAGGTTTGCTCGATTTTTGTTGTGATTCGCCTTTTTCGTAACAGTAGTTGTTGATATCACTTTATCATGATTCATGTCAATAAACAAGCTTGCAATCAAACCTAATGGAGGGCAAGAAATGATCTGATCAGATTCCCACATTCCTTTCTTCTGTGTGTGTGTGTGTATGATCTAGTACCAATGCTTGGACTCTATGAATGCAGGAAATGATATACAAACCCCTCTAAGAGTCACAAGTTGCACTTTCTTGAAGATGCATGTAAGACTTGCTCGTTCACTCCACCAACTAGACCATAGCCAAAATATCAAAAATGCGTCATCTTGATTGCCCACTCCACCGAGAAGGAACGTGGCGACTCTTTCTTTTGTCGAGGGAGTCCGTTAAGAGCTTCGGATTCCATGATGCTCGATTGTGGCTGGAGCGTTTGATGCCGGGAGTGGCGAGTTTGTGACACAGGTTTTCTATAGACTCTTGATACTATGAATTTGTAGAGATTTGATGTATTATAATGTACAAAAATATGGCCCTTGTTTCTTGCTACTCTAATTCAACTGTGTACAGGTTTCCCCTTTTTGTTTTTGTAAGTTGATGAAATTCTTGCAAGAATTTCTTTATTATACTCATTTAAGTTATCCCTCTTCTTACTATCCATAAAATTGAATTGAATCTGACCATAAGAAAAGGTAAAAGTTGAAAATTGGACTAATTTTGCAAGTCACAGCTACTATGTACAGTAAAGGAGTAGCTTAGTTTGGTTGATAAGATAGATAAAATTGAGATAACATATGATTGAATTATTTGAATTTGTCTTTAAATTGATTGATACTGATATAAGATCTTTTTCTAAAGGGACTGCTATAAGATAAATTGAAGAATTATGATTAAATTATCTTTTTTTCTATTTTTTTCCTTTGACTTGCAAACACATGAGAATATGAAATTAAGGACAAACAAAATTAATAATAATCTAACTTTGAAATAATATATATATATATATATATATATATATATATATATATATATATATATAGGGAGAGATTCTAATAAAAATCTCTATTAAAATGAGAACTAAGAACCTAATCTTGGCCTTTTAAATTTTAAATCTAATGGTTAGGATTGTTTCATTTATTAAATAACGCCTAATTAGGTATTCAAAATAGGAGGTGCCGTTTTTTTCTCTTTTTGTAAGTTTTAAGGTTAGTTTGGTAATTTGTATACAAATCATAATGAATTAATTAAGTAATTTCTCGTATATGCAATAATTCTTAACAACTAATAATTTATTAACCTATGCAACTCAACATACTTTTGTGCAATAGATTATTTACTATGCACTAATTCACTATTAAAATGCACTTAGACTAAACAATTAAAGCAAATGAACATCCCAATAGTCTTATTCAGGAATTTGTGTAACAATTCTTAACATCTATGTAACAACAAAATCTGTGTATGCAATTCTTAACATCTATGCAACTGTGCATCTTCACATCTATGCATCTGTGCATCTATGTAACCACACGGGGAACATGACCCCCAAACTGAAATTACCACTTTACCGCTAGAATGTACTCTATAAATACCCATGCACCCATGTTATGTATTTTCACGTGCTTTTCTATCAATACAACAGCAAACTCACTTTCTCTCAGCAATTCAACTCTTTTCTCTCGATTTTCACGTTCAACACTAGGTAAAACTCATAATCTAGATTAGGTGTTGATAAGATGCTTTATCAACTATAATTGTATATCAATTATAATCGCACCAAATTAATTATAATATAATCATGACACTATAAATTATAGTATTAATTAATTTTTATCTCTTAAATGTGATTTATAATGGCATCATTTTTTAATTTTTTTGACAGAATCACTTATAATTTCGATTGAAAAGTTTAATTGTTTGTTGTCCGAATTTAATCGAATTAATTTATTCTTTTAATATATAAAAAAATACTCCCTCCGTCCCCAAAGAGGAACGGCACGGGTTTTAAGGAAAAGCGGTAAAGTAGTGGAGAAAAATATGTTATAATTAGTATTGAGAGTGGTGAAAAAGTGAAAAAATGTTATAATTAGTATTGAGAGTGGTGAAAAAGTGAAAGTAAGAATAAATAAAATATTATTAGTGGTGGAGTAGTTGTCCAAAAATGGAAAGAAAGAAAGAGGAATTTATTTGGGAACGTCCCAAAAAGGAAAAAGATAAACTTATTTCAGGGACGGATGGAGTATTTAAAATGTCATGATCCTTGATCAACTATTTTAGAATAACTAGTGAATAACTAAAATGTGAATCGAAATCCATTATAAGTGTGATCATGCAAACTTAAAACATTTTGAGCAAAGTAAATTATTTTATCAATGAGTAACTTATCATTTCAAACAGAAATAAAGAATTATTTTCTGAGCTTGGACATTATACAACGCCATATTTGTTACTCTTTTCGTTCTACTGTATGTGAAATTCTTTTTATTTAAGGTGTTCATTGTAAGTGAGACTCTTCCATTTTTTAATAAAAAATTTATTCTTTAAACATATTTTACTTTTTTACCTATAAATAAAATACACTTTTTTTAATTTTCATGTCAAAAAAAGGTCTCACATAACGTGATGCTACTAATATTAATCAAAACATAAATTTGAAAAGCAATAAAAACAGAGAAATAAAAATAATTGTGTGGAGCAAAAGTCAAAACTGTATGGGAATCCAAGATCCTCTGTCTGCCACAACACCATTTCTTCTAGATATTCTATTATTTGAGTCCCTCTCAATTTACCAAATTAACCTCGCAAAACCGCGAAAACAGAGGCCATATGAAAAAATAGCAAGGGGCAAAGATGTAATTTCGTCTGCCTTCACCTCTGTTTTTGTTGTTTTGTCCATGAGCGGCAGCTTTTTCAGACAGTCGGATATCCAAGAGAACAAAAAAGATTATTAAAAATAGTAAAAAAAATAAAATAAAAATCCCACTATTTTCTCACAATTCACACCTACCCCGCAATTTGAAGAACAAAGAATGCTGTCTTTTTTCAATTTTGAGTCAATTTTGTAGCAAACTAGAATGCGTTCACTTCAGCCTGGTTGAAAATGTCAGCTGATAAAATGCATTTACCACTCAAATTTATTCTAATTTGTTTCCTATCATCGTATATTCTTGCTTCAGAAATAGAATCAGTGAGAAATCGCATCGTCCCACATGCAAATTCAGCTCGAACTTTCAAGAAAGTTCAAAATTTCACAGATTCTAGCGAAAAGTTGGAATCTTTGCAGAAATCTCAGGTGATTCTGAGCTGGAACGCCACAATTTCAAGCGAGAACAGGACTTTCAAAGTGGGATTTTTCTCCCCGAATGATGAATATTGGTATTTTGGGATTTGGTATGCTTCAATCCCGATTCCAGCATATATCTGGGTCGCAAACCGCGATAAACCCATCAAGAATTTGCCGTCGGCAGCTGCGGAGATCACCGACGACGGCAAGTTGGCCGTGGTAGAGCAAGATTCAAGAAACATTATGTGGGAATCGAACAATGTCGAAGAAGGAAGTGATTTGAGGCTGTTAGAGCAAGGGGATTTGCTGCTGTTGAGCAGTGACGGCCGGATCGTGTGGCGGAGCTTCGATTTTCCGACGGACACGTGGCTTCCCGGCATGAACTTGACGGCGGAGCGGCGGCTGACTGCTTGGAGGAGCTCAGTTGATCCCGCTCCGGGCAGGTATTCTCTGCGGTTGAATCCACCTTATTATGGTGAAATTGCACTTGTTTATAGTAATGATAATGATAGTAGTGTTGGTGAGAATAATCTTTTTACATATTGGACTACTGGAAATTGGAGTGGAAATGCATTTGCTGGTGTGCCTCAAATGACAATTCCATACATATATAGGTTTGAATTTGTAGATCCTTTTACTCCAATGGCGACCTTCGGCTACACGGAGGTGCCGTTGGAGAGTGGGATGAAGCCTCCATTGACGAGGTTTGTCCTCGATCATATGGGGCAGCTGAAGCAGTTTACATGGTCTCCACCGAGTGAAGTGTGGAACACTTTTTGGTCGCAGCCAGATAATATATGTAGAGTGTATGCATTGTGTGGGAATTTGGGGTTGTGCAATGGCAACCCTCTGAGTCCTTGTCAATGCTTGAACGGTTTTAGGCCGTTGAGTAGTGTTTCGTGGAGTAAGGATGATTTTGCAGATGGTTGTTTGCGCGAAGGTGATGGTACATGTAGTGAGAGTGATAAGTTTGAGGAAGTTGGAGGCGTGAGTCACGATAGAACGATGGTTGTGTCGTTCAGTGGTAGTAGGAGCGAGTGTGAGAGTGCGTGCTTGAAGAATTGTTCTTGCGTAGGTTTGTATCATAACTCGGATAGTAACTTGTGCAAGAATCTGTATGGTTCTCTTTTGAACTTGCGTAATGTTACTTCTGATAACAAGATTAAGGATAACTTGTGTGTGAGGGTGGAGACGGTTGGTGCCGGCAAGAAGAGGAAGACAAAGAGCAAGGAGACGACTCTTTTGATTGGAATGATATGTGGGTTTCTTGTGATTCTGAGTGTAGGAACTGTAAATGTGTATTTGAGAAGGAGAAAGATTATGAGAAGGAAGAGAGAAGACAACGGTGGGTATCTAGTTACGAATCTAAGGGTGTTTTCTTATAAAGAGCTCCATGGTGTGACTAGGGGTTTCTCAGTGAAGTTAGGTCATGGAGGGTTTGGAGCGGTTTTTCAAGGCGTGTTGTCGGATTCCGCTGCCGTGGCTGTGAAGCGTCTTGAGAGGCCTGGTGGTGGTGAGAAGGAATTCAGAGCGGAGGTGTGCACTATTGGAAATATTCAGCATGTTAATTTGGTGAGATTAAGGGGATTTTGTTCCGAAAACTCGCACCGTCTCTTGGTTTATGACTACATGCCAAATGGACCACTTAGCATGTACTTGAAACACGGTAGTCAGAGTCTGAGTTGGGATGTGAGGTTTCGGATTGCTGTTGGGACAGCGAGAGGGATAGCTTATTTACACGAAGAGTGTCGACACTGCATCATACATTGTGATATAAAGCCTGAGAATATACTATTAGATGAGAATTTTTCGGCTAAGGTATCGGATTTTGGCTTGGCGAAGTTGATCGGGAGAGACTTTAGCAGGGTGCTGGCAACCATGCGGGGCACATGGGGGTATGTTGCACCGGAGTGGATCTCTGGCGTTGCGATCACGTCGAAAGCTGATGTGTATAGCTACGGGATGACGTTATTGGAGTTGGTAGGTGGCAGGCGCAATGTGGAGGGACCGCCTTCTGCTGGTGGAGGTGGAGAGAGTGAGAAGGAGAAGTGGTTTTTCCCGCCTTGGGCGGCACGCCAGATAATTGAGGGAAACGTTGCGGCAGTCGTTGACCAGAGGCTTGGCCGCGCGTATGATGAGGCGGAGGCGGCGCGTGTCGGATTAGTTGCCGTGTGGTGCATACAGGACGATGAATCTACTAGACCGACGATGGGGATGGTGGTGAAAATGCTGGAAGGAGTGGTGGAGGTCTCCATTCCACCTCCTCCAAAGCTGCTTCAAGCATTGGTTTCCGGTGAATCCTTTCAAGGCGTCGTGCCTGATTCGGGGAGAAGGGCTCCACAGCTGGATGGTGGCAGTTTTGATGCTAACTCCTCGATCTCCATAGACTCGAAGGATTCCAAATCATCGCAATAACTTCTCTTCGTTGTGTTTTCACATGTTGAGTGACAACCTATTGATAACAATTTGAACAGGTGATTATCAAGGTTCATAGTTTCATTTGCCACACTTCCGTAGATTTATTCGAAACCAACTCTTCTCTTTTCATGGCCAGGGTTAGCAGTGGATGCTTGAAAGACACGATCGAGTCTTTCAATGGCGAAGCAGGACTGACCCTTTACTGGGCTGCTGTCACATTGGACAAGCTACGATCTTCGAGAAGCCTATGAGACATGCTATGAACACAGTGGCGAAGTGACAACCGGCACAAGGAGAGATGGTAAACTAGTTGTTCTGCTGCAGCTTCGCTGATGTATATATATTGCTTCTTGCAACTGTTTAGGCTTTAGCTTAAGATGCTGTTATGATCATATGAATCCTCAAACTTTTTATCTTATATTATGATTAAGTGTTTTTTACATTCAAGTTATATAAATAGTAGCTTCTAAGTTATTTGAACCACATCCCTATTTTTAATAACATTTGTAGTAATATATATATATATATATATATATATATATAGAGAGAGAGAGAGAGAGTGAATGGATCCAATGAGAATGAATCTGGAACGTTACATATTCAAATCCTATGGCTGATATTAATTTATTTAATTATCGTTTAAAACTATTCGTGCATTACAAGCAGCTTATTCGTGATTTATATTGACTCATTCGCTATTCTCATTTCTCACGTAAATAGTCATTCTCACTAACCTAACCCTATATAGATATATTTATATATGTGGATCAGAAATAGTAATTACTTTAAGTCATCCTCTTTTTACTTTTATCATACAAAATCAGTTCACCTCAGACATAAATTGGATATATGTGTAAATATTAAAAAAAAAATCGGTTAATTCTATTTTATGGGCATATTAAATAGATATGAAGATATTTGAGGTAAAATAGAACATATTTATTCTACATATGTTCCAAAGTTCTTTGGTTTGTTATTCGTGTTTACGCATGACTACTTACGTAACAATATTATTTATATTTATGACAATGTATATTTGAACTTTATGTAACATATTTATGACATGTAACATAAATAATATTTTCATAAAAATAATATATATATATATCATAAATATATTCCTATTATACATATATCCATATACAGCATTGACCTGTTGACTCCAGATTTCAAAGGTGAAGATGAATCCATGTCCAACTGATGCTGCAAGAAGACTGCCTACCACTTGTAAGAATATCCTGATCTATAGATAGTAATATAACAGAAACCATATAAATTTGCAACAAAAGGAAACATGCTCAAGATATTCATGCAAAATTTTCCAAACATTGACTCTTTTACAACTTCTTCAATGCAATTTCAACAGGAAATATCATACAGGAGTCAAAATTTCAAAGATTGAGAGGGTTACGGAAAATGCGAGAGGAGGAGCATTGGACAGCAATGGCTCACCCTCTTCAACAGCAACGTCGTCACCAGACTCAAGTCAGAGCATGGTTACCTTGGAAATTGAGAGACCGTATTCTGACACCCAATCGACGTCTGATGAGCATCAGATGCTCCACGAGGCGCCCTCCTTGTTCATCCCACATGGCGAGGAGGGCGACTCTCCACCCTTGGAGAATTTCGAGGATGCCAAACGTATGTTCTATGTAGAATCAGTTAAATTATGGTCTATTGCAGCCCCCATTGCCTTCAACATCCTGTGTAACTACGGCATCAATTCGTTCACGAGCATCTTCGTCGGGCACATTGGAGATCTTGAGCTCTCCGGTGTGGCCATTTCTCTGTCTGTCATTGCAAACTTTTCGTTTGGATTCTTGGTTAGTTTCTCTTCTCCACTGTGATGAGGTTCAGAGCTTTCCTGCCTTTCCTTCTTTCCGTGTGGCTCGAAAACCATCTCAGAAAACATTGAAATGCTTTCTTTATTTGTCTTTTCTCGTTATTTTTTGTGTTGGAACAGCTTGGCATGGCTAGTGCACTGGAGACGTTGTGTGGGCAGGCGTATGGAGCCGGAGAAATAGATATGCTCGGAGTTTATATGCAACGATCGTGTCTTATTCTCACCGGGGCCTGTGTCTGTCTGTTGCCGATTTACATCTTCTCGAAACAATTGCTGAAGCTACTAGGCCAAAGGCATGATATTGCTGATATAGCCGGAAAATTTTCTGTCTATATAATACCTCAGATGTTTTCTCTCGCTGTAAACTTCACCACGCAGAAATTCCTACAAGCTCAGAGCAGGGTAGCAGTTCTAGCGTGGGTCGGATTCTTTGCCTTTGTTTCGCACATAGGTTTGCTATTCTTGTTTATCAGTGTGTTCAAATGGGGCCTTGCCGGTGCAGCTGTCGCCTATGATATATCTGCGTGGGGAATCGCTCTGGCTCAGGTGGCTTACATTGTCGGCTGGTGCCACGATACTTGGAACGGCTTGTCTTGGCTCGCCTTCAAAGGGATTTGGGATTTTCTGAAACTCTCCGTCTCTTCTGCTGTCATGCTCTGCTTGGAGATTTGGTACTTCATGAGCATAATCGTCCTTACAGGCCATCTTGAGGATCCTGTGCTGGCCGTCGGATCCCTTTCCATTTGGTAAGAACCCTTCGTCTCCGTTTATCAAGAATCGTTATTCTTCGCTGTGAAGTTTAAGTGAAGCTAAGAAAGAACTCGAATTCGTGTCTCAGCATGAATCTCAATGGATGGGAAGGCATGCTATTTATCGGGGTGAATGCAGCAATAAGGTATATAAACAACCACACGACCGACTTATTGTCCGAATTTTGGCATGTTTTGCAATAGTGTCATGTCGAAGTCTCGCATGTAAATCCTTTTTAAAATTAAATACAAATTTACACGCGGGACTTTGACATGCAAAGTTGTGTACATCCCGGATGTACGGTGCATCCACTCCAATTAGGGTTCACTGTTAATCACAATTAGGATTCAATTAGGGCGAATGCACCGTGCATCTGGATGCACCGAAGTTTGATGAGATGTTGAAAGGCCGTGAGTTGATAATAATCCCTTAGTTTAACTTGAACCGTGCTCCTTTCGTTTCTTACAGCATTCGTGTATCCAACGAGCTTGGATCCGCACACCCGAGGGCTGCAAAGTTCTCTGTGTATGTGACCATCATCGAATCTCTCGTCATAGGGCTGTTGTGCATGGTGATCATAATAGCAACGAAGGATGATTTCGCCATCCTTTTCACCAACAGCAAGCCGATGCAGAAAGCTGTAGGCGATTTGGCGTATCTCCTTGCTGCAACCATGTTGCTCAACAGCATCCAGCCAGTTATATCAGGTTTTTTTTTTTTTTTTTGAGTGAAGCTCTTCTGTTAATCGAAGCTGCAGAAGTCGAAGAAATAATGTCTTACGGCGGAATGTGTTTGTTCTTGCAGGAGTTGCCGTTGGAGGAGGATGGCAAGGTCTGGTTGCTTTCATTAATCTCACTTGTTATTACATCATAGGTCTGCCTTCTGGATTTCTTCTTGGTTATAAAACAAATTTGGGTGTTCAGGTACTACTACACCTCTCTCTCTCTCTTTCTCTCTCCATATATATATATATAGTAATATAGAATTTGGAGAGGTTCAAATGTGAATTTTTATTTAAAATTAGAACAGAGAATCATTTTCAACCATTCGATTAGGAAGATTACTGTGGATGCATTTTTTTTGTGGATGAATGCAGTATTTGGGGTGTTCTAATCATGGAGGAAATGATTTTTTTTTTCTTTTTTCCAATTGCAATTAATTTCACAAAAAATACAATAACTTTACACGTCAGTCCAATGTCCTCAATTCTCATATTAAATTGTGGTTTTCACGTTAATCAACACACACGCGCGCGCGCACACAAACGCACACGTGAAAACTATAATTTTCGTGACAATAATGCATTTCCCTATAAAATTAATGAATTCGTTGTTAAATTTAATGCATTCGAAAAAAAATGAAAATTTTGCTCCCTCTAAGATTCAAACTCTTCATCAAGATAATGCATCCATCGTATATATTCACGATCGAATGATTGAGATCGATTCTCCATTCTCATTTTATTTAAAGGTTCTCATTTGAAACCTCTTCTTATATGAATGGACTAAAATAAAAAAAAATTAATTTAAAATAAAAACTATAAACCATTTTCACTGGGCGTTTGGTTTGGTGGATGTGATAAATAGGATTGATAGGATCGATAAGATTAATAGGATTGAAGGAGTGATTAAGAGGGTGTTTGACTGAGCTTATAAGCTCCTTCAAAGTGTTTGGCATCCCCAAGAAATAAATTTCTGTACCCCAACTTATTTTTTTGTAATCTTATATGCAATAATCATTTTTTCAAATATTTTTCAATTGTAATTTATTATTTCCTTCATAAATCATTCAAGTTCATTTCTCTTTGATTTTATCTCTAACAAAAAAAATTCTCTCTCTAGATTATAAGCTCAATTATTCAAACACTTTGATAACTTACAAGCTCTTGAAACATCTTATAAGTTGTTGAAGTTTATAAACTCTTTAAAATAAGCTTAGTTAAACACCCTCTAAATAATCCACCCAACTTTGGGGTAATAAATAATCACTCAATTGGTTGATTAGATCTGGGCCGAATTATCAATCACGGATCCAATCATGGAACCAAATACTTGATTAAGATGGATTATTTTATCAATCATGCCTTATCACTCAAATCAAATACCTCCTAAATGGACTAAAATAAAAAACTATAAAAATATAAACTAGAAATCCATCGCTTTGTTGAATGTTGGATGAATTTATGGTCTTGAGATCGGCAATTTCATACATGTTCCACATGAATTTATGAGTTTTGTAGTTTAACTCTTCCCTATATATATATGGGAGCATTCATGAGATTGGCAAATTCATACATGTTTCACATATAATTTATGAGTTAAGTTTGTAATGTTTAACTATTCCCTATATATATATATGGAAACCCTATATATATATATGGGAGCATTCATGAGATTGGCAAATTCATACATATTTCACATATAATTTATGAGTTTTGTAGTTTAACTATTCCCTATATATATATATATATGGGAGCATTCATGCAGGGAATTTGGATGGGGATGATATTTGGGACTTTTCTACAAACCATAATTTTACTGCTGATTGTGTGGAGAACTAATTGGAATGAGGAGGTAATTTGCATATCTCTATGTTCCAATTAAAGAAAACTAATTAGAGATTAGATGATGATTATGTGAAACAATATTTATTTACATGGGGATTTGCAGGTGGCTCAAGCATCACAGAGAATGCGCAGATGGAGTGGCCAAACATAGCCAGAATATATAGAATTAGAAAAAGCAAGACTCGTGATACTGAGATTTGTTCAACATGGCTATTCTGTATCGGGTCGTTTCACGGGTCAAGATTCGTATTGTCATACTCATATTCGGATCAATCGTGAAAAATACATGTGTCAAGATTCGTATGGCCGTACTCTTATTCGGATCAATCGTGAAAATTACAAATATACCATCGGATATTAGTTTTTGGTAATATTTACTTCCGGAATATAAGTAGTTTTGGTGTTTGAGTTTGTTTAAATATGACAAGTAAATTCTATAATTTGAAAAGTAACTTAAATTTAAGATATTACGCCCTCTGTTTCATTAGTAATGTCCCATTATTTTTAGGCATGAGTATTAATGGCCCATTATTATTGGGTATGGATAGTATAAAGTGAGTTGATGAAATATATTTAAAGACTAATTTAAGTGAGTTAGTGTATAAAGTGAGTTGGGTCCACCATTAATAATATTATAAATAATTTTTGTTTACTAAAAAATGTACGAGATTTTGTTAGTGGGACGTCCTAATATAATAATTGAGATATTACTAATGAGATGGATATTATAAAGTGAGTTGGTGAAAAATTTTTAAAGATTATTTTAAGAGAGTTGGTGTATAAAGTAAATTGGGCCATTATTTTTGGGTACGGGTATTATAAAGTAAGTTGGTGAAAAATATTTTAAGATTATTTTAAGTGAGTTGGTGTATAAAGTAAGTTGAGCCCATTATTAATAATATTTTAAATGATTACTTTTTTACTAAAAAATATATGAGACTTTATTAGTGGATATACTGATTAATTGATTGACATATTACTAATAGGGCGGATTAGGGATGGCAACGGGCCGAATCTGGACCAAATCTCATCAATACCAGATCTAGATCCGTTTTAATTTATGGGATCCAGATCCGCCCCAGATCCAACGGATCTGAAAATTTGGGATCCAAATCCAGATCTGACAGATCCGCGGGTCCACGGGTCCAGATCCATGAATCTACTATTTTTAAATTAAATTTTAAAAAAAATCACAAAATCAACAATATCTAGTTTCCATCATAAAAAATATTGCACAAAACATATTCATGCAATACAAAGTCTCAACATAGAAAAATAAATCACTAAAAATTCAAAATAAACAAATCTAAATGCTCAAGTCAATGATAACACTTACATTTCCTAAGAAAAAAAGTCTCCATCATCCATGGTCCAGCTACTGTAGGAGAAACTATGGTTTCTTTCAAGACATAGTGTATTATTTTTAATTTTTAATATATTTAATATTATTAATAAAATAAATATAAAATATATATTAAATAAAATGGATTCACGGGTCGGATCCGAATCTAAAATTTCAAGATCCAAATCCAGATCCATTTTAAAAATTGAGATCCAAATCCGTCGGGTTCAAAAAATTAAGATCCAGACCACCCTGAAAAATGGATTTAGATCCACAAATCTAGGCCGGGTCCAAGGTCCACTGTCATTCCAAGGGCGGATGAAGAATCATGAAGCACTCCCTCCTTCCCACAAATCTTGATGTATATTCTAATAAATAAGAAATATTAATTATACTTAATTATCACTAATCTATTTTATTACCTACACGAGTACTTTATTGCAATCCAATAGGCTTTATTTATTGAAAAAAACTACAGTACTCTGGTCTCTGGAACATCGTACCCGTCAAGGATTATTTATTAGTTCATTAATTGTATTATTATACTATAACTATTTCTTAAAAATGGCTCATTGTTGGAAATTACACTATTCTTTGTCATTTTCTAGTTGCACAATCTTTAAAATTTGAATTTAATTATTTTTCGATATGTTTGATATTTCCAATAAAATTTAATTGCCTTCAAACCAACTATGATGAATAAAAATGAAAAAAAATTAATAGTCACATAAAATTAAAAAGATTACAAAAGAAAATTGATTTTGAACTCACTTTTAACTCAAAATAACACCATTTTGTTTTGATTGTCACCATATTTTTTATTTTGTCGAATCATAATCAATTTAGGAGCAATTTAGTTCTCGTGTGTTTTTAAGAAAAAATACTTCTCGAATTTCACCACGCCAACTCCAAACTCAATAATCTATATATTATATAAAAGATGAGTTTTTTCCCCTTCTTTTTCTCTCTATTCTTCCACCAAAATTTTCTCTATTTTTTTTTCTTTTTACTTTTTTATATTGTAATTATTTTCTAAATGTCATCAAATTTGATCACGAAAAAATAATCAATATGCATCTTAAATTTAATATAGTATAAAAATCATAAAAAATAAATAAGTTATGAAACATTTAAAATATTTTATTTTCTTTCTCTTCATTAAAAATTTATAACTTTTTATTTATGTTTGTGTATAAAAATATTTATTATGATGAATAATATATGCATAGTGAATATTTTCATTATCGAATAATTTTTAAATTTATTTAATAACTATAATTATCATTACACTTTGTATAAATTGAAAATTTACATTTTTAAATTCATAATTTTATTGAGTAATTGATGTGAATTATTATATTTTATTAAAACATATTTTGTATTTGTTTATATTTTGATTTTTTATTATTTATATTTGTTTATTTAAATTTATCGTTTAATTTGAATGTCTGTCGTGCATCGCATGAATGAGTGTATACTAGTCAATAATGAAATGTCGACGATGAAATTGATAACAAGGGAAGATAGTTTATGCAGCAAGAATAAAAATATTCAATCAATTTTTATTTCCAACATTATATAGATTAGAACTTAGAAGTGCCGAATTTACAACAAATAGAAAGATTAAAACATTATCGAAACACTTTAAAATTGAATTTAATTAGCAGCAGGGGTCCCAAATTGAGATAAATTTGCGATAATTTCTAAACAAAACTATATATTGTCCTAATAATAAAAAATATTTATTGCATATAAATACAAAAAGTATACTCTGACTTTTAACCAATATTAGTATTTTTTAGGTTAATTAATACATAAATTTTCAATATTTTGTAATTTAGCATGAATTGAAATTCAAGCAACAATTAATTATACATGAATGTCAGAAGTTTCTGGCGCGACGTTTCAATCGATAATTAATACTCCACAAAAACTTAAATGAGCGCCGCCTAAATCTTGCGCTCACACCATGCGCGCGGGTCTGGGTCGGGTCGGACAAACGTGAACCGGGTCAGTTGACCCGGTATATATATAAAAAAAAAAAATATCTTTCTTCGCAGGCTCTTCTCTGGCCCTTTCTCTCCGCCGCCCCTCTCTCTCTTCTTCTACTGTCTTCACTCTTCCCTGCGGATCGCCGCCACCTACTCCAACCGGCGTCCCCACAGTCACCATCTGCACTACCTTCCACCACATCACTCAAAATCCCTCAAATCCCCCTTAATTTCAGAAACCCTAAGTTTTTCTGACCTCTCTCTCTCTCTCGATTGCACACATGCACAGTCTCGGAGGCTCCGCTCCTTCGCCGTCGTCGATGAGGACGGCGGTGGCATCGACGAAGACCCACGTTCCGCGCTCAGGTAAGTCACCCCACCACCGCTGGGCCTACCCCTGTTCGACGCTCCAGCGAAGTCGAAGTGTGTATGGCGGCGGCTGTTGCTCGACGGCCGTGAATGGATGGAGGTGGATTCGTGCGGCTGTGACTTACAGCAGTGACTCATCGCGGCGCTGAGTCAGTCGACGTCGGGGCTGGTCTAGGCCAGCGGTGCTGCCGGCATTACTGCATATGGTGGATCAGCGGTTGGCGGCGAGGTTTGGCGACGCGTTTCAGATCTGCGGCGTGAAGAGCAGCAGGTGGCGGATAGCTGAGGCACGACGCGTTTCAGATCTGCGGCTTGAAATTTCCTTGGTGATTTTGGATTTTGGATGTCAAATTGTTCAAATTCGATTTACATTGTTCATGCTTTGCTGATTATTGCGTGGGTCAGATTCCTCATCTCCTCAATGCTGCTTTTGGAATTTTATTTCTTGTGGAGATTTGTAGAAGTAGCAAATTCAATGTGTAGTGTATTAGATGAGCTGCGTAGCCTGCGTTAAGTTTATCAGTTGGATTGAAGTTGGAAATGTGGCGTGAGCAGCAGTAGTTCCAATCAACTGCTTCTGTCATGTAAAATTACTCTTGTTGATTGCAGTTTATTAAGTTTTGCAGATTGGTTCGAGAGGTCTAAGACCACTCACATCGGTGACTCTCACATGAGAGTCACCATAAAAGACAAACAACTGCATATACAAAATTAAATGGAAATTGGAGCAATTAACGTGACTTTGGGCGGTTCACCGCCTCAAAGGCGTGAGAAAGTCATGCACATGTGGCACCCTTTCATTGGGTGCCACTTAATTAAATATATAATTTTAAATACTATTTTTTAATAGTTTATTGTAATATAAAAAAATTAAAAATTAGGAAAAAAATTCTATATATAGACTTCCAATTTTTTTCATCAACACCACTTCAATATCCTTATTTTCTCATCAATCTTTCAATAGCTTTATTTTCTATCTTCATTTTTTTCTTCATTTTGAAGCCATGGATCCAAACGACCCCAATTATTATTCAAATTTTGGATCTTTTTTTCACCCTCAAAATTTTTCAAATCCAGAAGATGTTCAAAATTCTCAGTACTACGAGAATTCTCAATTTTCTCCACACCTCAACCAAATTTCTACCCCTCACGAACATCCCATTTCACAAAATATCTCTCGGAATTTATTTCAAGATGTCGAACACCCAAAGAAAAATCAGAAAGCTGCAAAAAATGTAGCTTGGTGCGTGAAAGAAGATGTAGCGCTTATGTCTTCTTGGATCTGCGTTAGCGAAGATAAGCAAAGAAGATAGAGCTTATTATCTCACTGATGGCATATATCCCTCTTGGGCTGCATTTGTTAAGACAATTTCAAGTCCAGTGCTCCGAAAGCACAAGTTGTTCGCTCAACACCAAGAGGCTGTAAGAAAAGATGTCGAGAGAGCCTTCGGAGTTCTACAAGCTCGATTTGCATTTATTCGACGTCCTTGTCTCATTTGGGATAGGATTTTGATGGGAAAAATTATGATGGCTTGTATCATCATGCACAATATGATAGTGGAAGATGAACGAGACACATACCAAAACTATTATGATCCCACAGAATTTTTGATGGATTTACCTGCAGACGAAGATGTATCTATTCACTACTCAACTGACAGAATTGCAAGTTTGTCTAATTACATGATCAACAGGGATCGACTTCGCAATCACGAAGCTCACAAAGCTCTTCAGAAGGATTTAATTGAGCATATATGGGCAAAATTCGGCACGACTAATTGAATATGTAATTTGCGTTTATTGTACTTGTAATTTTAATTTCCTATATGTATTTGTAATTTATTTTATGTATTTTTAATTTTGTTTTACTCGTGTAATTTTTGTTGTATGATCAAGTAAATTTTATTTTTTTAATTTTTTTATTTTTTTTTTATTTTTTTTCACTATTATTTTAATTTTCAAAATATATTTAAAAATTATTGTGACTAATATAAAGAATAAAAATAAAACAAAATAAAAAAGATAAAGGTCATGTGAGTGTCACTAATGGGAGTAGATTTAAGATAAAGGTTGGGTTGTGTATGTGGAAGAGAGAGAAATGAATATTTTAATTGAAGGTTGGGTTGAGGGAAAGTCACTGATGGGGATAGTCTAAGCTTCGCTAGATGAAACCTTTAACTTAGTAAAAAACACTTTTAAAATATATAAATGACACTACTTGTAAGAATGACACTATGTTAATTGTTAAGTGACACTATTAATGCATCAATGAACACTATAATCTTGCAAATGACAATTGCTATAATTGACACTATTCAGATATACAAATGAAACTACTTATAATAATTGACACTATAACATTGTAAATGATATTTTCTATAATTGACACTATTCGTAAATATAAATGACACTACTTGTCAAGTGGCACTATTAATACATTAAATTGACACTATGTGGTTTTGAAATTGATACTATAACATTTTAAATGACATTTAATATGACACTTTAAGATTTAGAATGACGCTTTAATAATTTGAATGACACTACTAGATTTCAAATGACACTATAACATTTGAAATGACACTACAATATTTGAAATGACAATATGACACTTAACATTTCAAAAGAAACGATAAAATATCAAATGATACTACTATATTTCAAATGACACTATAACATTTCAAATGACACTACTCCGACATAAAAATGACACTACAAGCTTTCAAAAGACACTTTAACGTTTGAAATGACACTTTAAGATTTAGAATAACACTTAGACATTTCGAATGACACTACAAGATTTCAAAAAACATTTTAACATTTCAAAAGACACTTTAAGATTTAGAATGACACTTAAGACATTTCGAATGACACTACTAGATTTCAAATGACACTATAACATTTGAAATGACACTACAATATTTGAAATGACACTATAAAATTTCAAAAAAAACTAATAAAATATCAAATAATATTATAACATTTCAAATGACACTTTAACATTTTAAAAGAAACTATAAAATATTAAATGACACTACTATATTTCAAATGACACTATAACATTTAAAATGACACTTTAACATTTCGAATGACACTATAAGATTTAAAAAGACATTACAATATTTCAAATGACACTTTAATGTTTCAAAAGACACTATAATATTTCAAACTACTTAAAAAAAAGAAACTACAAAAAAAGAAAGAAACTACATACTTAAAAGAAAGAAACTACCAAAAAAAAAAAAAAACTACATACTTAAAAGAAAGAAACTACAAGTATTATTTTAATAAATAAATTACATACTTAAAAGAAAGAAACTACAAAAAAAAAACTACATACTTAAAAGACACTATAACATTTCAAATGACACTATAACATTTCAAATGACACTACTCCAACATAAAAATGACACTTTAACATTTGAAATGACATTTTAAGATTTAGAATAACACTTAGACATTTCGAATGACACTACAAGATTTCAAAAGACACTTTAACATTTCAAAAGACACTTTAAGATTTAGAATGACACTTAATACATTACGAATGACACTACAACATTTGAAATGACACTACAATATTTGAAATGACACTATAACATTTCAAAAGAAACTA
The DNA here is from genome assembly GCF_028751815.1 of Salvia miltiorrhiza. Taxonomy (NCBI): domain Eukaryota; kingdom Viridiplantae; phylum Streptophyta; class Magnoliopsida; order Lamiales; family Lamiaceae; genus Salvia; species Salvia miltiorrhiza. The sequence goes on along the minus strand of NC_080394.1, from coordinate 53,497,135 downwards.
TAAAATATCAAATAACATTTCAAATGACACTTTAACATTTCAAAAGAAACTATAAAATATTAAATGAAATAGTGTCATTTAAAATGTCATAGTGTCATTTGAAATCTTGTAGTGTCATTTGAAATCTTCTAGTGTCATTTGAATTGTTGAAGTGTCATTTGAAATCTTGTAGAGTCTTTGAAATCTTGTAGTGTCATTCGAAATGTCATAGTGTCATTTAAAATCTTGTAATGTAATTTGAATGTCATAGTGCTATTTTTAAATCTTGTAGTATCATTTGAAATGTTATATTGTCATTCGAAGTGTCAGTTGAAATCTCATAGTGTCATTTGAAATCTTGTAGTGTCATTTTGATATGTTATAGTGTCCTTTGAAATCTTGTAGTGTCATTTCAATTGTTGAAGTTTTATTTGAAATGTCATAGTGTCATTTGAAATCTTGTAGTGTCCTTTGAAATGTCATAGTGTTATTTGAAATCTCGTAGTGTCATTCAATTTTTGAAGTTTCATTTGAAATGTCATAGTGTCATTTGAAATCTTGTAGTGTCATTTGAAATCTTGTAGTTTCATTCGAATGACACTATAACATTTTAAAATGACACTATAACATTTCGAATGACACTATAAGATTTGCAATGACACTTTTGAACATTTCGAATGACACTATAACATTTTAAAATGACACTATAACATTTCAAAAGGACACTTTTGAAATTTGAAACGAAAAAGAAAAATGAAGAAGAAAAAAACGAAAAAAAAAAAAGAAAAAGAAGGAGAAAAACACGAAAAAGAAAAAAGGGAAAATAAATGGAAGAAAAAAAGAGAAGCAAAATAATGGAAATGCTCCCAGTGAGTTTCGAACATAGGACCTATCAATGGCACAATAAATGACACTGCATAGACATTGAAATGACACTGCATTGCATAGACATTTAAATGACACTGCATAGACATTTAAATGACATTGCATTGCATAGACATTTAAATGACACTGCATAGACATTTAAATAACACAAATATATGTTGGATTCGGGTCTGGGATCCGACCCGACCCAGAATCCGCGCGCATTCTGTGAGCGCACAATTATAATGGCGCTCACCTAAGTCCGCCTCTTAATACTCCCTCCGTCCCATTATTGAAGACACACTTTCCTTATTGGGACGTCCCAATAATAAAGACACACTTCCAAATAAGGAAATATTTAGGACTTAATTATAACTAATTAATTGAACCTTAATTATGGTATAAATTAGTACAAAACCCTAAATCTACACATTTCAGCCGCCTCCCTCATTTCTCTCCACTCCCAACCCGCCGCCCATCTCCTCCCCCTTCTCGGCGGAGTCGCCGCCGGCGACCCACGGCCACCGCCGAGCACCCCTCGCCCCTCCGACCACCGAACACCCCTCGCCCCTCCAGTGAGACTCTGATCGCTCGCGCACACACTGACGGGGGCAGAGGGCCGAGCCCTAGCCCCGCCGAACAGCAGCGGCTCCGGTCTCCTTCCCCCAAAAACCCAGATCCGCCAAACCACCACCCTCAATTTCTAGGTTCGATTTGAGAGACGAAGATAGTGGTGGATATGGTTCTGGGGAGGCGGAGGCGGAGGCAGAGGCGTCGCTCGAGATACGTGCGGGTCTGAAACCGACGCACATCCTCTTCTCTTCTTCTTCTCCGGCCGCCGCAGCAGTGAGGCCACCACCCTCCTTCTGAAACCCTTCATCTCCGCCGCCATTCTCATGGTTCAAATTTTGGAATCGGGGAGAACAAAATTTCTAGCTGTGTTGTTTCGATTTCTGGATTCAATTTCTTGTTGTGTTGTTTCGATTTTCATGATTCGATTTTTCTGTTGTGTTGTTTCGATTTCTGGATTCGATTTTCATGGTTCAAATTTCTAGATTCGATTCGGTTTTCATGGTTCAAATTTGGGAATAGGAACGTGAGGAATGGGAATGGCAGATTTCAATTTTGCTCTTGCTGTTTCGACGGTGGTCGGCGGTCGTGGTCGCCGGCGATTCCGCCGGAGGAGAAAAGATAGTAAAATGAGGTTACAACAATGGTGGAACTAAGAGAGAAAAAGAAGAATTAAACAAGTTTAATTAGATGTGGGCCACAATACTTTAGCACCTAAACTATCTCTCCTTAATCTCCGTGCCCAAATGAAGTGTGTCTTCATTATTGGGACGGAGGGAGTACATTATATTTTATATTGCCTACAAACGACGTTGTTTTCTTCTTTAAAATCACGCTCTTTGAATCCTACTACTTGCAGCATAACATGAAAGATGAAGAAAACAACATTATTTTTGTGTTAATAGGCAAAAATGTCCACTTCCTTAAGTTTTTTTGTAAAAATGTCATAAGTTATCATACAAAGCATTTTATGCCCTAATTATGTGAAGTACCTATTTTACCCTTTGATGTTGATGAGTTTGCTTGGTTCTGGGGAGGCGGAGGCGGAGGCGGAGGCGTCGCTCGAGATACGTGCGGGTCTGAAACCGCCGCACATCCTCTTCTCTTCTTCTTCTCCGGCCGCCGCAGCAGTGAGGCCACCACCCTCCTTCTGAAACCCTTCATCTTCGCCGCCATTCTCATGGTTCAAATTTTGGAATCGAGGAGAACAAAATTTCTAGCTGTGTTGTTTCGATTTCTGGATTCAATTTCTTGTTGTGTTGTTTCGATTTTTATGATTCGATTTTTCTGTTGTGTTGTTTCGATTTCTGGATTCGATTTTCATGGTTCAAATTTCTAGATTCGATTCAGTTTTCATGGTCCAAATTTGGGAATAGGAATGTGAGGAATGGGAATGGCAGATTTCAATTTTGCTCTTGCTGTTTCGACGGTGGTCGGCGGTCGTGGTCGCCGGCGATTCCGCCGGAGGAGAAAAGATAGTAAAATGAGGTTACAACAATGGTGGAACTAAGAGAGAAAAAGAAGAATTAAACAAGTTTAATTAGATGTGGGCCACAATACTTTAGCACCTAAACTATCTCTCCTTAATCTCCGTGCCCAAATGAAGTGTGTCTTCATTATTGGGACGGAGGGAGTACATTATATTTTATATTGCCTACAAACGACGTTGTTTTCTTCTTTAAAATCACGCTCTTTGAATCCTACTACTTGCAGCATAACATGAAAGATGAAGAAAACAACATTATTTTTGTGTTAATAGACAAAAATGTCCACTTCCTTAAGTTTTTTTGTAAAAATGTCATAAGTTATCATACAAAGCATTTTATGCCCTAATTATGTGAAGTACCTATTTTACCCTTTGATGTTGATGAGTTTGCTTGGTTTTTTGTGAAAGTCTTACACATTTGACCGATTTAATAGCCACCAGTCATAAAAGTCAACGATTTGACAACTATCAGTCAAGAGTACATATGACCGGTGGGTGGCTAGATAATGTGTCCGCCCGGCCGGACACATGATTTTACCGGCCGGACACATGATTTTATCGGTCGGACATATGATTTGCCACCCAGATCATGTGTCCGACCGATAAAAATTAAAATCATGTGTCCGCCCAGGCGGACACATCATCGTTCATATGTATTCTTGACTGATAACTGTTAAATTGTTGACTTTTATGACTGATAGCTGTCAAATCGATCAAATGTGTAAGACTTTCACAGAAAATCAAACAAACCCATCAAATCAAAGGGTATTTAAAAAATAGGGCATAGAATGCTTATGTTTATAAAAGATGACATTTTTACTATAGAACTTAAGGAATATGACATTTTAAATTTTAACTCATTATTTTTTATGTTATATAAAAAAACACGATGTTTTAATTATCAAATTAAAATGTCACATGATAAACTTTTGACGTCCACATAGGATTACTTATTGTCGAAATTTTAATTCAAGTCCAATTTTAAATATTTAATGATTAATTTTTTAAAAGAATAGTACTCCCCCCCATTCACAAAATGAGTACCCATATTTTATTTTTGGTCCATCCACCAAATGAGTACCCATTTCCTTTTTTTGTAACCTTACACAACTCACTCACAATAAAAATGGGCCCCTTATTCTACTATCACACGCTTAATCAATTTCTTAAAATTTGTACCACCCCTAAATGGATACTCATTTCTGACGGATGGAGTATTAATTAAAAATTAGAATTGAAAATACTTCATGTATTTTATAGACAATTAATCTTAGTAAAAAAAATTCTCTTTTATTATCCATCTAACAAACAACATATTGACCGAGCAAAGTTAGGGATGACAATGGGGTGTATTTGAACCGGATCGTACTAGGTCCCTATTCAAATTCGAATTTTTTCACTTAGGTTCGGAATCAGTCCAAATCCATTAGGTTTTAAAAAAATAATTTCAGATCCATAAGATCATCCACAGGATCGTGTAAACTAGGTTCCATATTTTTTTTATCTTCTCAAATAAATAAAAAATGAAATAAAATTTATAATAGCACCATAATAATCGTTTATAATTTATATAGTTATTTAAAAATAAATTTCTTACACTATAATCCATTAAAAAATTAAAATAATCTAAAATAAGGCAAAATAATATGAAAATATACAATCATCCAAGTGTCAGCTAACACGACACATTCAAGTTCAACAACATATACTTGTGACGGTTGAAGTTAATGTTGCACGATGAGAAAATAAATTTTTTGAAGGTGAATCACTCGATAGACTCAATACTAGGGCTATGACATAAAAAATAATACTAATATATACTCCCTCCGTCCCACGAATCTTGACACGTTTTCCTTTTTGGGCCGTCCCACGAGTCTTGACACGTTTCCTTTTTGGGTAATAATTATTACATTCTCTCTCCTACTTTATCACCTTTATTATATTATCTCCCATACTTTATCACTTTTATTACCTTCTCTCTCATACTTTATCAATTTTATACTTTATTAATTACACACTTAAAACACTAATCTACAACTCCTTAATTCCCGTGCCGAACCCAAACGTGTCAAGACTCGCGGGACGGAGGGAGTATTACGATAAACTAAATTGATCCATAGACCAAATCTGGATCTCAAAAGTCACAAGTCAAATTCAGATTCAAAATTTAGAGCCTTAGCCCAGATCCATCGAACCAAATCCAAAAAAATGAATCTGAATCCACAGAAATAGACCAAGTTCAAAATTCATTGTCAAAATTACAAAAGTAGAGCATGTCTTTTTCCAAAAAGTGACCTCATCTCTATTCCTAAATTTAAATACAATGGTCACCCCTTATAAAGTCACAAAACCAATGCTTACTCATCCCTCCTTTTACAACCTTATAAAGCTCAAAATCTCTCAATCTCCTCATCCTCTCCAATCCAAAAAAAAAACACTTCTACTTATCCCTACCCTCAAATCAATAATAGAGTGAATGAAAGTACCTCAAACCTAAAACCTAAAAATTAAATCTCTCAACCCCCCTCAACCCTTCAAACCTAAAAACCTAGAAATCAAATCTCTCAACCCCCACCCACCCCACCCCACCCCACTCCACCCCACCTAGAATAAAGGTGAAGTGTTTGTGAGGGAAAAGTCCAAATTTTAGAAGGCCAAAAAAAAAAAAAAGAGAAGAGAGAAAGGAAAAAAAAGGGTCAAGAAGTGAAGAAAAAGAAGAGTCATCATCAAATCCCTAATACCTCGTTTGAAAATTCATTTACTGGTACGTCTCTCTCTCTCTTCCCAATGACCCCTCCCATCAATTTCTCCATTTAAATTTTTGGGGGTTTTGCGACACCAAAGCCCCTGTTTCTGTACAAATATTCAAAACCTACCCCCTTATTTCCCTCTCACTGTTCTAGAGAGAGAAAGAGCGGGACTTGGCCCCCAAAAAAAACTTTTCTTTTTCATAGGACCGCCAAAACAAAATAAGAAAACAAAATTTCCCGCATCCCAGTGGTATTTTCGACTACAATTTCTTCGTCCCGCCAAAAACTCATCTGAAAAATCAAAGCTTCGCGGAGGTCCGGAAATTCTTTTTTATTCATTTTTGTTTTGTTTTGTTTTGTTTTGTTTCTGTTTTTGAGTTCTTCGGAGTTTTAACGCACACTTGCACCGTCGCTCTCTCTCTCTGTGTTGCTTGTTTTGAAGGGTTCTTCCCCTTTTTTTGTTTGGGTGTGTTGCGTGTGCGTGTTTATGTATGAGAGTGAAATGGACTTGATTTGTTTTAGGGTCTGAAAATATAGAAAAAAATGAAAACAATGGCAGGATGGCTGAAGAGAGAGAATGACGGGTCTTGTGTGAAAGACTGTGTGGATTCTCTGCAGGGGGCTCAGGAACGGGAGGTTTTGTTCGATTTAGGAGTAGAAAACGATGGCGATGAAAAGGTTAAATGGTCGTTTACTGCATTTCTCAAGGCTTTTTTGGAAGAAGTTTACGGCATTTCTTGCTTGAGGCCGCTGCCGCCGGTTATCGGTGAGGGGCAGGTTGTTGATTTGCTTAAGCTTAAGATTGTTGTGAGGAAGAGGGGTGGGTATTGCAGAGTGTCGGAAAACGGGCTGTGGAGCTCGGTGACAGCTGATTGTGGGTTTGATTTGAGGTTTTCAGCTGCTTTGAAGTTGGTGTATGTGAAGTATTTGGATACATTGGATAGATGGTTGAGGAAAATTGAGAAATATAGAGAGGAGGGAGTCTGTGATATTGAAGAACGATATCTCGATCTTAGTCGGTTTTTTATGGAGTTGGAGTCGGATCCGGAGGTTTTCATATCAGGCATAGCAAGTAAAATTGAGGGAGATGATGAGTTTGTGGAATTGGAGAAGATGGAATTGGGAGGTGTTGATGGAAATGTGGGTTTTGTGGAATTAAATGTGGATGTTAAGGGTTTTGATGAGAAGTGGAGCAACGAAAATGGAAGTGGTGATAATGTGAATATTATTGAGAAGCAATGTGTTGATGATGGAGGTGATGGTGATGTTATACGAGTGGATGGGGACTCTGTTAGTAAGAAAAGGAAACGGGAGTGCTGTATGGGCATGCTGAATTGGATAAGTAAAGTTGCAAAAGATCCCGGGGGGGCTGCTGCTGAGCCATTACCTGAAAGGCAGAAGTGGAAGTGTTATGGAAGTGAGCTGCCGTGGAAGCAAGTTCTCATTGCTCGTGAGGCGATGCTTTTGAAAAAGAATGTCGATGCAGGGTCTCAGCAATCTGTTTGGCAGGTCTGCATATTATTCTCATGCTTGATTCCACTTAATGAGTTTGTATGTATAATTGTATATATATGGTTTTATATTCAGCTGCATTGTGAGAGATATTCTATGATTGTACACTGTTTGATTTGTCTGGTATCTTGTACATAAAAATTTTATGATTAGCTCACGTCATGACCAATTTCAAGATGCATGGTATGTCGCAAGCTAACATCTATAGTTGATGATAAATCCAAATTTTATGTCTGGTTTTTGTGGGTTGAATTCTCATATCCAGTGGGATCAGTATAGTCCTTGCAGATTTAATATTTTAGTCTCTGTCAGGATTATAACCCCATTTCTGATATTATTGAGATTATTGCAGTCCCTTTTCTGATATTATTTAGATATTCATTTATTGTTTATGTGCACGATGAGGGTATCCACCGTGTTGTTTATGTGCACGAAAAGGATATTCATTCAGATGCTGAGAATGTCACCACTATTAGCATGTCCTCTGTCGAGGAACTTTGTGTTTTGAAAAGTTGTTAGTTGGGGGTGTTTTCTTCTACAAAGACTAATAATACACTGTCGATTGTGCTAGAAATGTTAAGAGTGGATAGAATCATTCTAGCTGTATCATGGTCATCAAATAAGTAGAAATATGTATATTTCTCAGAAATCACTTAGTGAGAAATATGCTCCAGCTGTGTATGATATCTCAGTTATATGGTTTTCCTTTTTGTGCTAATCGCTAAAGAAGGTCTACATATACACGATATATTTTCCAATAGGAATATTGTGCAAAATGTCTCTTTCAACACTGGAGCCTTCTGAATCTGACATTTTACTCTAGTTTATCTTTTCTGGTGAATAGAACTTCATCTCTTTATTTTTGTTCTATGTTTAAATGTGCAAACCCCATGAACCCAAGTGCATATTGTCATGTAGATTGTAGAAGCATTGTGTGTTGTCAACAGTGAATTGTGTGGATCTCTTGAAACTCTGGCTGATAAATTCAAGTACTAGAGAAAAGTAATAATTGAATTCACCAAAAAAAAGGTAAAAATCCATGAAAGCATGCATGTTAAATTGCCAGAGATTGCATTAGCATATATTTGTCCACTTTCAGGACAAACTTGGCTTCGACCATATGAGTTTCTTGATTCAAACAATTTCTTCGTACCTTGCAGAAGAAGCAAAAGATGCACCCGAGCATGTATGATGATGGCCAATGTTCTGAAAGGTTAAGATGCAGTCAGAGGCTCCTTTCCTCCAAGGACCCTTCTCGGAAGTCAAGAGACCGAGGTGGTAACGAATCCTCCTCCTCAGATTTTCAGACCGACGAGGATAATGCTGACAAACAGTCTGATGCTGATTCCCCAATCTTTCTGAGCAACTACAGGAAGAAGCGAATCCCCATAGGCTCAAATCATCAAACAGATTTGCCTGAGTTCCAAGGCGAGGATTATGAAAGCGAATCTAAATGGTTAGGTACCAAAATCTGGCCATTGGATAAAGAAGAACAAAAGAAGAAAACCCTAATCGAAAGGGAGCCTATTGGAAAGGGAAGGCAAGAATCTTGTGGTTGTCAGTTTCCAGGATCTCTCGAATGTGTCAGGTTCCATATAAGGGAAAAAAGGCTGAAAGTGAAACTAGAACTCGGCTCGGCTTTCTACTTGTGGAAACTCGACGTTATGGGAGAGGACGTGGCCTTCTCATGGACAAAGGAAGACCAGAACAAGTTCCAGCATGTAGTGCAGTCCAACCCTCTCTCATCAGAGAAATACTTCTGGAATGAACTTTTCAAGCATTTTCCTAACAAGGGAAGGGAAGCATTGGTAAGCTACTACTTCAATGTGTTCCTTCTCAAACGTAGAGCTATACAGAACAGAACCAGCCCGACCAACATCGACAGTGATGATGAGGAGTCAGAATATGGACCGATTGCTAATAGGTTTGGTGCTGGTTCGATTTTTTGCTCCCCGAAGAAACCTCATCCAAGTAGCAGATAGGTTGTCGGTTGAGACGTGTAAATCGCAGTTTTTTGGTTCGATAAAAATTCTTTTTGGTTTTGCATAGTCGGCCGGCCGTGCCTGGTTTCAGGTGTACATTTGGCTGGGCTATGATATGTGAAGCACATTTGGAAGCAGTGTAAACATACAGTTAGTTACAAGGTTACTGCAAAACTTTGCAAGCAGCTGACTTCTATTTTTGGTATGTCAAAATTTATCATCTATCAATTCATTATGAATATCAACTAACCTTTTTGGTAAGTTGCTATTGCCTATTTGCTTCATCTTCATTTTGGCTGTATATTTTTTTTTGGTGTTTGCTAATATTCTTTTTATATGCTTTGGCTAACTAATGTATTTTCTTAAATTTGGTATGTTTGATGCAGTTGGTTGCATTTTCTTGGTAGTCATAAATTCATAATAGCCCTCTTTTGAATAGTTTCTTATCCATGTATATGTAGTCAAGTAGGGCCAAACATACTATTGTTGGAATTTATAAATTTTCAAAGAAATGCCTTTGAACTTGTTTGAATTTATATACTTCATTCATTCATGAAAATTAGTGTGATTTGAGGGGCATGAGTTTTAATAAATAATAAGGAGATATGTACAAGGGTTAATTGCCTGTAAATTCCCGATTTTTTTTTTCCCGGATGTTTTCCACAATTTTAAAATTTTGTATAGTAATTTACCACCTGTAAATTTCTTTTTAGGGCAAATAGCGCTAAAATTCACGAACTTTTACTCGATTCTCATTTTCCCCACAACTTTTAAAAGTTAGACAAAAATACATAATATTTTGATTGATTTTGACTTTTTTCGACGATTGTTAATTTTGCCCAATTTAAAGCTTAGGTGGCATTCAGAATTGCCAACATGGCAACGCCGTCCGACGAAACAAACGACGTCGTTTCCAACTGTTAAAAATGCTGTCGTTTTGTGTTAAAAACGGTAGAAATTGGTTGCAACTCATAAATTTAGGTTCTTCATTCATTAGGGTTCTTCTTGCGCAGAGATTAGCAGGGTTCTTGCGCAGAGATTGGTAGAGTTCTTCTTGCGTAGAGATTGATAGGGTGTGATTCGACATAATCCATGGCTAGTTCTTGATGTGCTCTTCAAATATGCAAGCAAGAAACAATCTAAAGTGATAAAGAGAAGCAACTGTTGTTAGCGCGTGATTGAGAGAGATACAATTGTTGGAATATAAAATTAGGGTAGATTTAAAAATTTATAATGGAATGACAGCGTTTTAATTTAAATTGTAACGACGTCGTATACTCATTAACATTATTAAGCCACTTCAGCTTTAATTTTTGCCGGAGAAATTTATCATGGAAAAAATTAGAATCAATCAAAAGGTTATGTATTTTTGTCTAATTTTTAAAGATCATGAGAAAAACGAGAATCGGGTAAAAGTTCGTGAATTTTGGCGCTATTTGCCCTTCTTTTTAATGTTCCTATGATGGCAAAATTCGATCAAATATCTTCTTTTTCAAGATGTTGCAAGATTATAAATATTAGTAAAAAAGAATTATCAATCATCAATTAATAGATTATAGTTCATTAGATTACATTTTGCTGAAGAAATAAAGGTCCAATCACAAGTGATTGATTGGATTTTGTCACCGTGGGAACATTAAGAACAAATTTACTGATGGTGAATTACTTGCAAAACTAAAAAATAATGGGAAATATCCGAAAAAAATGAAACTACGTGAATTTACACCCAATTAATCATATATATAAAATAGAGAGGGAAATTTACCAAATTCAATGTTGTTAGGTCCCGGGGGTCTCGAATAGGTGTATGGGGGGGGGGGGGGGAATACACCTATGGGCTATTTTTCTTTTCCTCAAAGGAAGAGATCTCAAGATAGAGATCTAAACGAAACTTTACATGCAAACACAAACGCCTGTTAACTGAAAGCAGTTTTGACCGAACAGGGTTGACGACTGATACTGAAAACTCTTCAGTAAGGAGTTATCAGTTAAGTTGCTGGAACTTAACTGATGCACTTATGAGCTTCAGTCGAGTTTGCCAAAATAGAGATGATAACACTCTTCCTGACTATCAAAAGATAGATCAGTCAGACTGATATCATATGCAGCGGAAATTAAACTTAGTTTCGCAATAGCCTCGGTTAAGCACGTTGTTGGTCTTAGGTTTCTCTTTGCAGTTATTCAGTATTCAGTTTATCAATTGAAACAACACAAGTAGGAAAGTAAAACTGAAAGCTGTAAACAACACATAGACTTTTACATGGTTCGGAAAAACCCTTTCCTACATCCACGGTCGATTGATCAGACCAACAATCCACTCCGCAAGTGCTTAACAGGTGCACTGCAAACCAAACCGTGTGCTTGCCAGGTGCACACAACCGTACCACTGAAGAAAACCCTTCTTCAGTACCCACACTTCACTCGTGTCGGATTTCTCTTGCTTAGCACAACCCGCGCTAAGACTCTCAGAGTCAGAAAACCTTTCTGAACTCCGAATCACTCAAAACACTCAAATCTTTCTTTTGTAAAGGAGGTTTGAACGAGTGCCAACTATACTGCAAAGAACAAGTTCTTTGTAGCAAGTTTGACCTAGGCTTCTGGGTAAATAGAGGTTTGCCTAAGGTCTAAGAGAATGTATGTAATCAGCAGTGACTGATTTTGGCTTTGGAATTCTCTTCTTCGATTCAAGCTTTGGGGAGATTGAGCTTTATGCTGAGTAGCGATTTTGGCAGAGCCTCAGCTTATGTCGTTGAATCGGTGAAGGTTGAAGTGATCCTCGAGCGCTATTTGTAGGAGAACTCTTGAATAGATCCGTTGGCGTAGAACGTCCTCAAGATTTCTTCCGTTGGAGAGCAATTCGAATTTGGGTTGAGGCTTCAATCTTCGAGGTTCCTTGTCTGGTGGAAACGGCTCTCTTGAGGGACAGGAGATGTGATGTCTCTGATAAAGTAACCACCAAATAGGAATGACCTCTGCAGATATAAGATCCTGAGATCTCTGCATTTAATGCGGCTGTACTCTTGTGAGTACGTGGCTTCCTTTGAGCGTTGGAAGATCAGTCTGAGGAAGAATGTTCAACTGATACTTGACTTTAGTATCAGTCTGTGGCACGCATTAAGTAATCAGTTCCAAACTGATTCTTCAACTGATACTTCAGTTGGTATCTTCAGTCTTCAGTCTTTAGTCCTTCGTCCTTCAGTTTTCAGTCTTCAGAACCACATACTAAACTAGAAACGAACTCTAACACTTTAGTTCAAAACGGTTCTAGTCTATTACAATTAAGACCTATGAATTTTGGTAACATCAAAACAAGGATTAGGATATTCCACAAGGTTCCCAACAATTTTCCCCTTTTGATGATGTCAAAACCATACGGTAGTTCTAGACAACAAAAAGACCGAACTCACAGCACAAGTTCTAAAACTGGGGTGAAAACAGTTCCCCCTTAACAATAGAACCTAAAACTTGTACTTAGAGTTAAGAACGAAACAGTTCTAAAACAGAACAGGAGAAGATAGAAAAACATAATCAGAGCCTGGACAAAGAGTCATTGTCTTCAGGTTGAGATCAAAAAGAAGTTCTTTTCATTAATAAAGGACTGATATGCCATCAGTCGAGGTACAGAGCGAGCAGTGGCGGATCCAGGATTTCTAAATTGGGGATGCAAAAAATAATCTTATAAACACTGGTGGAGATAGAATTTTTTTGAGGGAGTTGAACTTCTACGGGGTTCGGGGGCGGTAGCCCCCGAATTTTTTTTTTGAGGCCTTCAATACATTTTAGACATTTTTTTTACTAAAATACAAATATAATAGTAATTAATAACTTTGCATTCCGAATGCAAAATGTATACTTTCAACTTTTTTGTTTAATTAATAATTGAGGTAATTGATTGATTAAATGATGGGCTTGATCAAAAGAATGAAAAAGAAAGAGATGATGAGCTCTCTTTTTAGTTGGGCCAATGGAATTTAGGATTTTAAAAACTGAATTTCTCTTTTATTTTGGATTAAAACTTTTAATTGGGGGTGCAAAAACTAAATCTAAAATAATTTATATATGAATATTAATACTAGTAAATTTTTTTTTTTTTTTTGGGGATGCAACTGCACCCCCATGTTCCATGGTGGATCCGCCCCTGAGAGCGAGACTTACATTGGAGTAAAAAGAAAAACAAAAACAACATGGGAAACCCATGGACTCCAGCAGTCTGCTTGGCTGCGCCTTTGAACTTCTTGATCTTCATCTTCTGTCTTCGTGTCTTCATATTCCTAAGCTTGTTCCACTCTCACTTGTTTTCCGTTGAGTTGAGGTCTTATCCTTTTGGCTAATCTTCCTCATGATCATCGGATGAATCGGATGATCATTTTGCTTGATCGTCTTCAGTCTTTTGAGAATAAGTCTCTTAAGAACTTTTCCCCCTTTTTGGCAACATAAAAAAGGTGGGATTGACTGAAGGATGAAGCTAAGACCACTGCGTAGAAACAGAATCGCAGAATGGTCCAAAGAAAGATGCTGAGGGTAAGAGGTAGACGGAGAATACGGATGTTTAGAAAAAGAAGAAAGTGAAAGATGAGAGGAGACGAAGAAAGGGTAAGGAGTTGATTTGCATGGCTCTCGAAACAGGGAAGAAGAGAGCAGTGGACATGCAAACCAAATGAGGTTGATGAGAGGGCTTTTGGTGAAGAGAAAGAAGCATAAGAGGGGAAGTATGTGGGTAATGAAAATCGAATCAGCGGCTATCGTGAGGATAGACACTGTCGATGTTGCGCCAGTTGACAACGAGCTCCTGCTCATTGCTGTTGCACCATACGGAAGCTTTATAAAAAGGTGCAAAGCTTGCCTGAGGAACAGGTGAAGACCGTCTTCTTGAGACAGGTACTTCAAGCCGTATGGTCTGGGCATGAGGATGGAAGACACTCGCTTCGCTGGATACAAGTGAGGGTAGAGCAAACTTTGACGTTGGAGAGATATTGAGATCCAGTGGAAGGGTCTGGTGAAGACCAGGTATGTGAGCGTCATTCTCCCACTCCATGACTTTGCAGTCATAGATTTCTCCTTTAGTCGGAACAAAATTTCTCTGCAACTTTGGAAATATTGAAACTTTTTCTCACAGTGAAGGCTGTGGATAGTTGTTAGTTGATGCAGAAAAAGGGTGAAGACAACATGGTATAAATAGACAAAATTTGTACCAAGTAAGAAGATGAAAAGTTTTTCGAAGACTGTGCCTAAAAATGTTTTTGAAGAAAATTTTCACGTCCGCCGTCACTGCAGGGGACTGAAGGTTCAAAAAGGTGAGAGGTATCATTGCATTATGTCATGTCAATGAGGTTCTCAAGAAATTTTATCACAGAGGCAACAGGTTGGAAAGATTTTTAGAGAAGATTTTTACAAGTTCAATCTAAACAGATTTTCCTAAAAAAAAAAAAAAACACTTGTCCTTCTCGGATATTCCATTTTCCAACAATCAGTTAAGGGTTTTGAAAGAAACTGACCAGTTAGAGAAAGATTTTGAATTACAACTCAAGGCTCTTAACTGAAATAACTGATTTTAAATAGTAAGTTTTAAAAATACTTACTGATCGACTGATCATTGTAGCCAGTCGATACCACTTGATCCTGGTTGAATCATCAGGATGGCTTTTCTTCAGATGAGCGCTTGACTTCATTGCTTTCCACGTTAGTGGTTGTTGAACAGTAGTTGGAAGACCACCAGTCAGCATGACTGTTTGAGAAAATCCTCAAACACATCATCACTCATCAGGGTTGATGAGGCCGATACTTCCACACAGATCGTTGAACCTTTCTTCTGGAAGAGCTTTGGTCAGCAAGTCCGTTCTCTGAACAGCAGTTGGAATCCATTCCACAGAGATATTATTCTTTTCGACGTGATCACGGATGAAGTGATGTCGAATAGCAATATGCTTGACTCTGGTGTGATGAACTGGATTCTGGGAGATTGCAATAGCACTGGAGCTGTCGCAATAGATTGGGACTTCCTTTTCCTCTATCCCATAGTCCTTCAACTGTTGGACTAACCACAAGAGTTGTGAGCAGCAGCTTCCGACAGCAACATATTCAGCTTCAGTTGTGGAGGTGGCGACTGAAGTCTGCTTCTTTGAAAACCAAGAGATGAGCTTGTTGCCTAGGAATTGACAGGTTCCGGAGGTTGATTTGCGATCAATTTTGCATCCAGCAAAATCTGAGTCTGAATATCCGGTGAGCTTGAAGTTGTCGTCTGCTGGGTACCATAATCCTAAGTTGGGTGTGCCTTTGAGATATCGTAGAATCCGCTTTGCTGCATCCAAATGAGCTTCCTTTGGATCTGACTGATATCTTGCACATACCCGACTGCAAATGCGATGTCTGGTCTGCTCGCAGTAAAATACAGCAATGATCCAATGATTTCTCTGTACTTCGTCGACAGATTTTCCTTCTGAGCCTGGATCAACTTTCTAGTTTGTGTTCATTGGGATCTTGACTGATTTCATGTGCTGAATACCGAACTTGACTATCAGTTCCTTGGCATACTTGGACTGACTGATCAGTATTCCGTCGCTGGTCTGCTTGACTTGCAATCCGAGAAAGAAATTCATTTCTCCCATCATGGACATTTGGAACTTGTTGGTCATGATGTCAACAAACTTTTTGCACATGCGTTCGGATTTGGATCCGGAAATTATGTCATCGACATAGATCTGAACAAGTAAGAGATCTTCTCATTCTTTGAGAGTGAACAAAGTTCTGTCCACAGATCCTTTCTTGAAACCTTGTTCAACAAGATACTCCGAGAGAGTATCATACCACGCTCTTGGAGCTTGCTTCAAGCCATAGAGCGCTTTCTTCAGCTTGTACACCTTTTCTGGTCCAGCAACCTCAAAGCCTGGAGGTTGTTCCACATAGACTTCATCGGTGAGCACTCCATTGAGAAATGCGCACTTCACATCCATTTGGTGTACCTTGAAACCTTTGTGAGCTGCGAAGGCTAAGAAGAGTCTGACTGCTTCCAATCTGGCAACTGGAGCGAACATTTCGTCGTAGTCGATTCCTTCTTCTTGACTGTATCCTTTTGCTACAAGCCTTGCTTTGTTTCTCACAACGTTTTCTTCTTCGTCTTTCTTGTTTTTGAAAATCCATTTCAAACCAATCACTTTTGCATCGTCTGGTCGATCCACAAGCTCCCAAACTGAATTCCGGTTGAATTCATTGAGTTCTTCTTGCATTGCGATGACCCATTGAGTGGACTTCAGAGCTTCTTCAACATCCTTGGGCTCTGTAGATGATAAGAAACAACTGAAAATCTTATCTTCGTTGATGCAGTTCTGATTGATGTCAAAGACGAGGTTGCACATTGATCTTCGAGTCTTGACGCCATCTGATAGTTCTCCAATGATGTTCTCCTTTGAGTGGAGTTCAAACCATCTTCGATACTTCTTGATTTCTTCAGGAGATGGTGGGGCTTCTTCAGTCAGAATGGTTCTGAAGTGTTGAGCACCTTCTGGGGCAGGGGTGAGTTGAGCTGGAGCTGCTTTGGCATGTTCAACTCGATCTTCAGCAACTAGAATTCCCCCTTGACTGATGCCATCTGAACTTCAGACCTTTGGTTGATCTTTTGATACTGAAACTTTTCAGTATATTCATCTTTTCCTGGTCCCCACACCAAGACAGTATCGGGCTCGGTGTTGTGAATTTTAGCTTTGGAACCTTCAGTGTTCTGGACACACTTTTCAGTTTCCTGTTCCCTGAAATCATCTGTAGACTCATCAAAGACCACATGAGGTGTTTCTTCAACACACAGAGTTTGAGAATTAAACACGCGATAGGTTTTGCTCGAACGTTCTGTTCCAGAGTATCCAAGAAAGACTCATGGATCAGCCTTGCTATCAAATGTGTTTAACCTCTTCTTTTCATTGTTGTGGATGAAACACCTAGAACCGAAAGCATGGAAATAGGCAATTGAAGGCTTCCTGTTCTTCCATATCTCGTATGGAGTTTTTCCATGTCTTTGAGTGAGGAAGGAGCGATTCTGCGTGTAGCATGCGTTGTTGACTGCTTCGGCCCAAAACTTCAATGGGAGTTTTGATTCAGCTAGCATCGTCCTTGCTGCTTCATTTAAAGACCTGTTTCTTCTTTCTGCAACTCCATTCTGTTGAGGAGTTCTTGCTGCAGAAGTTTGATGACTGATTCCTTGTTCATCGCAATACTCACGAATGATAGTATTGAGGAACTCAGTCCCGCGATCTGATCTGATGCTGATGATGTTGACTTCCTTTTTCACGCTCAGTCTTTTCAGCAGTTTTGGCAGTTCCTCTAGTGTCTCTTTCTTTTTGAAGAGAAAGATAACCCAAGTATATCGTGAATAATCATCCACAACAACTAAGGTGTACTTCCTACCGTTGTAGCTTCTAGGAGAGATTGGGCCAAACAGATCCATGTGAAGTAGTTGAAGAATTCTTCCAGAGGAGTGTCCTGACTTTGACTTGAACGATATTCGCGTCTGCTTTCCTCTCTGACATGCTTCACATTCTTGCTTTTTCTGGAACACAATAGAAGGTAGACCTTCTACCAGTTGATGTTTAGCAAGCTTGTTGATCGTCTTGAAGTTGAGATGGTTGAGTCTCCTGTGCCACAGCCAGTTGAGCTCCGAGCTGCTTTTGCTGATGAGGCAAGTTTCTGGTGGGCTGTCTTCCCATGAAACGACGTAGAGACTTTTGTCTGAAACCTTTCAGAACTACCTTCTTTTGATTGTTTCTGACAGTGAATTCATCCTTTTTGATCTTCACTGTGAAACCGTTGTCACAAAATTGACTCACAGACAACAGATTATGTTTAAGACCAGAAACAAAGCTAACATTACTGATACTGGCGTTACCCATGTTGAGCACACCATAACCTTTTGTTTCTCCGATTGAGTTGTCTCCGAATGCAACTTTGGATCCAGCTTTCTTAACATACTGAGATAGATATGAAGGAATATTAAACTGAATTAACGTTCCGCTTTGCCCGATGATCGTTTCTTGGTTATTATTAATTTATCATACAACGATTAATCCTAACATGCTCCTATGAATTTAACAGCTGCACATAGGTGTTAGAAATTACTTACTTGTGAATCGAATGCACAGGTTGTTGATGATTGTGTCGAAAGACTCCAATATTGATCTTCTCGACTGTATCCCGCTCAAGTCTCACCGTTGGATGGACAACGAACTGTGAGAAATCCCAAGCTAGAAATCCCCAACGTGTTTCTGCGCCCCTTCTCAGTTCTCAAACTCTAATAATTATCAGTGTATATTTCCTGAGAGCTGACAGCTGTATTTAATAATACAGAATAGGGGGAGGCGCCAGTTTTAGGGTGTGGGGCGTTTTCTGGCCCTATCTGGGCTGGGAGACTTTGGGCCAGTCCAGGGACCAGATACAAGGAATAAAGATGGGCCTCAAATAAATTAATTTATCTATGGTCAGCCCAGACCATAATTAATTTATAAATATCAGTTCATTCCACTAGAGAACCAATATTGACTTACCCATTTATCACCGGTGATGAGTCGGGGCTTGTATTTAGACTTATTAGATCCTCGTATTTAAAATATCCGACATCCATTAATTAATTAGAGCTCTCACAGCCTAAATTAATTAATCTCTTTGTAATCCTTAAGCAGTACCACTCAAACCTTATTATTGCGCCTGGACTTAATCAACCTGCAGGGTTTAGCGCAATAAACATTATTGAGCTCCTTAAGGGGATGTCATTATCCTATACGGATACGAGTACCAATACAGATAATCAGATATCATATATTAACCGCTATCACCCAAGATACAGAGTACTCAAGTTACTATCTAACTCTCGCTCAAAGTAAGTCAAAGTGATAGACGAATCAACATATATATCTGACATCTCATTAGTATTAAGATCTTATAAGTCACCGAGATCTCTAATTCTTCACTTAAGTCAGATAGAAGAATATATCTCACTGTGGTCCTATCAATACGTATTACGTACCAGTATAGATAAGTAGTCAAGACAAACTACTTCCATCTATACCGCAACCTAAACCAATAACTTGTCCTAGAGTTATTTCGGTTGTGATCATATTATATCTCTTAAGGTTAATCCAATTATATGGTCTTCTGTGATCTACAACACACCATATAATCTACTTATATAGAGATAAAGAACATACATATGCAATCATGAACCCAATCAGATAGGAGATTAAATAGTAAAAACATGAATCATTGTATACAAGCATAAAACGTTCTTGCTTTCAGTATACAAATCCAACAATCTCCCACTTATACTAAAGCAAAACTTTTAGTATACAATGTGTCTAAATACTAGCTATTACAACATCCACTTCACTCTTTACTTCTTCTCCCACTTATACTGAAAGTTTTTTCTCTAAGTGGGTGGCATCAACCGCAGGCCCATCCCTCGAGCATGCTTCTCGTAGGCCTTTTGCGGTAAGCTCTTCGTGAAAGGATCAGCTAAGTTCTCCAAAGTATCAATTTTCTCAACTAGCACATCTCCTCTGCTTACGATTTCTCGTATGATGTGGTACTTTCTCTCTATGTGTTTGGTCGCCTTGTGGCTCCTGGGTTCCTTAGAATTTGCCACTACACCCGAGTTATCACAATAAATTATGATACTCTTAGGCAAATTAGGTACCACTCCTAGATCCAAGAGGTAGTTCCGGAACCATACAGCCTCTTTAGCAGCGTCGGAAGCAACTACATACTCGGCTTCCATGGTGGAGTCTGCAATGCACTTCTGCTTTGCACTCCGCCATGATACGGCTCCACCTCCCAAGGTAAACACATATCTAGAGGTAGATCTCTTCTCATCCCGGTCAGCCTGGAAATCCGAATCGGTGTAACCCAAAGGAGATAGACTATCTGACTGGTAAACTAGCCTATAATCTCGAGTCCTCTTCAGGTACTTGAGAATATGTTTTACCGCAGTCCAGTGTCCTGGTCCAGGGTTCGACTGATATCTTGCAACCATGCCAACGACATAGCAAATATCAGGTCTCGTGCAAAGCATTGCA
The DNA here is from genome assembly GCF_028751815.1 of Salvia miltiorrhiza. NCBI lineage: Eukaryota > Viridiplantae > Streptophyta > Magnoliopsida > Lamiales > Lamiaceae > Salvia > Salvia miltiorrhiza. The sequence continues at coordinate 53,476,941 of NC_080394.1, read as the reverse complement.
TACATGAGGCTACCTACGGCGGAAGCATAGGGTATCTTCCTCATCTCCTCAACCTCACTAGGCGTCTTAGGACACATGTCCTTAGACAGAGGAATGCCATGTCTAAAAGGTAGCAAGCCTTTCTTGGCATTTCGCATGCTAAAACGAGCAATCACAGTATCAATGTAGGTCGCTTGAGATAAGCTCAATATCCTTTTCTGGCGATCACGGACAACCTTGATCCCCAGGATGTACGCTGCATCTCCTAAGTCCTTCATTTGAAACTGTTCGGATAACCACTTCTTTATGTCCGATAATAGCTCAACATTGTTGCCAATGAGGAGGATATCATCTACATAAAGTGCAAGGAAAACCACGTCGCCATCGGCATCCAAACGGTACACGCAACTTTCGTTTTCACAGCGAGTAAATCCATAGGATTTAATCACCTCGTCAAAACGCTTGTTCCATGACCTCGAAGCTTGCTTGAGTCCATAAATGGACTTCTTCAACTTCCAAACAAGATGCTCTTCGCCCTTCTTCACAAACCCTTCGGGTTGCTGCATATAGATGTCCCTTCCTTCTTCAAGGAAACCGTTTAGAAAAGCGATTTTGACATCCATTTGCCAAATCTCAAGGTTCATGTGGGCTGGTATGGCAAGGAGTATTCAGATAGACTTAAGCATGGCAACCGGCGAAAAAGTTTCATCATAATCTATACCCTGTTCCTGGGTATAGCCTTTCGCCACCAGTCTAGCTTTAAAAGCTGCGACTTCGCCATCCGAATCTCACTTTCTTTTGTATACCCACCTACTACCTATAGCTTCAAAACCATCAGGCAGTTCAGTTTTCTCGTATACACCCATAGCAGTCATGGATTCTATTTCAGAAACCATGGCGTCGTACCAAGAATCTGCATCCAGATCTTTCATCGCTTGTCTATAGTTATCAGGGTCGACATCCTTTTGTTCATCAACAGGAAGAAGATCCGAAGATTCTCCCAAGAACATAAATCGATCGGGTTGAATAACAACCCTCCCACTACGACGAAGCGGTGGTGGTACAGCCGTGACAATGGTTTGTGCAGTATCTTGTGGTGCATTTACTTGCACACTTGGCTGGGGTGATGGAATCGCCCGTCCATTGCCTTCGATTTCTTGTAGAACAATCTCGGACTTAGACTTGTGCTTATCTATATAATCCTGTTCCAAGAATCGTGTGTTGGTGCTAACAACCACTTTCTGATCCTTAGGATTATAAAAATAACCACCTCTCGTTCCTTTAGGATATCCTACAAACAGCATTAACTCGCATCTAGGCTCCAATTTCTTCGCTTCCTTGTCTAGCACGTATGCAGGACAACCCCATATCTTTATATGGTTCAAGCTGGGCTGACGCCCTGACCATAATTCAATAGGAGTTTTAGGAACCGATTTGGACGGTACCTGATTCAGCAAATAAACCGCTGTTTCCAAGGCATATCCCCAAAACGAAATAGGCAATGATGCATAGCTCATCATAGATCGTACTATTTCCATAAGAGTTCTGTTTCTTCTCTCCGCTACACCGTTCTGTTGGGGAGTACCCGGTGCAGTCAATTGGGATGTAATCCCTGAATCTGACAAGTATTGCAAGAACTCGTTCCCGAGGTATTCGCCACCGCGATCAGACCACAATGACTTGATAGATTTACCCAATCTCTTCTCCACCTCCGCCTTGAATTCTTTAAATTTCTCAAAGCATTCAGACTTGCGTTGAAGTAGGTAAATATACCCATATCTTGAGTAATCGTCAATGAAAGTGACGAAATACTCATACCCTCCACGAGCCTTTGTGGACATCGGTCCACACAAGTCAGAGTGAACCAATTCTAACACATGTGAGGCCCTATTCCCCTTGGCCTTGAAAGGCCTTGCCGTCATCTTTCCTTCTATACAGGATTCGCAGGTTCTAAATGGAACAGCTTGAAAGTCTTTCAAGACTCCATTTGAAACGAGCCTTTGGATCCTATTTAGATTGATGTGGCCTAACCTTAGGTGCCACGCATGCGTATATTGTTCATGAGAATAATACTTCCTCTTATTCGGATTAGGACAAATTTGTGATGTAGATGCAACATGGACAAAATTTTTAATTGGACATGTAATAGTATAGAGAGAGTTGTTCAAAATTCCAGAACAAATAGTCATGTTATTTTTCATGATAGAGACGCCTCTATCAAAAGTAACAGAATATCCATCCAAAAACAATTTTGAAACAGAAATTATGTTCCGCCGAAAATCCAGCACATATAAAATATCTCTCAAAACTAAAATGTCATCACCAAAACATAAAGATAAATCTCCAATAGCAACAGCTGCGACCTTCGACGCATTGCCCATGGAGATGGTGATCTCATCACTTTCCAGCTCCCTTGTCGGCTTGAAGCCCTGCAAGGTGTAACAAACATGATCAGTTGCCCCCGTATCCACTACCCATGAATGAGTAGAAAACGAAGCTAAACATGTCTCAGTTACTAAAACTTGTGACGTACCTTGTCCCTTTGCCTTGAGCAACGGACAATCTTTCTTCCAATGCCCAGTCTTGCCGCACTTGAAGCACTTCCCTTTTCCCGTCGACTTCTTCACGCCGCCGCTAGGTGATCACTAATTTCTTAGCAACAAATACCGCAACTAACACAGGCAATTGTAGCAAGTAAAAGTAACCGAGTATCGTATCCACAGGGACTATTATAACGAATCACTCCAAATAATCCTAATTAAACTCTAGTAATATTCAGGCAACGAAAGTAAAGATTGATTTAAACTAAAACGCAAATAACGATAAATCTAAACACGTAGGAAAAATCAAGTATTAAAAGACAACTGATCCTAGGGTAGTAAATTCATTAACTAAATCTATGCAATAAATCTATTAATCCTATGTACCAATTTAATCCAGTTATGATGAGAGATCACTTAATTAATCAATTACTCTCGCTAGAGCAGCAACGATCGTGGATTAGTAAATTATCTATCTCCGTTAGGTCTCAAGAAAATCTACTAACTCCCAATAGCTCCTAAGAATAGCTCCCTATGATCCACCTATCTCCGCTAGGTCTCAAGGTTAAAATCATATCATACATTCCTGAATCCGCTAAACAGTTATCTCCGCTAGGTCTCAAACCGAATAGCTAAACATGCAAACTATTGATCAGATAATTCACAAGAAATTAAGCACCGGGAATTATGAATCATAAACTGGAAGGCACAAAGATATTAACAAATAAATCACATAAATTCAATCAACTATTTACAAACCCTAGAATCAGCTAAATGAAACTAGCCAGACATACTGAAATAAAATATAAACATAATTAAATTGAACGCAATTGTAAAAACTGAATTGTATAAAAACCGAATAAAAACTGAAGTAGCGGCTTGAATCTTCAATCTTGATCCAAGCCTTGAAAACTGAAAAGCAATAAAATTCTAAAGCTAGAAAAACTAAAGTATGAATGCTAGGGTTCGGGTGTTTGGGGGCTCTCTTCGAATAGGTCAAAAGAGAACCTATTTATAGATTTTAGATTTCCTTCAGATCACCATGGAAGTTGCCATGCAAAGTGGAATTCTAAAGGTAATAGAATCGTGTGAAATAAGGCAACTCTCCAGCTGGATGTGCGCTTCTGGAAAATACTCCCACTCGTGCTAAATTCGCAGTTCTCGCCAGAGGAATGGATGTCACCAAAGTAACGGGTCACGCCAGAGGATTAGATGATTTCTCTGACCTCGCCAGAGAAATGGTTTGCCAGCGGAATGATGATCTCTCTGGCATTCGCCAGAGGAATGGGTGATATCTCTGGTACTTCGTCAGCGGAATGGGTCACCAGCGGAATGTCTTCCGCTCTGGTCTTCTTCAGCTCTGGCCTTCCTCCGCTCTGGCTTTCTTCAGAGGAATGGTGACTCCTCTGAAATTAAGGACTTGACTTCTCTGACTAGCGACTTCTCTGACATGTTGATTTCTCTGGCGAAGTGATTTCTCTGGCGATTCCTCTGCACTGGAGACTTGATTCCTCTGACTCCAGTGCAATGGTGATTTCTCTGCTCTGGAGACGTCGGTTCCTCTGGAAAACGCCATATTCATCCAAATTCATCCAAAACTGCATTCTTCCATCTCGAGAGCCTAAATCTCCTGCAAAGCATAAAATACACCATAAACGTACCAAATTCCAGAAGATTATCTTTAAACACGCACGTATAAACCCTCAAAAATAGAGTAAATTAAGCATAAATCAACTCCCCCACACTTAGCCTTTTGCTTGTCCTCAAGCAAAATCTATATGAATCCTAGGAAGAAATTGATTTCAACATTGTAAATTTCCAATCAAACATTCACAAAGTCAATTCAAAACTTTACAGTCAACACACATCTCTCGATCATGCAAGTAACGCAAAGCTTAAGAAGCAACACAAGAGTAATGCAAGTAATTCGATCAGACCCAATTCTCCGCTAGAAGTGAATTCCCTAATGTGATGGCCTTTATAATCAATATCATCAATTTTTCACACTTTGTGTGCTTAGAATTTTCGACAGTTAAGCCATAATTCATGAAATAAAACCATTTGGATGTAATCCAAAGTCTTTTCATGTGGTTTCCCATGCTCATAGTTAAACTAGAGGAGCAGAGACTCAGAGCTATCACGTTTTTAGAACAGGCCAGATGTTTCAGAGCTGGCAATTTTGAAGTTGGCAATTCGTCCAACATTTTCACAGATAAGATACGATTGTAGGCAATCACAATGACAACACTCCTTCTAGCATCTACCGGACAAATCACGTTTTACTAACTTACAAAAGTGTTGCAACAAAACTCATAATTCTTTGCACAATCAAGAAACATATATCAAAGGTAAAACAAGAATAACCTCCATTCATTCACAAACCCGAAATTCACATCGAAAACCATCTTCTCTTCCACAAATTCATAAAAATTAGCAAGATTCGAGACCAAAAACTAAGCATAGAAAAATCAATTTCGCCCAATTTTTTAAAAATATAAGCAACAAAACACCACTCCCCCACACTTAAAGCATGCCATGTCCTCAGGGCATAAAAGAAATACGAAGAGTGTAGAAAACGTCCCTGATTATCGGCAATGAAAAACTGAATCTTCGTGAGAGGCGGTGAAAAGGTGGGTTTGCGGCCTTGGGCAGAGTAAAGAGTGGCTGCGCTGGACAGATGCAACGAAGAAAATAGCTGCGCTGGACAGATGCAACGAAGAAAATGGCTGCGCTGGACATGTGCAGCGTGGAAAAGTGCAGCGAAGAGAGCGGCTGCGCTGGAACATGAAGACCACCAGAAATCTGGCAGAGAAACACCTGCCCCAAACTAAACAAAGAAACAAAACGAAACAATACGAAACAGAAAGAAAGGAAAACAAAACAAAGAAAAACAATTGGGTTACCTCCCAACAAGTGCTTAATTTAACGTCTAGAGTTCGACGATACCTCAAAAACTCATGGAGGTCGGAAACAACACTCTAACCATTGGAAAGCTTTTCTACTCTTGGGTGCCCTCTCCACCAAAACACTTCTCTTGGCTTGAACATCCTCCACCAGCATTGCCCCCTTCTCATTCTTGTTCCGAAAAATCCGGAATTTCACTTTCTTCTTCTTGGGGGTATGGGTTTTCAAAGACCCCCCATCATACTCCAAAAACAGACACATCTCAAAAGTCAGAACTTCTTTTGGTTTTGGAGTCTTTTTCTTGGCTTCATCCTTGGGCAGCTCATTTTTCTCAACTTCTTCATCCTCCGACTTTGCTAGAAAACTGTCAGCCAAATTAACCACTTCATTCTGGGGAACTTCCTTTGGTGGAGGTTTCTTGAAAATCACAGTTTCCCCATAGGCTCCCAATGTCATCGTCCCCCTTTGCATATCTAGCTTTGCTCCACATGTGGCAAGGAAAGGTCTCCCTAACAGCAAAGACATCTTTGGATCCTCCGGAATATCCAACACTACAAAGTCGACTGGGAAGAAAAAATCACTCACCTTCACAAGCACATCTTCCGCAACTCCTAGAGGTGTAGAGCAAGACTTATCAATAAGCTGAATTGTCTTGTTAGTTGGCTTCAAATCCCCCAGCTGCAACTTCCTATACACTTTGAGAGGCATGACATTTATGCTTGCTCCGGTGTCACACATTACTTTCTCAAACAATGACTTTCCAATCTTCACAGGAATATTGAAGCTGCCCGGATCTCCCCGGCAACGGCGCCAAAAAGTTGATCACTAATTTCTTAGCAACAAATACCGCAACTAACACAGGCAATTGTAGCAAGTAAAAGTAACCGAGTATCGTATCCACAGGGACTATTATAACGAATCACTCCAAATAATCCTAATTAAACTCTAGTAATATTCAGGCAACGAAAGTAAAGATTGATTTAAACTAAAACGCAAATAACGATAAATCTAAACACGTAGGAAAAATCAAGTATTAAAAGACAACTGATCATAGGGTAGTAAATTCATTAACTAAATCTATGCAATAAATCTATTAATTCTATGTACCAATTTAATCCAGTTATGATGAGAGATCACTTAATTAATCAATTACTCTCGCTAGAGCAGCAACGATCGTGGATTAGTAAATTATCTATCTCCGTTAGGTCTCAAGAAAATCTACTAACTCCCAATAGCTCCTAAGAATAGCTCCCTATGATCCACCTATCTCCGCTAGGTCTCAAGGTTAAAATCATATAATACATTCCTGAATCCGCTAAACAGTTATCTCCGCTAGGTCTCAAACCGAATAGCTAAACATGCAAACTATTGATCAGATAATTCACAAGAAATTAAGCACCGGGAATTATGAATCATAAACTGGAAGGCACAAAGATATTAACAAATAAATCACATAAATTCAATCAACTATTTACAAACCCTAGAATCAGCTAAAGGAAACTAGCCAGACATACTGAAATAAAACATAAACATAATTAAATTGAACGCAATTGTAAAAACTGAATTGTATAAAAACCGAATAAAAACTGAAGTAGCGGCTTGAATCTTCAATCTTGATCCAAGCCTTGAAAACTGAAAAGCAATAAAATTCTAAAGCTAGAAAAACTAAAGTATGAATGCTAGGGTTCGGGTGTTTGGGGGCTCTATTTGAATAGGTCAAAAGAGAACCTATTTATAGATTTCAGATTTCCTTCAGATCACCATGGAAGTTGCCATGCAAAGTGGAATTCTAAAGGTAATAGAATCGTGTGAAATAAGGCAACTCTCCAGCTGGATGTGCGCTTCTGGAAAATACTCCCACTCGTGCTAAATTCGCAGTTCTCGCCAGAGGAATGGATGTCACCAAAGTAACGGGTCACGCCAGAGGATTAGATGATTTCTCTGACCTCGCCAGAGAAATGGTTTGCCAGCGGAATGATGATCTCTCTGGCATTCGCCAGAGGAATGGGTGATATCTCTGGTACTTCGTCAGCGGAATGGGTCACCAGCGGAATGTCTTCCGCTCTGGTCTTCTTCAGCTCTGGCCTTCCTCCGCTCTGGCTTTCTTCAGATGAATGGTGACTCTTCTGAAATTGAGGACTTGACTTCTCTGACTAGCGACTTCTCTGACATGTTGATTTCTCTGGCGAAGTGATTTCTCTGGCGATTCCTCTGCACTGGAGACTTGATTCCTCTGACTCCAGTGCAATGGTGATTTCTCTGCTCTGGAGACGTCGGTTCCTCTGGAAAACGCCAGATTCATCCAAATTCATCCAAAACTGCATTCTTCCATCTCGAGAGCCTAAATCTCCTGCAAAGCATAAAATACACCATAAACGCACCAAATTCCAGAAGATTATCTTTAAACACGCACGTATAAACCCTCAAAAATAGAGTAAATTAAGCATAAATCACTAGGGCCGTCACCTTTGGCTTTGCCACTCCCACTAGCTTCGTTGTCATTCTTGCCCTTTGGACCCTTCCACTTCTTTTTCCCGCCTTTCGACGAAGAAGTAGATCCCTTGGCAGCGACAAGAACCTCTTTCCCTTTTCGCGTGCCCATGACTCCCTCTGCCGTAACTAGAGCATTCAACAACTCATTGAGAGTATAGTTGGCCTTGCTCATAACGACCTTGAGACGGAAGTTCTCATAGGATTTGGGGAGAGTGTTGAGGATGATATCGACTTTGGCTTCGCCTTCGATACCCCCTCCTAGCAGATCAAGCCTGTCAAACAAATTTATCATATGCATGACATGATCGTGCACAGAACTGCCGTCGCTCATCTTACATGCCAAGATTTCTCTCATCATGTTAAAGCGGGCAGATCTTTCGGACTCCCCATAAACCTCAGAGAGATTTAACATGATCGTAGTCGCATCGTCCATGCCCTGATGCTGGAGTTGCAAAGTTTGCGACATAGTCATCATAATATAGCACTTGGCCATATTATTCGACTTGTGCCACCTTCTATGCGCCTCACGTTCCGTATCAGTCGACTGATCAGTTAAGGCCGCGGGACGTGGAGTAGTAAGCACAAAACTGTGCTCATCAGCGTCAAGAATATACATTATGTGGCGTTTCCATTCGGTATAATTAGGACCGGTGAGAGGATTGCTAGCTAGAATGTTAATAATCGGATACATAGACATATCTGAAAGTAAACAATTTAAACATGTAAGAAACACGAAACGCATATAGTTCGTAACAATAATATTGTAACCTTTTGATAAAAACAATATTAGTGAAACCTCCAACAGCTCAAAGAGTTCCATGTGCAAGCCACGAAAGGTGGACGTTTACACACAAACTCCTCAACCAGACTATTTACTTAGTCATTTAATTTCCATCCATGTCAATTTTACCTTTTGACAAAAGAAAGTAATAGTTGGCACCTTAACTAGACCATATCATATTCAAGAAGGGACTCCGTTGGGGAGTTGTACATTGTACTTGAAACGATATCTAAGCAATGACCACATTTTAACCTTGAAAATTAAATTCTTGAAATTGGCATACTCACTCGGACCATGCCGCTTTCTATTTAATTTTCTTGGTTATCTTATTTAATTCCATTCTCCAAAGTACTTGTGAAAAATTATACAAGTAAGCCACGATGGGTGGACGTTTACTGCATAACTCCCACTACTTTAATGGTTTAAATATTTTTTATAGAAACCTCTTCTGACAAACTTATGAAAAGCAAAAATGAAGTAAGCCACGATGGGTGGACGTTTACTCATATTGCTAATCACTTTGTCTAGAGACCGCATGTGGAGGTCTAGAAATAATTTTAAAGATTTAAAATTATTAAAACTGCTTAGTCTTTTTAACTTCAAAAGGTTTGTACATGCTCAAGCACATAATCCTAATCATGCTTTTCTAGAACGCAACATGTAAAACATGCTCGCAGAATTCTAAAACATGCTTAAGAAAACGATAAACCTACTATCATGCTTGTCTAAGCGCAGTTAATAAAGCATATTAACAAGCAAAGACGAACAAAAGCAAGTTAAGAGCATAAGGGATTAACACCACGGCATGCAAAGAACAATAATAAAAGAATTAAAATTCTTCGTGACCCATTCGTGGAATCCCAACATCTATTCTATTTTTTTTTTAAAAAAATAAAATAAATAAAACAAGCCCAAAACTAAAATTGGCCCGAACACATAGGCCCGTCTTTGGAAGAACTAGGGTTTGGAAGACTCGGCCACCTAGGGTTTGGGACCCCCTAGGCGCCGCCGCCTCCCTTGGCAGCCCGCCTTCCGCCGCACAGCCACCACCAGGCGCTGCAGCAGCCCGCCGGCAGCGCACAGCGCTTCCAGCAGCAGCCCTCGGCGGCAGCCTCCTGTGCGAGCAGCAGCTGCCCGGCGCGGCAGCCCTCGCCTGGCTCGGCCTCGGCGTCTCCAGCAGCAGCAACAGACGGCGACAGCAGCGCGGCAGTAGCTCCAGCGTGCGGCAACAGCAGCGGCAGCGCGCCGCCCGCCGGGCGAGCACCACCCATGCCCACTGCTTCCCGTCGCACACCTCGCCATATCCCGCCTCTCCTCGCCATAGTACACGTGCAGAACCAGAAGCAACAGCAGCCGCGCGGCGCCGGCCTGGGCGCGCTGCGCACGGCGTGCTTGCACCCGCGCGCGCGCTGCCCTTCGGCGCCCGCAGCCCTTCGTGCCCGGTTCCGTACGCTTCCTCCTTACACCATTCATCGTCATTGATTCGTCTTCGTGCTCGTCTCGTTCATCAGTTTTACAGATTACATCGGAAAAACAAATACAAAAGAAATCCTAATCTAACCACGGATTTTCTCGTGGTGAAAAATGATTACAACGTCAAACGACGTATCCCACGAATCAACAGACCACGAAGAACAACAGCAGTAAAAACAACGCACATTATTAATCGTACATAAATTAATAATAGAGCCAAGAAAATAATCCTGGGCTCTGATACCAATTGAAGGAATATTAAACTGAATTAACGTTCCGCTTTGCCCGATGATCGTTTCTTGGTTATTATTAATTTATCATACAACAATTAATCCTAACATGCTCCTATGAATTTAATAGCTGCACATAGGTGTTAGAAATTACTTACTTGTGAATCGGATGCATAGGTTGTTGATGATTGTGTCGAAAGACTCCAGTTCTGATCTTCTCGACTGTATCCCGCTCAAGTCTCACCGTTGGATGGACAACGAACTGTGAGAAATCCCAAGCTAGAAATCCCCAACGTGTTTCTGCGCCCCTTCTCAGTTCTCAAACTCTAATAATTATCAGTGTGTATTTCCTGAGAGCTGACAGCTGTATTTAATAATACAGAATAGGGGGAGGCGCCAGTTTTAGGGTGTGGGGCATTTTCTGGCTCTATCTGGGCTGGGAGACTTTGGGCCAGTCCAGGGACCAGATACAAGGAATAAAGATGGGCCTCAAATAAATTAATTTATCTATGGTCAGCCCAGACCATAATTAATTTATAAATATCAGTTCATTCCACTAGAGAACCAATATTGACTTACCCCTTTATTACCGGTGATGAGTCGGGGCTTGTATTTAGACTTATTAAATCCTCGTATTTAAAATATCCGACATCCATTAATTAATTAGAGCTCTGACAGCCTAAATTAATTAATCTCTTTGTAATGCTTAAGCAGTACCACTCAAACCTTATTATTGCGCCTGAACTTAATCAACCTGCAGGGTTTAGCGCAATAAACATTATTGAGCTCCTTAAGGGGATGTCATTACCCTATACGGATACGAGTACCAATACAGATAATCAGATATCATATATTAACCGCTATCACCCAAGATACAGAGTACTCAAGTTACTATATAACTCTCGCTCATAGTAAGTCAAAGTGATAGACGAATCAACATATATATCTGACATCTTATTAGTATTAAGATCTTATAAGTCACCGAGATCTCTAATTCTTCACTTAAGTCAGATAGAAGAATATATCTCACTGTGGTCCTATCAATACGTATTACGTACCAGTATAGATAAGTAGTCAAGACAAACTACTTCCATCTATACCGCAACCTAAACCAATAACTTGTCCTAGAGTTATTTCGGTTGTGATCATATTATATCTCTTAAGGTTAATCCAATTATATGGTCTTCTGTGATCTACAACACACCATATAATCTACTTATATAGAGATAAAGAACATACATATGCAATCATGAACCCAATCAGATAGGAGATTAAATAGTAAAAACAGGAATCATTGTATACAAGCATAAAACGTTCTTGCTTTCAGTATACAAATCCAACAATCTCCCACTTATACTAAAGCAAAACTTTTAGTATACAATGTGTCTAAATACTAGCTATTACAACATCCACTTCACTCTTTACTTCTTCTCCCACTTATACTGAAAGTTTTTTCTCTAAGTGGGTGGCATCAACCGCAGGCCCATCCCTCGAGCATGCTTCTTGTAGGCCTTTTGCGATAAGCTCTTCGTGAAAGGATCAGCTAAGTTCTCCAAAGTATCAATTTTCTCAACTAGCACATCTCCTCTGCTTACGATTTCTCGTATGATGTGGTACTTTCTCTCTATGTGTTTGGTCGCCTTGTGGCTCCTGGGTTCCTTAGAATTTGCCACTGCACCCGAGTTATCACAATAAATTATGATACTTTTAGGCAAATTAGGTACCACTCCTAGATCCAAGAGGTAGTTCCGGAACCATACAGCCTCTTTAGCAGCTTCGGAAGCAGCTACATACTCGGCTTCCATGGTGGAGTCTGCAATGCACTTCTGCTTTGCACTCCGCCATGATACGGCTCCACCTCCCAAGGTAAACACATATCCAGAGGTAGATCTCTTCTCATCCCGGTCAGCCTGGAAATCCGAATCGGTGTAACCCAAAGGAGATAGACTGTCTGACTGGTAAACTAGCCTATAATCTCGAGTCCTCTTCAGGTACTTGAGAATATGCTTTACCGCAGTCCAGTGTCCTGGTCCAGGGTTCGACTGATATCTTGCAACCATGCCAACGACATAGCAAATATCAGGTCTCGTGCAAAGCATTGCATACATGAGGCTACCTACGGCGAAAGCATAGGGTATCTTCCTCATCTCCTCAACCTCACTAGGCGTCTTAGGACACATGTCCTTAGACAGAGGAATGCCATGTCTAAAAGGTAGCAAGCCTTTCTTGGCATTTTGCATGCTGAAACGAGCAATCACAGTATCAATGTAGGTCGCTTGAGATAAGCTCAATATCCTTTTCTGGCGATCACGGACAACCTTGATCCCCAGGATGTACGCTGCATCTCCTAAGTCCTTCATTTGAAACTGTTCGGATAACCACTTCTTTATGTCCGATAATAGCTCAACATTGTTGCCAATGAGGAGGATATCATCTACATAAAGTGCAAGGAAAACCACGTCGCCATCGGCATCCAAACGGTACACGCAACTTTCGTTTTCACAGCGAGTAAATCCATAGGATTTAATCACCTCGTCAAAACGCTTGTTCCATGACCTCGAAGCTTGCTTGAGTCCATAAATGGACTTCTTCAACTTCCAAACAAGATGTTCTTCGCCCTTCTTCACAAACCCTTCGGGTTGCTGCATATAGATGTCACTTCCTTCTTCAAGGAAACCGTTTAGAAAAGCGATTTTGACATCCATTTGCCAAATCTCAAGGTTCATGTGGGCTGCTATGGCAAGGAGTATTCAGATAGACTTAAGCATGGCAACCGGCAAAAAAGTTTCATCATAATCTATACCCTGTTCCTGGGTATAGCCTTTCGCCACCAGTCTAGCTTTAAAAGCTGCGACTTCGCCATCCGAATCTCACTTTCTTTTGTATACCCACCTACTACCTATAGCTTCAAAACCATCAGGCAGTTCAGTTTTCTCGTATAAGAGTTAGGTTTTTTCTTTTTTTAAAGACTATAATTCTTGTGGACGGACTTAATACATATACAAAGTTAGAACAAAAGTATTCTTAAGTTTAATTAAAACCCATATTTCATTAATTTGCCAATTATATACACAGTTGAGCGATTTGATGCTTACGTCCTATCATGAGGCATGCCGTGAAGCGGCTCTTAACCACATTGTTCTGCCTAAAGAAGGTTTGTCCCTCTGCAGCGCCCCACGTAGAGGTCTCTTCTGCCTCGATGTGGATGTTGCCTTCCACGATGATGGGCGAGTTGTTGGGGCTAGGTTTATTCTGAGGGACGACGAGGGCCGGCCTGTGGCAGCTGTATGCAGTCCCCTTGGCTTCACAGCCACGGTGTTGATGGGAGAGCTACACACAATGATGGTGGCTATTGGTTTATGTTTGGAAAACGATTGTGGCCCGGTGGTGGTGTTCTCGAATTCGCTCCTTGGTATTCATGCCCTACAAGAATCTGGGTCGAGGCAGACTCTTTGTGCAACCTAAAGAAGATTTGTCCCTTTGCAGCGCCCCACATAGAGGTCTCTTCTACCTCGATGTGGATGTTGTCTTCCACGACGATGGATGAGCTATTGGGGCTGGGTTTATTCTGAGGGACGACGAGGGCTGGCCTGTGGCAGCTATATGCAGTCCCCTTGGCTTCACAGCCACGGTGTTGATGGGAGAGCTACACACAATGATGTTGGCTATTGGTTTATGTTTGGAAAACGACTATGGCCCGGTGGTGGTGTTCTCGGATTCGCTCTTTGGTATTCATGCCCTACAAGAATCCGGGTCGAGGCAGACTCTTTGTGTAATGATTTGTGGGAAGTCTTTCAGCACGCTCGCAAAGCTGCACATACGCTCGCAACTTTTGCTCTAGATGTTAAGAGCTTTGTTTGTTGGAAGTCGGATTACTCTCCATGACTTCTTGAGATTGTAAATTCTGATTTTTCTTAATGCAAGCTCCGTTCCCTTCTAAAAAAAAATACACAGTTGAGGTGAAGATAAAATTCTTATTTTTGGACACATTTTTCATTTAATATGATGCAGGATGAAAACATGATTAACTATTTCAAAAATTAAAACCCATCCCTCATAATTGCTGGTTGTTGCATGGATATACATATATTTGGGAGAAAACTCTATGATAGTATAAAATAATCTCATTGTGTGAAAGTTAAAATAATAGTGAACTTAATCAAATGATTAGAGATAACTTAGACTTTTTTTTGTATCTTGTCGTATGTTCTTTATTTAATATTCATGTTGGAGTCTGAGTCTACCTAACCCTAATCTATATGAGATAAGTTTTATTTTTCATAAATTCTTTTTAAGAAAACAATTAGTATTCTTTGCACTTTGGGTTGTAAATTTGTCATGCATATTAAAGTTTTAATTTTTCCGAGAAGTCAAAAGTCATAAATTTGCATCCGATTTACAGTTCGAATAAGTTATTGTTATAAAAAAAATTAGTTTTAAACATTGTCTATTATATTAAAACAAAATGGGTTAAGTATCAAATAAGCCCCTGACATAGTAGCCCTTATCACGTTTACCTCCCTATAGTCCAAGTTGGGCCAACTAAACCCTCATACTACCAAAAATTGAATAATCAGGCCCTCGCCTCTAACGACGAGATAACGCCGTTCGCTTTTTTTAATTTTTATTAGGTGGGCCCCACTGTTAACTACCTGAAATCCCCATCTTAATTTGGGTCTATTTGGAAATGGCATAAACCCTAAATTGTGACTAGGGCTTCAAAATTTGGGAGTATTTCGCGTGATTTGGTGAAATTCCCTCCGGGTTTCACCGTGTTTTTACAATTCATGGTGCGACATGAGTTTCAATTCCGTCTCCGGTGGGTGTGGGTCGAGCTCGTGGCGCGCGCGACTCCAGTTCATCTATGATAATCCAAAGTTTTGTGAGTGTGAATTTGATGGTAAATTGTTAAGGGCCTCGTTAATGACATCATGGATGAATGAAAACCCCGGTAGGAGGTTTTATGAATGTCGTAATTGGACGGTAAGTTCGTGAGTTTCATTGCTTATGTTTATGTGGATTTTTTTGGTTGAACTCTCTGTTTTCATTGTCTTAGACCAAGAATTGTGGTTATTTTGATTGGTTGGACGAACCTATGACTGAAAGAGCAAGGGATGTAATCAATGAGTTGAAGAAGGATAATTGGAAGCTCATGAAAATGAAGGGCACCTTAAGCTTCGCAGCCATGGACATTGATACTGAAATTGCAAAACTTTGTGATGTTTTGCAGGCTATGAAAGAAGACTCAAGGAAAATGAAAAAGAAAACTAGATTAATCACATATATTTTGCTTGGTTCTTGGATGTTGTTAGCTTATTTTGCACTAGTATAATAGCTCTTTGTACTTAGGCTTAAACTCTCTGTTTTTTGCTAATGTAATGCAGCCTTCTTTATGAATGAATTCTCTTTTTTGTTAAGCTTAAACTCCTTGTATTTTTGCTACTGTAATGAAGCTTTTTTTATGAATGTAATGTGTTATCATGTTGGAGCATAATTTACCATCTGTTCTTTCATATGAAATAAGGATTCAATAACAATGTAAATAGAGTCACAATAACACCTTCATTGCTGCTGCAAATAAGAAGATTTCATGCATATTCTTCACCATCATTCTGCTTTGTCATTAAAGTATCACAGCTATATAAAACTACCAAAATGACAAATCCACAAAAAACCATACATGTTCTTAAAAGTAGCTGTCAAAAGATAATTAAAACATAAGGATTTGTAGGTTCCAAAATGGCATTTCAACTGCTTGATCCAACAGTGGAATTGACATTTTTGCCTCGAGGTGATCTCCTGAGGATTACTTGCTCAGACTGCTGCTTTCCCTTGCCTCTTGGAGCCTTGAATGGCTTCGATGCCATCTTTCTGATCTTGGAGCTCTCTCCATCTCCTTTGCTTACCATCTGCTTTCTCTTTTCCTTCCTCAGCTCTTGCTCATTTGGGATTGCAAATTTTGTGTTTGGATCTGGATCTCTAGGGGTACCTTCATCTATCACAATTGACTGCGACATCCCGTGCTATTTTGATTGAGCAATAACATAATGTTAGCTGACATGTAATAAGATATAAAAGGATAATCAAATGAAGAAGTAGCTGGAAAACATCTTACATTAAGCACTGTCCTACCACTCTCTAGATTGATATACAATCCAATTCCTTTAGCAGCCCTCTTTGACTTCAACTTGGAAGGAACACTTGAAGTAGAACATTGTGTGTCCTGTACAGCCTAACAAATATGGAACCAAATCAACAAATTATTGAATTCTAAGAAGTATGAACTATTATTAACTCAGTTTGGATAGTAATACCTGAGCTGGTCTTCTTGGACAATCCCTTTTTCTGTGGCTTTGATGAGCCCATGTTTGTGCTCGTCTTTCACGTCTGTTTTAAGTCTAGATAGAGTCTTTTTGCTTTGTTTTGCTAGAGTCAGTCGCCTGGGAGGGCGTAGTTCCAGGGCAGGCTCTTTCTTTGGGCAGAACGTGCTTTTAAGGCATAATGCTGCTGCATTCCGCGAAAGATGCATGAGTTTGAAGCAGAGGAGTCTGGGACACTCAAAAGCTTGTTTTGAAGACTAAAAGTCCGAGAAGTAGGATGTTGGGCAAACCGACCCTTTTGCCCATAAGTACCATTCGGGACCCAGTTGCACCAGAAGATGATCGTGGGCAGAAGGTACAGACGGACCAGAGGATTCGAAGGGCCAAAGAAATCAAGCTGCCAGCGGAATAAAAATGCCAGCGGATTCAAAAGACCAGAGGATTCGAAGGGCCAGAGAAATCAAGCTGCCCGCGGAATCAAAATGCCAGCGGATTCAAAGAGCCAGAGAATTCAAGCTGCCAGAGAAATCAAAGACACCAGAGCGGAAGTCGTTCCTCTGGACACCAGAGCGGAAGCCGTTCCTCTGGACGCCAGAGCGGAGGTCCGTTCCTAGGGATGGCAGTGGATCCTGGACCCGGTCCAGATCCATGGATCCAGATCCGATTTTACGGATCTGGATCTCAATTTTTTGGACCCGCGGATCTGGATCTTAATTTTTCAAACGGATCTGGATCTGGATCTGAAAATTTGAGATCCGGATCCGACCCAGATCCGACCCGTGGATCCATTTTATTTAATATATATTATTTTATTAATAATATTAGATATATTTAAAATTAAAAACATTAAAAACAAAATAGTCAAACCCTAACTCTACTCCCATTTCCTCACCTCACTTCCTCTCCCTCACTCTCACTCACGCTCACCCGCCGCCTCCCCCATTTCTTCACCCGCCGCCTCCCCCACTTCCTCAACCCTCCCCCATTTCCTCACCCGCCGGCCGCCGCCGCCTCTCCCGCACGCCTCGCCTGCCGCCTCACTCCCATCTCCGGCCGTCTCCCTCTCCAGTTCGCCTTTCGCCGCCGCCTCACTCACCCGACCACCCACTCCAGTTCTCGCATCCTCTGTCAACCCTCCCCCATTTCCAGCTCGCCGCTTCCTCACCCGCCGGCCGCCGCCGCCTCTCCCGCACGCCTCGCTCCCATCTCCGGCTCTCTCCCTCTCCAGTTCGCCTTTCACCGCCGCCTCACTCACCCGACCACCCACTCCAGTTCTCGCCTCCTCTGTCATCTCGCCGAATAGGTCGCTGCACCGATCGCCGCCGGACTCCATGGATTATTTTTCTGTGAATTATTTTTTGAATTTAATTTAAAACAGTAGATCCATGGATCTGGACCCGTGGACCCGCGGATCTGAAGGATCTGGATCTGGATCCAAAATTTTCAGATCCACGGATCTGGATCCGGATCTGGATCTGGTATATGAAAACGGATCTGGATCTGGTATTGGCCAGACCCGGTCCAGATCCGGCCTGTTGCCATCCCTATCCGTTCCGAGCAGCGGAATCAGCTTTGCCAGAGGAATCATCCGAGCAGCGAAATCAGCTAAGCAGAAGAATCCTCCGAGCACTCCAGGGGAGTCCGAGAAAGGCGGAAGGCGGTAGCTATCCAAAAGAGACCGATAAGGCAAAACCACCGCCTTATCCAAAAGGAAACATATCTTCATGAAGATTAGATCTGAAAAAGGATAAGCATCTCCATGTTAGCATGGATCCGGCCGCACGTCATGGGCTGGGCCTTCGTACCCTAACTCATGCCTATAAATACCACATAGCTGTGAACCATTCAAGGGAAGAAGAGAGAGAGAGTGGAGCACGAATTTTGAGAGACCGTTGCTGTAGTTTTACTTTCCATAGTTAGGTAGGAGTAGTCGCCCCTTATGAGCATAGATGTTTAATTTTCTGTTCATGTTTTCTGCGGCGCTTTTGGCCGTAAGTACCCTTTTGCCTTAAGTAAGTTTCTATTTCAGTTTTTACTTTATGTTTTCCTTTATGTCTTTTGCTTATGTTATTTACTTTATGTTTGGCTAAGTTTTATATTCTGATTTGGGCAAGATGATCTAAGCATGAACACCTAACTCGAGAGGTCTAATTTGGGCATAATAACTGTATGAGCATATTCCCGATACACTAGGTTTGATTCCAAAAAGGTTGAAACAACTTGGTTAATTAATTGGTCACTAGTTAACTAGGGAGTTCTGGCCACAAGTAATAATTTGGGCATAAGGCGAGTTGCCATCGACCTTCAAAATAGTACAACTGGTGTTGGAGCCGTGACTGCTGTGAAATATCGGTGTAAGAGTCAAGTGAGTCTATCTAGAGCTTAAAGCATTCTGGGCAAAGCACAACTAGCGATAGACCATCGCAGAGAGCGTGGATGTTGTCCGGGGTAGTTGATTTCCATTAGCTGACCCTTCTAAGGGATCATAAACTGAAAGGATAGATTGGGCAGAGGGTTTGTTGTGTGCGTGACAAGTGACAATAGGGGCACAACAATTCTTATGCCTATAACCACTGGTATGCGAGTATAGTGATTTATCTTTGCACCAATGATCGAGCGTTAGTTCATGTTTATTGATTCGAACCCAAGTCAGAATTGTTTTGTTATTTGATTTATCTACTTTTGATTTTTCAGTTTTAGTTGGAAACCCCGTTCTGCCCATAAGTACGTTGTGGTCAGAACACTGCAGGATACAAAATCTTTTTAGTGACACCCTTGCAGGAAAAGTTACTGCTCAGTTTCCTGTGGATTCGACTCTGGACTTACCACTAGCTAGTCTAGTTGTGGGCACAAGATATTTTATTTGCGCGAAGCTCAAACGACGGCTTCGTCAGGCTTTCACTTTTGCATATGCTGCAGTGTTGCTTTTGTCCTCTTCTTGACAATTTGTGACTCTTCTTAGGCTCATTTGGAGCCCTGACCCTCATCTTCCTTGGCCTCCCAGTTTTCTTCTCAACGGGAGGTGGTTCTATGCCATCAACCTCTCTAACTTTCCAGAACTTAACACCTAGAACCGGCTTGATAGAATGCTCATAACTCTTGACAAACATTGATTTATGATACCAATTGGACATAACACTCAATGGATCCAATCCAGAAGAGTACATGGCAGCCAAGGCATGACTACAAGGGACACCAGTTAGCTCCCATACCCTACATGTACACAGCTTATTATCTAGAGACACAGTATGCTTATCCTCACCCTCTCCAATCTCATAACCATCTTCACCATTCCAAATGACATTGCATGTCATTGATTCAGATTTAGCAAGTTCAAATAACTTCAAGCTAGCAGTAGACCGATCATTTTTCCAAGAATCAACATTGCCTTTTCTATCTCTGATCCTAGACATGGCTAACTGTTAGGTCCAGAGGGTCTCGAATAGGTGTATGGGAGGGGGGGAAAATACACCTATGGGCTATTTTTCAAATTCCTCAATCAAAGGGATCTAAGTCAGAGATCAAAACGAAACTTTGCATGCAAACAAAGACGCCTGTTTTACAGAAATCAGTTTTGACCAAACAGGGTTGACGACTGATACTGAAAGCTCTTCAGTAAAGAGTTATCAGTTAAGTTGTTGGAACTTAACTGATGCACGTAAGGGCTTCAGTCGTGTTTGCTAAGACAGAGATGATAACACTCTTCCTGACTATCAAAAGATAAATCAGTCAGACTGATATCATACGCAGCGGAAATTAAACTTAGTTTCGCAATAGCCTCGGTGGAGCACGTTGTTGGTTGATAGGTTACTCTTTGCAGTTAATCAGTGTTCAGTTTATCAATTGAAATAACACAAGTAAGAATGTAAAACTGAAAGCTTTAAACAACACAGAGACTTTTACGTGGTTCAGAAAAACCCTTTCCTACATCCACGGTTGGTTGATCAGACCAACAATCCAATCCGCAAGTGCTTAACAGGTGCACTGCAAACCAAACTGTGTGCTTGCCGGGTGCACACAACCGTACCACTGAAGAAAACCCTTCTTCAGGACCCACGCTTCACTCGCGTCGGATTTCTCTGCTCAGCACAACCCGTGCTAAGACTTCTCACTCAGAGTCAGAGTACCTTCCTGAACTCCGAATCACTCAAACACTCTTTTGGGGGGAGGTTTGAACGAGTGCCAACTTCACTACAAAGAACAAGTTCTTTGAAGCAAGTTTGACCTTTGGCTTCTGGGTAAACAAAGGTTTGCCTAAGGTCTAAGAGAATGTGTGTAATCAGCAGTGACTGATTTTAGCTTTGGAATTCTCTTCTTCGATTCAAGCTTTGGGGAGATTAAGCTTTAGGCTGAGTAGCAATTTCGGCAGAGCTTCAGCTTATGTCGTTGAATCGGTGAAGGTTGAAGTGATCCTCGAGCGCTATTTGTAGGAGACCTCTTGAATAGATCCGTTGGCGTAGAACGTCATCAAGATTTCTTCCATTGGAGAGCAATTCGAATTTGGGCTGAGGCTTCAATCTTCGAGGTTCCTTGTCTGGGTGGAAACGGCTCTCTTTGATGGACAGGAGATGTGACGTCTCTGAAAAGTAACCACCAGATAGGAATGACCACTGCAGAGATAAAGATATTCTGAGATCTCTGCATTTAATGCGGCTGTACTTTGTGAGTACGTGGCTTCCTCTGAACGTTGGAAGATCAGTCTGAGGAAGAATGTTCAACTGATACTTGACTTTAGTATCAGTCTATTGCGCGCATTAAGTAATCAGTCTTCAACTGATTCTTCAACTGATACTTCAGTTGGTATCTGCAGTCTTCAGTCTTCAGTCCTTCGTTCTTCAGTCTTCAGTCTTCGACACCGCAAGCTAAACTAGAACCGAACTCTAACACTTGAGTTCAAAGCAATTCTAGTCTATTACAATTAAGTCCTATGAATTTTGGTATCATCAAAACAAGGGTTAGGATATTCCACAAGGTTCCCAACAATTTCCCTCTTTTTGATGATGCCAAAACCACACAGCAGTTCTAGACAACAAAAAGACTGAACTCACAGTACAAGTTCTAAACCTGGGGTGAAAACAGTTCCCCCTTAACAATAGAACCTAAAAACTTGTACTTAGAGTTAAGAATGAAACAGTTCTAAAACAGAACAAGGAGAAGACAGAAAAACATAATCAGAGCCTGGACAAAAAGTCATTGTCTTCAGGTTGAGATAAAAAAGAAGTTCTTTTCATTAATAAACGACTGATAAGCCATCAGTCTAGGTACAGAGCAAGACTTACATTGGAGTAAAAACAGAAAAACAAAAACATCATGGGAAACCCATGGACTCCAGCAGTCTGCTTGGCTGCGCCTTGAACTTCTTGATCTTCATCTTATTATGGGCTTATGCCTAGCATCTATAATGCTTGGATTGAAAGACTCGGATATGTTATTATCAACCATATAAGTACAACACCTGGAGCTTTGATATGCCCTGCACCAATTCTCTAGAGGATAGTGTAGAAGATCCTCAACTGCAGTCTTCTTGATTGAGCTTATCATGGCCATGCTCAGTTTGAATTCCTCATGAAATGAGCTCCATGCTGCTATCCAAAACCGTTTTTTCAGTTCTTCCCCTCTCCACTTCTTACTCCAATTAACATAGACGTGTCTGGCACACCATCTATGCTCAGCCTCTAGAATTTGTGTTTTCACTGCTGTTTAGTCCTATTTTATGATGCTTATATGGGTGTTTAGGTGTGTTATGAGTTTATATTTTTGGTCTCGTTCACTCAGTAATTGATTGATTTGAGTTTATGTGCTTATTTTGTTGTCTCGGGATTGGATGCTCTAATTGATTAATTAGTGGGAAAATATAGAGTTCGAATTTGGCTGATTGGTCTGCACAAGAATTGTAGCTCGTCTCGATAGGAGTTCATAGGAAAAAACGGATCCAAATTTTGACTTGTAACAAGGGAGAACGGACCGAAAGAAAAATATCGCGCAGTGCAGTCCGCGCGTGAGGGACCCCGCGGGCGCTGGGTATTTCCCGTGACCGAGTGGCGCGATTTTCAGCGCCCGAGGGCCTCTTCATGGCCACCCCTCGCCCAAGCAGCCTACCCCTCGCCCGTGCACACCTTCTCCCTCGCCCGTGCACTTCTCCGTGGCCGAAGCCCAACTCCCCGCGCCCGAGCAATTTCTCCACGCCCAAGCATCATTCCCTCGACCGCGCTCTCCATTTCCCTTGCCCACTGGCCATTCCAGCGCCCGAGGGACGCCGTTGCCTCCTCGCCCGAGTGCTTCAGCCATCGCCCGAGCTCTTTCATCCGCTCATCACACTCTGTTTTTCTCACATTAGAATATGTCACGTGTCCAAATTTAGTAATTAAAGAGAAAATGCATATTTTACATTCGAGAGTATAAAAGAGCAGACTTCTCATCTACTAGGGCACACTCACACTTACACTTTTTCCAGACGCAGTTCTAGCCATCGTTCCAGACGCCAGTTTCTTAGTTAGAGTTTATTCGCTTTCATTTTTCATTCTTACACCTAGAATAATTCATAGTTAGAGATTTATTTCTAGTTATCGCCATTACTGTAAGTCCTTTTATTTGTTACCTAGATAATTTCAAGATTTATGATTTTATAGTATTTCTTCATTATCTTTTACGCTCTAGATAGATTTATTCTGCTTAATATTTTCGTTTGCTGTCTAGATAATTATTATTTTCATTGCGCGATTAGTTTAATGAATTACTGCTTTTTCTCTAGAACCCTACCGTAGATTTAAATGCTAATTTATTTCTGCTTAATTATTTTAGATTCATGTCTAGATAATTTTATATGCTTTATTTTAATTACGTGCTAGATAAAAAGAGAGAGTCAGACCCAAAATCTTAATTAGAGCGTGTAGGTTTATTTTATGTTATCTGTGTGCAACACGAGAGAACACCCTGTTTAGCCTTCCTTGATAGACGACTTGGGTTAGCTTATTACGCAACAATTGACCTCGTACGATTGCGAGTCAATTCAATAGGTGTTTTGAGTTTAGTCAAATTTTGGCGCTGTTGTCGGGGAAAGCTTTAGGCGTTTAATTGTGTTGCTTTGTTTTCAGTGTTTATTTTATTTCTTTCTTTTGATTCAGTTATTTTCTCCCTCCGGTGCGTTTGATCCGTTTGTTACTATTGTGCATGCAAGGATTTATTTCCAAACTGCAGGGAGGAGTCTGAATCCAGTTCAAACAGTTCTTGTGGAAAAAAGATCGTGAAAGAGCAGAAAATTGTTATTCAGATACTAATCTGAAGGATACTGCAGAATCTGACTCTGACCGTTCTGAAGAGTCTGTAGCAAAAGAAGAAGAAGAGATGGCTACAGGAAATCTGCAGTACATGGGAGATTTTGCTCGGCCTGTCATTGAGGCCACTGAGTTCAGCTATAGTTCTTCCTACTGCAGTTAGGAACTATAAGTTGACGCCGACCGATTCAAACTCGCTTCCACTCTTTTATAGGCTACCTAACGAAGATGCTTTGAAGTTTGTCCGTGATTTCTGCACCCAAGTGCAGACCTTCCCGCTTCTGGATATCACAGAAGATCAGCTGAAGCTCAAATGCTTCCAATACGCATTGAAGGATAGAGCAAGGAATTGGTTGTTATCCCTACCGTCGAACTCCATTAATACTTGGGAAGAAGCCTGCGAAAAATTCATGCTAAAATTTTATCCCAATCACAAGACGCAGGAAATTCGTACCCAGATTATGAATTTCATCCAAGGAGTAGATAAGCCTTTTTCATGAGGCGTGGGAGAGATTTCAGGAGCTACTCCGGCAATGCCCACAGCATCAGCTGCCTCTTGTGATGTTGAGCCAATTCTTCTATGATGGATTGGTTCAGACAGCTCAATTTATGGTGGACAGTACTGCATGAGGAAACATAGCCAGGAAGACAGCTGAAGAGCTCAATCAGATTTTCCAGACTTTAGTTGAGAGTTCTCAACAGAAGTTGATCCGTGGAAAAAGAGTTGAAGCAAATGTCGTAGCACCGACTGGCGAGCTGCAAAAGCAGATGGCGACTATTATGAGAGAATTGCAGCAGCTCAAGATGAGAAAGATGGAGACCCCTCCTGTAAAAGAGCAGAATACAGAAGGTTGTGGAATCTGTGGAGATTTTAGCCATGGAATTAATGAGTGTCACAGAATGGGAGATTACACGCCAGAAAGACAAGCTGGTGTTTATTCTGCTCAAGGATATTCAAACAGATCCCAATTTAATCAAGGTCAGCAGAATTCTGGATGGAGAAATTAAGCTCCTGGAGGATCAGGATCAAATCAAGGAAATCAGTTCTGCAGACCACAGCAGATGGGATATCAGAATCAGCAGCAGTATTTCCCACCTCAGCAAAAAATTTCTGCGCCGCAGCAGAACAATTTCGAGCCCCAACAACAGCAGTACCAATACTCGGGACCATCATTGGAAGACACGATGCAGTCATTTATGCAAGCTAGCAAGCAAGCGATGGAGGCTTAGAGTGCTACTGATTTATGCT
The DNA here is from genome assembly GCF_028751815.1 of Salvia miltiorrhiza. Taxonomy (NCBI): domain Eukaryota; kingdom Viridiplantae; phylum Streptophyta; class Magnoliopsida; order Lamiales; family Lamiaceae; genus Salvia; species Salvia miltiorrhiza. Next base: position 53,451,698 of record NC_080394.1, on the reverse strand, counting down.
TAATTTACTCTATTTTTAAGGGTTTGTATGTGCATGTTTTAAGATAATCTTCTGGAAATTGGTGCGTTTATGGTGTATTTTATGCTTTGCAGGAGATTTAGGTTTTCGAGATAGAAGAATGCAATTTTGGAGAATTTTGGATGAATTTGGCGTTTTCTAGGTGTTTTGGTCTCCAGAGCAGAGGAACCGAAGTCTCCAGAGCAGAGAAATGATCATTCCTCTGGAGTCAGAGAAAACAAAGACCTCAAGTCTCCAGTGCAGCGGAATCAATCGCCAGAGAAATCACCATTTCTCTGGAGTCAGCGAAATCAAGAAGCCAGTGTAGCGAAGTCATCACCAGAGGAGTCAATAATCAGAGCAGCCAAGTGAGAGTCAGAGCAGAGAAATAAGTCAAAGCAGAGGGGAGAGAAGCCATTACAACGGAATCGCAAAGTCCACTACAGCGAAATCGAGAAGCCAGAGAGATCACCCATTCCGCTGGCGACCCATTTATCTGGCGAGGTCAGAGAAATCATCCATTCCTCTGGCGCGATGGTCGTTTCCCTGACGATAGCCGTTCCTCGAGACCAGAGAAATCACAATTCCTCTGGCGAGAGCTGCGAATTCGGCGAGAGTAGGAGTATTTTCCGGAGCGCGCATCCAGCTGGAGAGTTGCCTTATTTCACACGATTCTATTACCTTTAGAATTCTACTTTGCATGGCAACTTCCATGGTGATTCGAAGGAAATCTGAAATCTATAAATAGGTCTTCTTTTGACCTATTGACGGACCCGAACCCTAGCATTCATATTTTCAGTTTTATAGCTTTAGAATTTTATTGTTTTCCAGTTTTCAAGGCTTGGATCAAGATTGAAGATTCAAGTCGCTACTTCAGTTTTCATTCGGTTTTTATATATTTCAGTTTTTGCAATTGCGTTCTTTTTAATCATATTTATGTTTTATTTTACTATGTCTAGCTAGTTTCCTTTAGCTGATTCTAGAGTTTGTAAGTAGTTGATTGAATTTATGTAATTTATTTGTTAATACCTTTGTGTCTTCCAGTTTATGATTCATAATTCCTGGTGCTTAATTTCTTGTGAATTATCTGATCAATAGTTTGCATGTGTAGCTATTTGGTTTGAGACCTAGCGGAGATAACTGTTTAGCGGATTCAGGAATGTATGATATGATTTTAACCTTGAGACCTAGCGGAGATAGGTGGATCATAGGGAGCTATTCTTAGGAGCTATTGGGAGTTAGTATATTTTCTTGAGACCTAACGGAGATAGAGAATTTACTAATCTACGATCGTTGCTGCTCTAGCGGGAGTAATTGATTAATTAAGTGATCTCTCATCATAACTGGATTAGGATTAATAGATTGATTGTGTAGATTTAGTTAATGAATTTACTGCCCTAGGATCAGTTGTCTTTTATATTTGATTTTTCCTACGTAATTTTATTTATTGTTATTTGCGTTTTAGTTTAAGTCAATCAATCTTTACGTTCTGTTACCTGTCTACTACTTAAGTTTGTTTAGGAGATAGTTAAAGTTATTTCGTTGTGTTAGTCCCTGTGGATACGATACTCGGTTACTTATTATTTGCTACAATTGCACCGTGTTAGTTGCGGTAATTTGTTGCTAAGAAATTAGTGATCAGCTACCATCAAGAGCCTCGAGATTATAGTTGGGAAACTCACAGGGGCTTTGAATCAGTTGCAGCAGCCGCAGCAAACTGGAAACCCACAACTACATCAAGCTCATGCTATTGAGCTTATCTAGAAAGATGCCCAAATGACTGCGGAAAAGTGGAGGAGCAAAACAGTGGAAGCTATAAAGGCTTTCCAACATCCCAGTCCGCCTCTACCGCCTGTCATTGTTAAGTCAACCCAACCTCTACCGAAGCAAGGAGATCCTGGCAGCTTCATTTTTGGTATTGGGTTGGGAAGAGTTGGAGAGGTTTCGGGTATGCTTGATTTGGGTGAGGCAGTCAATTTGATGCCGTTTGACATTTTTGAGAAGCTGGGCAGGAAGAAAGACGAGCTAAAGTGCACTGATATGAGAATTCAGCTAGGTGACGGTTCTATTAGCAGCCCACGTGGACTTTTGGAGGATGTCGAAGTCACGGTAAGAGGAATCAATGTGTTGGCGGATTTTGTGGTGCTGAATGCAGGGAAAGGAATTAGAGGAGAGAACGACCATCTCGTTCTGCTTGGCAGGCCTTTTATGGCCACTACTCAGACCCGCATTGATGTGGGGTCGGAAACTTTGAGTATGGCTGGGTCAGGTAGATCGGTAACATTCTCAGTTTTTGATAAGAAACCTGCTCAACTAATAAACAATACATTTTGTGGGTCATTTTCTCCACTCAACTAATAAACAATACACTTTGTGGGTTCCTTTCTCCACTCAACTAATAAACAATACATTTTTTCTTTCAAGTGGTCTCTAAAATTTAAAAATATATTTAATGTATATATAAATAGAATAGTTTAAGCAACATAATGATATGAATGAAATTTGTAATAAGTGATAGTATATGTTTACATGATATGGGAGTCTCTGTGACACCGTACTCATATAAGTTATTAGTAGAAATTATCAATCAAACATAAGGATGATGATCAAATCGAGTATGAGTTAATCGAATCAAAAATTTGAGTTTTCATATGATCAATCGAGTTAATCCGAATAATTATACCGTCAAAACTCAAAAGTAATATTCACTTCACTCCGTAAGAATGTATCACATATGAGATGACGCAGATTTTAAAAAAAATTGATAGATAATGTGTTGAGTGGAAATGCAAATCCGCCTCAAAATAGAAGCCCTAACTTAAAACCATACGAGGTTGCTCCTATGCGCTACATAACTCAAGTTATTAGCAAAAACAGGTAAATCGATGGAGTGAAATATTACAGACAACTATTGCTGCGAAATGAAGAAGCTGCTGCGAATTAGTAGATGTTTTACACATTCATACATCAAAAGGGCTTTCTGAAGTTTCCTCAAAGACTTGATAGAAAAGATAATTAACATTGAATGCATCTGAACATGTCATAAGCTTGCCTAAAGCCACAAACAGAATGAAGGATGCTGTTATCAATAAGTCAAAACACTCAAAACAACAAAAAAGAAAACAAGTAGAATAAGAAAATGAAGAAGCTGATACCAACTATTGTATAAGGAATGAATAGAGGCATGTACTTGACTACTTGTTTCTAAAGAAGTACTCCCTCCGTCCCAAACGAAATGTCCTATTTCTTTTCGGCACGGAGATTAAGAAATGTGTATAAAGTAGATAAAGTGGGTTGGTGGAAATTATTTAAATATTAAGTATAGAGAGAGTGTGTATTGCCAAAAAAAAGAAACAGGACATTTTCGTTTGGGACAACCCAAAAAAGAAAACAGGACATTTCATTTGGGACGGAGGGAGTAATAATTTACCACATCTGAAATGCATACTATGAATAACATGTCCAATGTAGCAGCTACAAGTTTGCCAATATTGATGACATGAAAGAAAATAGTAATGTTTATAAATAAAAGATCCCATTGAAATAGTGACAAAAAAACAGAATAGAAGCCCTTAACTTAACCACACGTACGAGGCTGTTGGTATGCACTGCATACCCGTAGAAATAAGCAACATCATGTAAATCGATGGAGTGGATTTCATCTGCATCAAGATTGTAGTAATAGAAAACCCGAAAATAAACGCCAACACCTCCGGATATTTAACCCAACCAACTATAGTAAGGTAACCCTGACTCTCCAAAGCAAACTGTTGGAGAGCTCTCAGCTTTCTGCTTTCTCCATTCCCCAGTTTCCGGTTTCATCTCCCAAACTTGCCACAACAAATGTTGATACTCAAGCAACAGAGAGAGATACCTCCCCGTTGAAAGATAAATATACGAGTGCCTCCTCTTGTCATAATCTGGAGGAAAAATGGGGACATGAATCTCTCTTATAACTTCAGTCTCCACATTCAATGTCATGATACGAGTCCTTTCTAAAAACCAGAGCATAAATCCTTGAATGATTGACGACGGAGTCTGAAGGAAGCCACTTGATTTAGCAATGGCGACACTTCTCCAAGTCTTGTCGACTCCAACAGTTTATGTATACATGAGTCAGTATATGTTGGGACCACTTTATACTCCATGGAAGCTGCAGCATAAGCTATCCCGAGGAAACCAAACCCTCCTCCAACAGGCAAAGAAGAAGAAGAAATTGATTTGGGCCATTGAATTTCAGTTGGGTTTGTAAACTTTTAAGATGGGCCGTTTTTCTTAAAAAGAAAAGAGACTTGGCTGCAGATTTATTTATTGGGCTAAGTTTTATTTAAACTATTGGACCTTGTGTTTTTATTTATTTAGTTAGCTAAGCTCAATTAGTTTATTAATTAGACTTTATATTTGAGCTTTATTATTATTTTACTAAAGTATAATTGCATAATAATAATATTTATTATGTGCATATATTAAGTGTGATTACTTGTTATATAAATTGAGTATGAAAGAAATTTGCATTAATATTTTACTAATAGGATCATTTATGATTAAAGTTTGTTTTTCATAAATCCAATTTTCAAAGAAAAATCGAGTAAGGATGTTGTTGGTGTTCTTAGCTCAAAAAAATCTAGTTGTCATTAATTATTTATTAAATTTTGAAAACCCGGCTAAGTGAATCATAGAATGTTTAAGCACTTCACTGTGATTTAAGATTAGAATCAGGGAACCTATTAAAATTATAGATTTCATGTAGGCTTTGTGGGTCGTGAGGACTAGCGTTGCTATTCCGATTCAGAGTTAAGAATAAACGACAGGCATTGCCTAATCAGGTGGGCTTATTTTTCAAATGTATAATTTAGCTATTGAGCTTAAATGTTTCAATGAAATGCAAACTATTTATCGGATAAAATATTTTTGTGCACACTGCTCTGTTTAAGGCTCGCATAAGTTAATCGATCGAGGTTCTCTCTTGACCTAACACGTTATTTGAGAATTGCGTACACCTATTAGCTGACTCGGTGGGTTGATCTCCATTGGGCACTAATCATGTATGAGGCGTTATAAGGGTGCTCGCCGGGATGTATTCCGAAGCATTGTGGCCCAAATGGTGCTTGCCTGGATTACGCCCTCAAGTCAAGAATGAAGGAGTAATGGATCCATAAGTGGCTAAAAGGTCCGGGATCACAACGAGTAACGGAAAGGGAGTGTGACAATTGCGCGCAAATATATGAAATGTTTTAACATGCTTAGAAGTTATTTCATTTTAAAACCTTCTAAGTCATGTCAAGTATGATTGCATAAACTGCTCTTATGAATTATGAAATATTTTAAAAGTTGCAATCCGCTAAGATACTTAGTACTTAGCCCAAATATTTTCAAATATTTTCAAGATGATGGTTGGTGTTGACGGGGCAGAGCTGAGGCTATGGTTCAACTCCGTATTTTGTTTTTCGTTGTTGTACTAGCTCTTATTTGTCTTTTGTTTATCTAACTTAAGACTTTTATGTTAGATTCTGAATTATGTTCCTTATCGAGCTTAGACTCTAAACTTCTAGCATTATGTTATTTAATGTTGGTTATCAGAAACATGAAACCAAACTTGTGATCCTAAGGTTTAGAATGCTTTGATTGATTAGTATCACTGGATTTCTATCTTCCTTAAATTAAAGGGCATTGCCCAACTTTTTATCATATTATTCGGATTCCACAAGGTTCTTCCCTTGTTTATTTCTATGATTTAGTTCGCACCTCAATTATAGTTTATTCATTCAAGATTTGGTGTGTGACAAAAGAGTACCAGTACGCCCCATTCGTGCGATGCGCGGCCGATATCGAAATTAAACGATATATTTAAATAAATATAAATATTAAAAAATTAAAATATAAATATTAAAAAATTAAAATATAAATAAATATAAATATGTTTTAAAAATAAAATAAAATAAAATAAAATAATCCACATCAATTACTCAATAAAATTTTGAATTTGAAAATACAAATTTTCAATTTTGTATAAAATGTAATGATAATTATAGTTATTAAATAAAGGGTAAATATCCCTTAAACCCCAAATTATTTTCGCACTATCAATTATATCCTGAATTATTGAAAATAATTTTTTAAAACTTGAACTATCAATTTTGTATTAATTGTACCCTTTATCCATTTTTCATCCTTTGAATTTTTTATGAGTAATGTATATAATCATTAATCACGTCGTTTTATATAATATAGGTAAAAAAAAAAAAGAATGATTCTAAATACATTGTAGTATCCGGTGAGCCACGTGAAATTTTTGAAGCTAAAAAAATGAACGAATGGTATAATTGATACAAAATTGATAGTTCAAGGTTCAAAAAAATATTTTTGATAGTTCAGGATATAATTGATAGTGCGAAAATAGTTTGGGGTTTAAAGTGATATTTACCCTTAAATAAATTTAAAAATGATTCGATAATGAAAATTAACATTACACATTATTATTATAGAGTACTAGTGTACCTCCCGCGTGATGCGCGATGATTATAATTTTAGACCCACTTAAGTTATCCATATATTTTATTATTATTAATATAACTAATAAATTTAAATATGATACCAAATTTATTATCTACAAAGTGATTTTAGACTCACTTAAATTATCCAATTGTGATTTATTATCTTTTAATATAATCAATGCAATTTATACAAAAATATATCACGTTTCTATATATAGAGTATCAAGGATTTGCTATAATTATACAAATAAGATTTATCATATAAAATAAGTTGACCTTGAATTCGCGATGTAATATTATGAATATTAAAAAAATATTGCAATTGTTGGGTCCTGGAAGGTCTAGAATAGGTGTATGGGGGAGGGGAATACATCTGTAGGCTATTTTCAAAAACGAAACTTCAATACATCTATATGTGCATTAGTTTTGGATGTGATTTAGAGGTGCTTTGGGGAGAACTTGCTGCTCCATCTTGATATTTGAAAGCATTTCTGTGAACTTACTGTGGCATGAATATGTATGCCGATGATTGAAAATTCTGAAATTCTTTATGCTTGTGATTACCGTTGTGTGTTTATTTCTCTGTATCTACTCTTTATGTAGCGATTGAAAATTCTAAAAATTCTTTGTGTGTTTACTTGTTGCTTGCGATTGAAAATTGTTTGCTTGGTCAAGCTTATCTCCCTGTATCTACTCTTTATGTTACGCTTTTGCTTATAGCATTTTTTTTTTCATCATCTGTATTTGATTGCATATGTCATTTATTGGAGCTGGGAAGTTAGTGTTCTAATGTAATTACACCTATCCTATTTCAGGTCATGGAAGGGAGACCTGGTCCGTTTTGTTGCTGTGATCATGGAAGTATGGTGCTGCTGTGCGCCAGTCCAAAGTAACAAAATAGCATATACAACACAATCATAAATGTAACATAGATTGTGCATTCCCATAGTAACGATTGCTACAAAATATTATTGAATATAATTCTCCTTGACATTCAAGTACCCCAAAATAGACGTAAACACAAACTTAGCACCCTATGGTTTCTTCGACATGAGTATGTGCACGACGTACTGTGGTTTAGCATCGTCCGGTAGTCCCATAAATAGCTCCAAACCTTGTTTATCACCTGCCAGAAGTTCATACGCTAAAAATCGATCATTGATTGTTAAAGTGGGCATGTTGTTCAGCTGGGCATATACTTCTTTTCTTGCCTTGCTTAAGTCTTGTTTGTAGCCAATACGCGACGCTATTATGTCTACCCTTTTGTCAGCATTTTTGCTAATCTGTCCCAACACTTCAATGAGTATATGAACGTCATCGTTGGCCTTACGCTTCTTGCCCGCTGATCTTGCAGCAGCTCCAGTTTTCTACAGCTGACAGACACTATCGTCAGCTCCCTCATTCTCCGTTTCCTCTTCGAAATGGAGATGGTAATAACCCTGCGTTTCTTCATTATCAAAGTTATCCCCATCATTCATTTTGTGTATTGCGTCCGCAACATCCTCCGTTTCCCGAAGATCTCCTTCCAATCTTCCAAGTAATTCCAGCTCTTCTTACGCATATTGCGTGCGTTTGGGTCATTCTACACACATCAAATGAAAGTCAATATAACTCAATTATAATTGCAGACATTATTCAAAATTTGAGCAGGTTCTGCAAACTCAATAGCTATATGGTGGCTTGACATATTTCAACCAAAACATAATGCTTTACATTTACAATTAGCTCCCACAATTCGGCGTCGCAATCTATCATAAACTTTCCATCCACGTTGAAATCTGTTCCACTCTTGCCCAATATTGTTGTCAGTGAACCGTAATTCTTCTTCCATGTGCTTCTTTTCGAATGAATGTGAGGGATACCCTTTAGATCGGTCCCTGGAAACGCACTCTTAACGGCTTCCTCAAGCTTTCCTAGGTAACCAACTCGGAAACCATTGTCCGACTGCCAGCCCTGCACAACGAGCTCCTTCAACGCAGCAATAAGAACCTCTTCTTCCCTTACTGACCAACTACGTCTTGTCTTTTCGCATTTTTTGGACTTCGCACGTCCCAATTCATTACTCGCAGAGGCCGTGCGAGCATACACAAGCAAGACACCAAGCACATGATTAGGGATTTGAAACAAATAGGCACTCAAATAACTATACATTCATCAATGGCCACAAAGAAGAGCATCAACATGACTATATATATACACTTTGCAACTGAGGGATGCAATTGCAGTAGTAAACAGGAATGAATAAGCTTGCGTCAAACATCACGAAAACCTAGCAGAATCCATAACAATCTAAAATATGAGGACAATAGCAATAATAAATTAGAGTAGGACCGAAAATTAAAATATATCGAAACCGCAAAGTATGAAAGCCGAAGATAAACGAAAAGAGAGGTCCAAATGCATGTTTCCAATCGATGTTTACCCAAAATGAAAACTTTACGCAACAAAAACGAGCGCACGGCCAGAAAGCTCGCAACAATCAAACGAAAAAAAAAAAAACCTTAATTGAAGGCACTCATGATGTTGACGGATTTCTTGCGACGCGACAAACACAGAATGGGAACGAAAGCAGGACTCAATTGCAAGGTAACTACACACGCTTGAAGGAGTTAATCATCGGGGAGCATCTGGAATACAACTCTTCAGTCGTCGGAAGATTTGAATGTTGGAAGATTCACGCGAAGAATAGCTCGTGCCCTAGCCAAAATGGAAATGGCGCTAAAATTATATTTCCCCCCAAAATTCGCAGAGCGATAGATTAAGGTCATTTTCATGTTCAAGTGGAGGGCAATAAGGTAATTTTAACTGCTAATCAACATCTTCTTATTTGGCATCAAACAATCTGTAATTAATACACCAATTTTTGTGAAGGGTATCAAACATAAAAAATGAGTTATATCGACATTAGTGGCAAGCTATCAAACAATACTTAAGTTACTTAATATCACAAAATTTGGAATAATAATCCAATTGTAATTAATATATGCAATTCTACAAAACTCAATCAAACATGCCCTTAAGATACTAATAACTTACAACCTAATGGATTGCTTAGATAATGGATTTTGACGATTTTTGGAATTCAAAGATTATATGTTTGAATTTACTACAATCTTCTAAGTCAATCTATGTAGAGATGTTTACAATTATTTTTAACTCTTTCAATCAAAACTATATATACAAAATTTCTCTTTAGCTATTCTAAATAGATAGACAATTTTCTATATATTTCTATATATTATTCTAGTTCTTTTACGAAAATGTTGTCATCTATGATCTAACACACTACATCCATGCACCCAATTGAGCCAATTATATAGGTTTGCCACATTATAAGAACTTAAAATTTTAAGCATAAAAAAATCAATAAATAGAAAATATATACAACAATTCTTTGATATTTTTTCTTTGCACGAAAAAATTTCACTAGGCAATAAAAAAGAAATATTATGTACAATCATATTGATTATAATAAATTATATATACGATATATACATATACATAATAGTTTTTGTTTTAAATTAAATGGGTGGGAGTGTTTATCTATGGTGGTTGAAAATGGCACTTTTTCTTGATTGATTAAAGAAGAGAATAATAAATTGTGGTTGCCCTTGCTTCATCAATAATGAATGAAACCTTGTGTGCTTCCCCACTATTCAAGCTAACCCTATCCCCTATTAATTATTTTATTTGAAAAATTGCATATAATTTATGATAAAATTAATGTATTGTCTTTTAAATAGATCACAATCATTTTACAATCGAAACAATCGAAGTTACGTAAAGTTATTTTTTAGGGGGGGGGGGGGGGGAATTACAAGGATTGAGAAAACTATTCGCACGCAGACGAGACTACTATTTACACAAAAATAGAAAAATTATCTGTATGTAGGCAAAATTGAACTCAATAACTCTCACAAAAAAGAATCTTTGAGCCACTTGAATTAGACCTTATTGGCCGAAGTTCGTAAAGTTATTATGGGGGTATTAGTGTAATTTTTGGGCTATGACATAGATCACATTTTATCTAGCTAGAAAATTAAGATTGCATATTATTAAAACATGGTAAGAATATCAAATAGTACTATGTTTTTTAAATTATATATCTAATTTTAGCTTTAATCGCATCTAATGAAATGAATAGTTGGATAACCTTTATCACACTCATTTTTCTTCTACCATAAATTATTAATCGATATAATATAGTCAATTACAAAAATAAAGATACGATTTTGACGAGTTCAGAAAGAGTAGTGCCAAAACTGTTTCTTTATACATCTATAATAATACACCCTTCTTTCTCCAAATTTCATCCTTTAATTATTTTTTTCCTTTTTCCTTTTAATGTAGTACTAGCATCTAACCCGTCGAAATTCAACGGGAATTATTTTATGTCATCATTTATAATTATTTTATATTATTTTTATTACTATAGCATATGAAATAGTTTACATATAAATTATTTCATAATTAATTTGATATGATCAAATTAAATTAGTAGTACAGTATTTGAAATAATATTAATCTTAATTACTTTCGCCAATTAAATGTAGGTTGTGATAATAAAAATACATTTTTATATAAATATTCATTTGATGAAGTTTATAAAAAGTTGATGTGTGATTGAATATTTTAGAAGAAGAAAAAATATGTAAATTTGAAGTATGATATGATGTACGATTGATATGCCGCATCTGTTATTAATCGTATATCGATAATATTGACTCTCTCCGTCCCTCAAATATTTTCCTTTGTTTTTTATTTTATTTTTCTATTTTGGTTTGTCCCCAAAACATCTTCCTAACCTATTTTTGGAAACAATTTCACTAATTAGTATTCTTACAATTTCATTTTTTTGTGGGACTCGTTCTCCACTTTCACTAACTATCACTCTTACAATTTCACTTTTTGTGGAACCCATTCTCCACTTATCAAATACATAACTAATTTTTATTAAAACCATGTCATCCTCTCTTAGGAAGATGTTTGGGAGACGGAGGGAGTATTAAGTTTGTTAAAATTCATTAAATTTGACGGATAAGAAATAATTTAATTAAACATATGTCATCTGAATATCATCTTATATGGACCTTAAGACCAAATAACCATATGAAGCTCTAAATACCGCATATGACATTTGAACGTCAAAATTTTGAAAACCATATTATTTGGAGTTTGAAATACCACATCTGAAGTTTGAGCATCATCTTGTATGGAGCTTGAAGATTATAACTTACTTGTGAGTATCATTTTGTCTAGAGTTTGTGAAACTATAATTAAGTTTATGAGAATAATCTTGTTTGGAGCTTGACATGACATCTCTGACTTTTGAGCACCCTCTCGTGTGGAACTTGAAAAATCACAACTTAGTTTTGAGCATTATCTTGTCTGAAATTTAAAATGCCATAACTGAGTTTTGAGCATTATCATGTTTGAAGTTTAAAAAACCATAACTGACTTGTGAGCATTATCTCGTCCGGAGTTTGAAAAATCATAATTGAGTCTTGGTAATCTCGCCTCTTACTTATGAGCATCATCTCTAAAACTTTAAAGACGAAAAACTGAGTTACGAGCATCATCTCGTCTCAAACTTTATACAACATCGTCAAATTTGAAATCATATTCAATCATATATATATATATATATATATATATAGTTAATTATTTAAGTGAATACATCTATATATAAACGTATTATATATATACATATTAATTTGTGAGTATGATGTGATAAACTTAAACTAATATTATATAATAAAATAAAATACAAATATAAATCTTTTTTAGATATGAAAATTGATTAAAAATTTATAAAAAAATAAGAATGAATGAAAATTGAGGAAAATTAGAATTGAGTGATTATACGACGCCACGTAGGATAGGATTTATTTTGCTATAATGTAAAAATTGATTAGAAATATATAAATAAATAAGAATGAATGAGAATTGAGAAAAATTAGAATGTAGTGATTATACGATGTCACGTAGGATAAGATTTATTTTGCTATAATATATAGATTCACGTCAATATTAATAAATTATTCAGATAATTCGTACATATATATGAGAAGAACTAATAGTAGTATTTCTGAAGAAAAGAATTTACACTAGCGTGTGTGATTTTATTTTGATACAGCATATGGAGATCATGACAAGCAAGTATATTTTGGTTGATATATGGTGCATTTATTTATAAATATATAAGGATCTAAATATATGAAATTTCACGAATTTATCATTTTATACATGAATTATAATCTCACTTTTAAGTGTACAAACTTTTATTTTCTACTACTAGTTTTGCACATGAAGAATATTTTCAATTTTCATAATTCAATTGTAAATTTATAATGTGAAGTCTTAGTCGTGAAAATCTCTAAATCTCAACCCCCTAAATCGATACGAATGACAAATCCATAATCTTGAAACGCAAACTATGGCCTTCAATCGTGAACCCACGGCTCTTCGAGAACTGAAAAGCAAAAATTAATATCTTAAATGATAATCTTAAAATTTGAAACTTATTATTAGTTCAACTACATTGTTTGAGAAGACTTCATTAAGCTACTTAAATAATTTCGACTTCGATCTTAATATTCTTTCGCCGTTCGTCGAAAATATTTATTGCGTGCGAAATTAGAAATTAGAAAGAAAATAAGAAAGAAAATTTTATGTATTTACAAACAATGATTTATAATGGAGTTATGGCCAAAAGAATACATGAACTTTGAAAAAAATTGCAATTTTCACCTGAATTTTCAATTAAGTAAAAAAATATATGAATTTATATTTTTGTTGCAATTTTCATCTAAGTTTGATTTTCAACAAAATTAAAACTTAGTTGATAGTGAAAATTATGTCAAATATATTAATTTTTACCTTCTTAAACCTCCGAACTTCTAAATACTCGTCATTGTAAAAAAATTAGACCAACATCAGGTGAACTTTCCGACTGCCACTCAAACTCAAGTAAAAATTGTAATAAAAATATAAATTTATATATTTTTAAATTTAATTAGAAATTCAGATGAAAATTACAATTTTTTTCAAAATTCGTATATTTTTTTTAGCCATAATTCCATTTATAATTCATGTGCCTATTACCTTATAAAATACTTGGTTATATATATATTGAGAGAGAGAAGTTTGGTGAGGAATGTTGGTAATGGAAGCCACAGTAAACTAAAAATAGTAGTGATGGATAATCAGATATGGTGTGCGAAATAGGAGCCGTAATCATCATAAAGGTTAACTTCACCACACACACTGGTTTATCTTCATTCTCTGCTTTCCATAGTTGAAAAAGCAGCTCCTATTCTTGCTTTTCTTTCTCCTTCACCCCCTCCTTCCTTTCCTCTCTCAAAAATCAAGCCCAAAAAGAATTCCATAAGAAATTGTGGCCATGTCTTCACCAAGCAAGAGGCGAGAGATGGACTTAATGAAACTGTAATTTCTGTAAATCTTGTTCCTTTTTTTCCCCCTTCTGTTGTTTCTTGAAATTTACTGCTGTTTTCTTCTCCACCGTCTGTTGTTATCTATTTGATTTGCAGAAAGCTTTCATTTTTTTTTATGTTTTTTGTTAATGCTAATAATGAAAGATTGGTTTCTTGAAATAGGATGATGAGTGATTACAAGGTGGAGATGATGAATGATGGAATGCAGGAGTTCTATGTGCATTTCCATGGACCCACTGACAGTAAATCTAATAACCCCTTTCTCAATTACAGCTTTGTATAGTAAATTATGTGTGTGTGTGTGTTGAAGTGTTTTGATAGTAGGGTTTCTTGGATTTCTTCATTATTAGAGTGCCATGGCTAAGAATGGTGTGTTTGTATCTAGAAGAATTATTTCCCCTGTTCTTGATGAGGAAAATTGGAAAAGGACTGGATTTTTTGCTCTTCTACTCCACATGATTGATACAAAATTGAAGTTAAAAAAAATAAAAAACTATTTTCTACTTTTAGGGTTTGATGTTTTTTTTAGGGTTTGATGCTTTTAATTTCAACTTTGGCTTCTTAGACAAATCTACACATATTTGTAAGATGATTTCAATTTTGCTTAAAAAAATCGCGTTATTTTGTTTAAACTTTGTTTTGTGGGAGGATAATTAGTTCTTCATCAGCTATGCAGCATACTGATACTGAATATGGAGAAGTAGCATATGCAGAAGTTTTTTGTATTCTGTTTCTGTATGATTAACTTTCCTTTAGTTTTCTTTCTGTCTCTTAAATTTCCAATGTAACGCAATAGGTCCATATCACGGTGGGGTATGGAAGATAAGAGTCGAGCTTCCCGATGCATATCCCTACAAGTCTCCTTCCATAGGATTTATTAACAAGATATATCACCCCAATGTGGATGAAATGTGAGTTTCAGTTGTCAAATCTTGAATGCTTTCTCTTATGTCGTGCTATCCAAACACGTGGCAATAATTTCTACGCGTTTAAAATTTCAGGTCAGGTTCAGTTTGTCTAGATGTTATAAACCAGACGTGGAGCCCCATGTTTGGTAATAAACCTGTATAGTTTAAGTTTTGCAAAGTCTGATTAAAATCTCCCAAAATTATTGATTAATTGATGCTAACCTCTTTTATTAACAACACTTTGTGCAGACCTTGTTAATGTGTTTGAGGTATTTTTACCTCAACTACTTTTATATCCAAATCCATCGGACCCCTTGAACGGGGAAGCTGCTGCGTTGATGATGCGCGACAGAACTGCATACGAACAAAGAGTTAAAGGTACACAAGCTTCTTCTTTCTGAAATCTTGCGTTGCTTGTTTAGTTCCCTCTAGATCTCCTCTATATGTCCAATTGGCAGCTTATGCTCTAGTGTCGGATAGAAGTAAAAAAGAAACAGTTGACTGGAAAACTACATTGCGAATCTGACATCATATGTTTAGTCAAAGCACATGATCTTGTTCTTAGCGAATGCATTTAGCTATGGCCTCTGGCTTGTTGAAACACGATACACGTGAAAAAGTCTTATCTTATGGCGTGCTCACAAATATGAAGATGGCCCTTGGGGAAGTAATGTTTAAAGGGTTCAAAACAGTAGTAGTATTAAGTATCCGAGTCATTCATTTTATTCCATCTACTAACTAGACAACGAACACGACTGCATTGCTAATAATGACCGGGTTCGTGTATTAAAATTTAGAACTCGCCTAGAAAACAGTTTAGTGGGTAATGAAATGCTTCCTCTCTATCTTCGGGCGTGTACTTTTTATTTGTCTAGACACCAAAAGCATTATAAAAACATTTTGAGAGTTTCGAGCCACGATACATTGAAATGTTGAGTTTAAGAACTAAGTTGGACCTCTCTACCTCTCTCTCCTCCTTTAACTCTAAGCCACGTGCAACGGGGGCTCAACTAGTGGCATAGGTATAGGAATTCGAACTCGAGACCTTGTTTAATAAGAGGGGAGAGACTACAAGAGAATGTATACACCTTTCATGAAATG
Source organism: Salvia miltiorrhiza (assembly GCF_028751815.1). NCBI lineage: Eukaryota > Viridiplantae > Streptophyta > Magnoliopsida > Lamiales > Lamiaceae > Salvia > Salvia miltiorrhiza. The sequence continues at coordinate 53,435,744 of NC_080394.1, read as the reverse complement.
ATAGATGATGTTTTCATCTTTGAATTGTCACATCCACATTATGATAGCTAACCATACAAATTTGGTGACCCTCCACTTGTATTTTGGATTATACTGTAACACGAATGTGACGTGCTTTACTGTTCATATTCCAGAATACTGTCTGAAATACGCCAAGGCAGAAGATGCAGGAGCCGTCCCGGAAGAGAAATCGAGTGACGAGGAGCTGACTGAAGACGAATACGAGTCGAGCGACGAGGCTGTTTTGGGGCCTGTGGATCCCTAGTCTTTCCCTGTCTCCGTAATTGTAACCATCCATCTAGTTTCTGTATATCATGTTGCATTTCTCTGTTAAAACTGTAATTCAATTACATATAGCATAAACTATTCAATGGAATGGATACAAAAAGAACTGAATTGTGTCCTTTTCAAGCTGCTTCATGTAAATAGATTGTACCAATTGTCTCAGAGCCTGTCTTCTTTTCAGCATTTTTCTGGTTTAATTGCTAAGGAATTAACAAAATTTAACCCAATTTTAGCTTTCAACACTAAATAAATTGTATTAGTACTAATAGTACTAGTTTTCATTTTATAGCAAATGATCTCATTTTGGCCTCAATATCCACACATAAGAGAATTTCTATGTGGGAAAAAATAGTACTCTCTCTGTCGCACTATTATTATCCCACTTAGCATTTTGAGTTGTCCCATTATTAATTTATTATTGTCTTATTTTCATAAAAGACAACAATTTACTCTTCTAAAAAAATGTGAATCTTACCACTTTTAACCACTTTACACTTACTCCTTAATTCTAGTGCTTAAAGTTATGGGACAACAATAGTCGCACTATTATTATCCCACTTAGCAATTTGAGTTGTCCCATTATTAATTTATTATTGTCTTATTTTCATAAAAGACAACAATTTACTCTTCTAAAAAAATGTGAATCTTACCACTTTTAACCACTTTACACTTACTCCTTAATTCTAGTGCTTAAAGTTATGGGACAACAATAGTGGGACGAATGAAATAAGAACTTGAATATGTATACTTTTCCACAAATTGTATAGTGTTATTATGTCAAAATTTGTGATTCTTTTAAGCAATTAACTCCTTTTCTATTCTGCAGCTTAGCAAAACAGCTATGGAAAACGAATATATATATGTATATATGAGATAATGAGCTTGCCACAATAATGGTAGAGGACATGAATACCATAGAACTATCAGAATTCAAAGATATCAAATTACAGAGCACATTTTCATTCTATCATATCATATTTCATTTGAACTAAGATAAATCTGCGCAATGATTGGAACTGCTACACAATTCATTTCTCAAAGCCTCATAAATGGCTAGGACGCCGCCTTCCAGCATCAGTTCTCATCCTCTTTACAGGATTCGCCCACCCGACCGAGCCGCCGCTGCTGTTCCCTTGTTGAGGGGAAAGGGGGCCCCAGCCGTGTTGGCTCGACCCGATATCTTTGGCACCTGAAACCGACCCAGGACTCTTCATCCCACGACCGATGCCTGTAGGTGACAACGGGCCTGCAGATCCATTTCCAGACTTGGCGCCCGACTTCTCCCTGTCTTTCCTCTTCTTTTTGCAGATAACGAGGTCCCCAGGGTGAGTGAAAGGGCGCGCTTCATCCGGTTGGCCAAGCTCCCGATTGCTGCTGCTTCCAAGCCTCGACTCCTTGTGAGGCATTGAGTTCCTGACTTTAGAACTCTCGACAGAGTGAATGGGTGCACGGGTCTGTGGCTTTTGGAAAGGAGCATTGTCTGAATCCACGTCTTTTACAAATTTCTGGCGCTTGCCCTGAGCGGTAGGCAACTGTCGTGAAGATGGACCGGTGGCTGGTGTAGAAACAGGAGCAGTGAAAGACATGGAGCTTCTGGCTTCTCGAAAATCAGTATCCGAGAATGCTACACCAATGATATCAAAGAAGAGATCATGGACTTTCCTCGCCTCAGACCTCACCTGTTGCATTGTATCGTGCAGTCCACATAACAAGTTTGTTAAAAATACATCAATGGCAATAAAGATTTGATTCAGACTATTAAGTCGGTTTCATTACTCCTAGAGAGCTTTTAATTTACAACATGATTAATTCTGTATATTCTAAGAATGAGACTACGACGTACAAATATCGCTTAGAGCTTACAACTGCACAAGAACTTAGACTCTTGACCTGTGATCTAAAGACCTAAGGCTTAATCCTATGCAGATGTACCAAAAAAGCAAGATTGAAAGATCACTCAGACAACCCATAAAGGAAGAAAATGCAAAGGTGATCTGCATGCAAACATGTTCACAAAAGCTTCCTAGGGCCATATTAATACTACTTTGTAACTATTAGGATTGCTGCTGAGTCAACCATGAACATGGACATCTCACGAAGAATACATGGACAGGGAAGGATTTGGAGAGGAAAATCACACCTCATATGAAAAACCATAATACTGCATTCCAGACTTCAACATAAGCTGCACGTCAGATACAAACCCCATGACTCCACTGTACTCAGATTTGTCAACACGATTGTGAATCTTCCTCAAATCCAAAATGTTATCACCATCCACACTGGCGTATTCATTTCTTTTCCACAGTTCAGTTAGCTGTGGTATTATTTGGTGGCCTTCATACTCTATTCTTCTCTGGAGCTTGCTTACAACAGTCTTGCACTGTAACAAAATTATGTTAAAATAAATACTAATTCAGCAACATTAAGCTGGAAGGCAGAATAATATCAAAACCAATCATTGCTAAAATTCATATAAGCAAGTATTTCTTTCTATTCAATAAAAAAAGAGGATAAAATTGATTTCCACAAAAGTACAAATAGTTAGAGAAGCATACCTTTCTCAGGACGACCTCGGACATCTTACTGCCACTAGTTTTAGGCCCCTTCACAACTTTACTGTCGAAATTTTCTGTAAGGTGGTCAGTGGCATCGTCTGGAAGAGCAGAACCATAGTTCACTCTCCCAGATTTAAGAGCGCTTTGCACATTAGCTGTGTTTCTCCTTGATGGTAGATTTCTTTTGTTCTTGATAGATGAATCAATTTTATCAGGTTTCATCAAACTAGTATCTCCAAGAACTTTATGGACCCGGTCATCACTTGCTTGAGGCTTGTATTTATTGTCTACCTGGACTGTTAACATGGTAGGATCACCACGACGAAGAGATGACTTGTCACTGGGCTTTTCTTCAGCCCTAGCAGGCCGTGGACGAAGCCGGATACTCCGTTTTCGTTTTATCTTGGGCTGCAAGACCTGTTCATCTTCACCTTCATCACGATCTTGGATCCAGCTACCAGAATGCTGCTGGTTCATTGGAGAATCTCCAGATACAGCAATCTCTCCTTCTTCTAATTCATCTGCCTGGAAAATTAGAATTAAAAGCATGTAAGAGAACAATGCGGAGAATCAATAACATTACGCAGCCTTTGAAATTTCTGTTTATCCAATCAAAAATAAATAAATAAATAAAACAAAGCAATTGTGGGACATACCAATTTCTTTGATCGGGAGCTGGACCTGCCATCTAATGCAGAAAGTGATCCAAACTTTTGAGAAGACACAGAAGGTGAGACCATGCGCATTAACTTCCTACTATGTGAAGAGGACCCAGAAGAGCCTGCTTCTTCAAGTATGCTATTGTTTCTCACGTTATCCAAAGCTCTTTGGTATTCATATCCATCAGCAGAAACAGGAGCATCTTCTTCTGATTGATCTTTATTAACTATAGGCACTTCAGTAGATTCATCATCTTCAAACTCCCCAATGTCTCCATCTTCTTCTTCTTGAACAGAATATTCATTTCTGTCATTGGAGCTAGCATCAGAAAAATCTCCATTTTCATCATCTAATTCAGTATAAATAGGAGTCTTTCCCTTAGGCCGCCCTCTCCTCCTCTCCGAAGTCTCAGAAGCCACTTCAATAGGAGGTTGCATTCCACCATATAAAGCATTCTTTGAAGGCTTCTTTGATAAATTAGCAATGGTGGTATTTACTTCTTGCGTACAAGCACGAAGCCAATCAGGTACCTGATCGTATCGAGTCATGTCCTCTGCCCAGTCAAGTTCTTCATCCATTTGATCAAAGAGCTCTACTTCTTCCTCACTCCTAGCAATCATACGGTTTACCTCATGAAGAGAAGGAACGTCGTGAACTGTTTCTTGGTATCTTTCTTCATCATGCAACAGTGTTTCTAAAGTTAGTCGTCTCTCTTCATGTGTAGTCCTCTGGTCAAACCGCCCAGCATTTATAACTTCATCAGCCATGTCAATCTTATATTGTTGAATATTGTTCCGAATCAAGCTCTCAATTGAACCCACATACCGGTCCTTGCCAGCAAGGTCATCATCTGAATCAACTACACCTCCACTCCTGAATTCATCCTCTTTCTGATGACTGGATATTTTGCCGACCACAGCTTCCATGTAGATGACTTTCACCTCCCTAGTCTGCCCAATACGGTGGGCACGGGCAACAGCCTGTTCCTCATTTTTTGGGTTTGGATCAGGATCATATATGATCACTGTGTCAGCAGACTGAAGATTGAGACCCCGTCCAGCAGCACGAATGCTAAGCAAGAAGATAAAACAATCAGTGTCTGGACGATTAAACTCCACAATAGCACTTTCACGGTCTTCCAAGCTAGTCATCCCATCAATTCTCCTGAAAACAAGCCTTCGCCACTGCAGATATTCCTCCATTATATCAAGAAGTTTGGTCATGGTACTGAAGAGCAGTACCCTATGTCCCGTTCTCTGAAGCTTCATCAAAACTCTATCCAGAACCCACAATTTTCCACAGGACCTCACAAGGAAATCCTTTGAGAAGTCGCTGAAATATGGGTAGTTCAGCAATGGATGGTTGCAAGCTTTCCTTAACTCCATGCATCTATTGTTTAAAGTTTTGTAAGTTTTAGCCTGATAATTTTGGTTCTTTTGAACCTTGCGATGTTCATCTTCAGGGTCAACCCTAAGTGTACCAGTTGATTTGATCCAATCATAAATGGCACCCTGTATTGCTGACATTCGACATTTCAAAACAATCGAGACCTGCATTTTAAAAATTTGGTTAGAAACAATACATGCAACAAGATGATAATATAGTAGTAACAACATACCTTTGGAGGAAGTGATCCTTCTACATCTTCAACACGACGCCGAAGCATAAAAGGCTCCAATATTTGATGTAGTCTATGGATAATTATCACCTTCTTCTCTGTCTCGAGCCAGTCATCTTCGTGTGCAGGCCCTTCTTTTTGAAATGGTTGAGAGAACCAATCATGAAATGCTTTTCTATTATCAAAAACTTCTGGGAGCAGTAGGTTTAAAAGGGACCAAAGTTCTTTAAGATCGTTCTGATACAAACACAAGAAAGAGTAATCCAAGGTGAGAAGATGTAAGAAATATTTTTCAGATTTGCTGTGATAAAGGAGTACAAGTTATGGCTGCCGTGAGCACCACTATAAGTATTGATAACAAGAAAAGTTTACTAGTACTAACATCATAGTTGTGTATATGCTACTATGCAGCACATCATTTGTACAGATGCCACAGTTCACTGAAACTTATAGTCAACATAACAGAATAAGAATTGCAACCTCTTCACAAATTAACAATTTTCTTAAGAAATTTTCCAGAAAAAATATTCCTACCTAAAAGTCCTAAGTGGACACTATCAACTCTTTACTACTAAATTTAAGGTCGATACTGCATACGTACTCAAAACTTTCACCCCTTCATCTTTGCTAAAACTTTGTCCAGTCAAAAAGGATATTTTTCAGATGAAGACAACCAGAAAAGATTGTATGGGGCAGTGAAATAGAATGAATTATTTGAAATAATACAAAAATCAAGGAAATCACTTCATTGTATTCCACCAAAGATATCCAAGCATAAAAAATATCACACCTGCAATGGTGTCCCTGTAAGAAGCAAACGCCTTTGGCAGCGATACCTATCAAGGTCACGAGCTAATACTGACTCTCTGTCCTTCATTCGTTGTGCTTCATCAATTATAATATATTTCCAATCAATTTTTGAAAGTTTTGAACGATCATACATGATGAACTCATATGTCGTCACAAGGACATTAAACTTCATGGCTAGCACTTCCTACACAGCGGATAAAACAATGGTTTTGATAACAAAGAAGAAAAATTATGAAGCGGAAAATTAAACTATGAGATTTTTCTCTTCTTACTTGAGAAAACAATTTCGCCCTCTGGTCTTTTCCCCCAACATAATATATACAGGAAACGCTTGGAAGCCAACTATGCAGTTCACTCTGGACAAAAACCAGAAATGTCAAAATTTAGATCACGTATAAGAAGTCAAATAGGTACAACAATGAACCATTACCTTCCAGTTGACAAGCACAGCATTGGGAACAATAATAAGATGAGGACCATAATTTCCTTTGAACTCCATCAAATGAGCGATCAAGGCCATCACCTGCATAAACATAAATATGCTTAGATCTCAAATATAAACATTCATGAAATATATATGTGCTTCATGTATCTTGATTAGGAAAAAAAAATCTCAACCAAAATTCAAAATTTTAATACAACCAAGCATGAGCCCAATTCTCGAGCTCAAAAAAAAAAATCAAGCCGGACTTGAGCCTATAAGTATTCAATCTGTCAGTTTTCAGACTTGCTCATTTATGTGTTTGTGAGCCTCTTACTAAGCTCGAGCTGAAGTTCAATTGGTTTATATGCTTTCAAGCCTGTCCACAAGTTCAAACTAAATGAAACTCAATTGGGTTTTTTTCCATTTACTATGCTTAACAAACTCATTTCCATCAAATTACATACTTAACGATCTGGAGCTTGAACTCGATTATAAGCTATTATGCTTAGCGAGCCAAGCTCAAGCAAGGTTCATTTAAGTTGATAAATGATCACTTACAAACCCAGCTCAACTTATGTATGAGAGCTTGAAAATCGAGCTTAACCAAGCTCGAGCCTCAATAAAAGACAAATGAGTTGAGCTTGAGCTTCCAACTCATCAGCTTAACTCAGCTCTTTTCCAGCTTATAAGCTCCCAAAAGTCATGTAATAATCATGTATATAAGGCATCAGTCTCTTTAGGCATGAGGAAACCCAAACTTTTAAATCAATATTAATCGGTACTACCTCACCTGCACAGTTTTGCCTAGACCCATCTCATCTGCCAAAATTCCATTTAATTTGTTATTGTATAATGATAGCATCCACTGCAAACCGACCTGCATAATTGAGTAGATCTAGGTCAATAACTACTGGTAATCTGCAGAAAAATTTACGTGTAGAGCTGATCAATCAAAGGCCAATCACACAGTTCAAACTAAACAGAATCTAACAAGTTGATAGTCTCGTAGAGTTCCAGCTCGTAACATTGAAGGCTGCCTTATGACCCTTTCATTCACAGCATGTGCCAGATTGTAGTACCTGGTCGAAACCACAAAAAGGGAAGAAAAAAATAATAAGATGATTTTATGCTAAAAGTTAACTTAAGTATGACAGGAAGATGTTTTAGGTCATAAACTACAGAAAGATCAGAGCATCCACATGGTCTGTCCAAAATGGATAGTAGAAACATTAAGCATAGTAATAACTGAGATAAAAATAAGCTAACTGAGGCATACTTGTTAACGGATTGACTATCTCTTGGTGCATTCATCTCAGAAAACCGGTTCCTTATCATGACTTCTTCTCTCGCACAGGCAGCAGCAGCTCTTACTTCTTCTTCCGAGAGACCCTTTTATCCAGAAAAGACATAAATGAGAGGGATGGAGTATCAGAAGCCACAAACTAGTAAATAACACACATAAATGAAGTTGGATAAATGCAAAAATACAGTCATAAGTCATTACAGGAAGCTAGGGGTAGAAAGAAGACATTCAGAGATACAAGTCAACGAGACACCCAATCCTATTGTCCTTGCTCTTTTGTATTGCAACCATCAATTTGTGCAATTAAACTTATATAAAAAGAACTGACAAATGTACTCTGTACAAGATTAATGATGTTATATAGTATATTTTTAGTAGAAATGTAGAATCTTCCAACTTTGCTTAAGATGTCAAGTAAAAAAATGTAAGAATTTCATTCTCTAATATGTATAGACAATGTGAACTGCCTTAATTTAAACATCAAAAATATTGATGTCTTCTTTCAAGACAATTTTATAGATGAAACTTATCAAATTATGATGTTTTGTTCTTTAGCAAACACAGTATAATATTCTTTTTACTTGATGTTTTCCAAGTGGAGATGATACTACATTAGTCCTTTTATATGCTTAGTGTGTCATTGACTGAAGAGTAGGAGAGAGAGGATTAGAGAGAATGCCTGGGCACGTGCAGCAGCAGCAGCAGCATTAGCTGCCTCCTCAACCTCCTGCTGATTTTTAGTTGCTGTTATTTTACTGCCCAGTTTGTGAAGATACTCCTCAGTTTGACTTAAAAATGATGAGAGAACAGCATATCTTTCTGCAGCCTCCCCAGGTACGTTAGTTTGTTGTTCCAGAAGCATCTCTCTATATCTTTCCACATCATTATTTTTCAAGGCTTCCATCCTTTTGTTACGGTCATCATCCTTCCTTTTGGAGAACTCCCTCAACATCTTTTCATGATACTTATGTACTCCCCTATTGCGGGCAGTTCGAGCATCACGGAAAGCCCAATGTGCCTCAAGAAGCTTCTTGCGCCAATGGAATATGGATTTTAGTTGCTTCTCCCTAGTTGCCTTCTGATTGGCCTGTGATTGCCTGTTAAGCTCCTGACGCTGACGTTCACACAGTCGAACAAATTTCCGATACGGTCTATCAGGCATAGCCATTATTTCTTGTTGTTGCTGCTCAATCTCATCCCTTAAGCGTGCCTGGCACTCAGCAAGTTGAAGTTTCTTTGATTCAATTTGTAATCGAATAACAAGATCTGGTCTAATTCTCTTCCTCTCTAAGTTTACAGCAAGTATTTTATCAATTTTCCCAATTTTTTCCGCCCTTTTCCTTTTGTGGATCTCTCCACCTTCATCAGCAAAAAGATCTTTGATATCATAAGCTAAAGTCAAGTTACTATTGTTATTCATCATAGAGGATCCAAGGGTCTCATGTTTTCTGGTGAAAACAGGGAAATCAAATAACGGCCCGTGATATTTTCGAGTTGAACCAGCATCCTTAGGTTGGGGTGTATTACTACTTGCTTGAATAGGTTTCTTAACCTGCACTGAATCTGAAGCACTTGACTGCGTGGCAATTCCTTTACCCCTGTCTGCAGCAACATCAATCCTGACAGGGGTTTTCTGATTGCCCGGTTCAGACTCCTGTTCACATTTCCCAGAACTACCAATATATTGCGGTTCTTCTTTTCCAGGAGGACCCACAAACCTCTGCTCTTTTGCTGCAGCAACAGAGTTCTGAATGTTCGCAGTTGCGGCAGAAGCCCTATCATCTCCTGGACCTTCGGTTTTCATATTAACTACTCCAGCTACTGATTTTGCAGCCTGAGCCCCTTTCTCACTGAACTCCACATGTTTGGCGTGCTCCTCTACAGTTTCTGCAGCTAATTTGTCCTTGCCAGCATTTACAGGAGGTGGAAGCACCTGTTGCATCTGTAAATCAAGTGGTGGAGGAGCAATAGCTTGGAGCAGTTCACGTGGCAAAGTTACATCGCCTTTCTGCTAGCAAAAGCAAAGAGAGAGAATTTGATGTGTGAGTGTCCATACAAGAATCGGACAGAAATATGAACAGAAAAATCATTTACAAATTTCTGAAAACAATCCAGAACAAACAATAGGACGGTGTAGAGAAATGTTCTAACCTTAAGACGCCTAAATGCAAGTATCTGTGCTTTAAGTACATGCAGCTGCTGCTTGGTAAAACCAGTGTGCAACTGCCTCATCTGTGAACTGGGTCCACCCTGAGACGTTGATGGATTACCCACATCCCCTTCATTAGATGGAGTTGCAGATTGAGGAGACCGATTAGGTTGTCTGGCATTTTGCGTCTGAGAAGCTTCTGCTACAGGAGTTTTTGCAAGAAAACTATCAACCCCTTGGTTCAGATTCCCTGGTGACTGCGAAGGATGCATAGGAGGCATTCCATGACCAAGTGAGGAATGCTGCCTAGGGGGCAAATGGTGCGCAGAGAACTGTTGGGCAGAAATGCTGCTAGAATTGTTAGGTACAGCTGCATTGGAACTCACACCAAGAGTACTAGGTGAAACTGCCTGCCTAGCTTTAGAAGACCCAGATTGTCCTGACACATCACTTGAGGAATTACCATGGGGAGAACTTTCGTTTCCAACTGGTGGTGAGGTAACGTGCTGTTTACCAAACGGTACAGATGGCATACCAGTGCTATTTTCATTTGCTTTTTGCTGAGCAGCCATCCTGGACTGCATTAGTGGAATAAGCTGTGCAACCACATTTGCATTCGCAGGATGTGACAGATCAATATTACGCTCAAGAGCCAATGCCTGCATCGCCTGCATCTGTGCAGCCATAGCCATCTGGTTGTTTGTCATGTTCATGATATTTTGCTGAGATTGTGGAGCTTGCATTGGTGCAGATTGGATTCCCTGACCACCTAATGGAGGATGGTTCGGTTTCGATTCACTTCTCTGATCGGACGCAGGCCGATGACTGTTGTCTGCATGTTTGTCACTCTGAGCAACCTGCTCAGAGGGTTTCTTGGAGGAAGAACCCTGAGACTGATTTGCTGCTTGCATGGAAATCAGCTCTTGCATTTTCATGCTTGCCATCCTCATTTCTTGATCTTTTCCAAGAGAACCAAACATTGCTGGTCTCACCTGCTGCTGTGATTGCATCCCCAAGGTAGATTTCTGTTGGGCTGACTGAAATGCATACTGCAAATAAGCTTGTTGGATCGGATTCAACATCTGTTGCTCAACACCTTGACTTCTATTTAAACTTTGTTCCTGAATATTGGGGGAACCATGCTGCTGGCCCAGATCAATGAACTTCCTGGGCTGTTGAGGTAGCTGCATGGAGCCAGATGCTGCAGAAAAGTTGGTCGCCCCCAGGGGTCCATGAATTGTGCCAGCTTGGTACGCCAGAAGGGCATCATTCCCTTCAGGTCTCCTCAAAAACTGTTGAGCCATCGACTGCAATGACATTCAAAGTTGGTATGCATCTAGATTTAGTTAAACGCTCTAGAACAGAAACAAGTGAAAAAAACTTAAAGATTTTAGATAAACAAATACTGTACATGGACATATAGGCCAATAAGCACCTGTTAAAGTTAAAATTCCAGAACACAAAGACCAGCTTTGCAGCAAGAGAATATAGCAAGGAAATTCCCATAAAAAGAACCAAGACGCAAGAAGCTGAAGAGTTTAGCTCGAGAGAAACTATAGAAGCAGAAATTGGCAAACCGCCACAAACACATTACTTCTGAAGGTGAAATACTTTTAACTTCAAGTAGCTCTAACTGAAAAAGCAGAGGCAGAACAATATCATGTGGATGGGGACGCAATGGTGCTTGGGTAGAAAAACATATCAGACTGAAGTCAAAATATAACTTCAGCAAATAAGCCCTTTTAACTTACTCAGGTGTACAAACAATCGTTTGCATCTACCTTTACGAAAAGTTATACCCAATCAATGAGTTCCATTTGCAATTTAGAATCACTCACCTAGTCTCCCGAAATAAATTGTTTTGAAATACATCCAAACCGAAGAGAAAGGAAGAAAGACACACTATAGGTACGAAACAAACTAAACGAACCAATCAATTTTCAGTATCAGATAGAAAAGTCCTGGCTGGCAGCAAAAGGTAGATAAGTCGGTTTAGAGTCGTAATAAATAAAGAGAGATCAAAATTACTTCAAGCATTTAATTAGAAGAAATTATAATGTAGCAGCGGAAGGATGGAAGAAAGGGAGAAGCGGGGTTTCACCTGTCTCTGCTGTTGCTGATGCTGCTGCTGTCTCTGCTGTTGCTGTTGCTGCTGCTGCCTCTGCTGTTGTTGCTGATCAAATGCGGACACAGCGGACGACGACGAGGACGGAGAAGCAGAGGCTGAAGCGGCATTACTCCGGCCATGGCCACCGCCTCCGCCCTGTTGGGGCCCACCACCGGATTGCATGCAGGAAATTCAGAGAAAACCCCGCAGAAAAAGGGCACACCTTTATATCAAAGAACAAATTTCACCCAATCCCCACCCTTCAAATATTTGTAAAAAATCAAACACCGTTGTCTCGAGGTAAAAACCTCTTCTTGGAGCACCCAATCAAAATCGAACAAAGCTTGACGCAGCAGACTCCACAAGCTCCCAACCACGACGGACGCCGGAATCCGAGTTAAAACGCAGTCGTTTCAGGAAAAAAAAAAAACGCAATTCAGACCTTGAAAAAACTCAGAACACACCACTTAGCTCAGCAATTTCAGCAAACGCCTCAGATCTCCCCCAAAAGAGACCCCAAAAAAATCACAAAAATCAATTACTCGCAGTGAACAGAAGAATAGTCCCTTGTGACAAATTGAACCTTTGCTGCGGAGTCAAAACGCTGTCGTGCTGCAATTCCGATCCCAAAAATTTCAAAATTCAATGCCTCCGACACATGTCCCGCATTTAAGGGCACGCATCCTCACAATATATACGTCCCCCTGAAATCTTCTCAAACCATTCTTTTATCCAGAAAATTTTGGGATTTTTGGCGCGAAATCGAAGGGGACCCGGATCGATCTGATGGCCGGCGATTTTCCGAATTTGCCGGAAATCTTTTTTTCTCGCACTATAATTCCCTCACTCAGAGTGCGTGTGTGTGTGAGAGAGAGAGATAGTGAGAGCAAATTTCACGCAATTTCCATTTTTTTCTTTGAGTTTGGGGGGCCAAGCCCTAAGGGCAGCGTATATAAAAAGAGGGCTACAGAAATTGCTTGTGCTCTCATGCGCTGAAGGGGGTATTTTTGTCATTTCATAATACTTGGGTTAAATTAACTAAATATTCTCTATTTCTCTATTTCAAACAAAATAATAATGTTGGTTCACATTTATACTACTTATGCAGTCTGTTACTCTGATTAATTAAGTCACAATTGTATGCTACACGTAATTTGGACTATTAAATTATTGCGTGGAATAATTTCCCGTTGAATGTATTACGTCAAAAAATACTTATTAGATAAAAGTATATATTGTAAGTTGAAAATGAATAAATGAAAAATAGGAAAAAGTAAAAAGATTGTGGTAGGATAGTGTGAAAAAATAAAAATAATAAAATAAGTATGACATGATAATGACATAAATCATTACGGATCTTCTCATTTAAAAATCTTTTTGGGGGTAGTGTATAATTTATTATAGGTTTTGTTTGGTAACAAATTATTAATGACGAAATCTTAATGTATCTACATATTCTATTCTGAGTATTTGTCATTGATAAGCAAGAATTAAGGTGTATATTTGATAGGAGTGAAAAAATTAAATAAAAAATTCATTTAAAATAAATTTTTTATTTTATACTTAATCTATAAAGTATTTATATTTTCGTAATTTTTATGAAAAATCATATTTTTACTACATCTCAATCTCATTATACAAATATATACATATGCATGTGTGAAAGAATCCTCGTTTATCGATAAATAATTAATTTGTATTCTCCAAATTGTTTAAAGGGGTATTTTTATCAATTACTAATTACAACATTATTTTTCCATTAGTATACAATACTAGCTAAATTTTTTTATCATCACTCTCACAATCTCATGATTTCCATATTTAATTTTGGGTAAATATCACTTTAAACCCCAAAATTATTTTCGCATTATCAATTATATCATGAACTATTTAAAATTATTTTTTAAACATTAAACTATCAATTTTGTATCAATTGTACCCTTTATCTATTTTTCACCCTTCCGATAACTGGAGCTAATGTGAAGAGCGGTAATAACAAAGCGACACCTCCTCAGGGAACAAATGTGCAGGGAAAAAGGAAATGAGGTATTCAATGCAACAATGGAATTTGAGGATTTTGAGGAACAAGAGGAAGAACAACTAGAAACACCAGCTCCGAATTTGGATGTGGAAGAACGACCGGTGGAATCAGCAAAAATAAAGGCACCAGGTGGTAAACAACCAGCTAAAACTGGTATGAAACTCAATTATATCTCTCCTATGTTGAAAAATGGTATTCCCGCAGCTTGTTTAGAGAAATCAGATGTTGATATAGAAGCTGAGAAATGGAAATTTGTTGTTATTCTCTATGTGGTAGGGGATTCTCTAACAAAACTGGGAAGCAGTTCATAATTACACTCATGCAGAAAATGGAAGGGTATGGATTTGTTGGAACCCAAAGACAGTGAACGTGAGATGGATTGAAAATGATGCTCAAGCGATACACTGTGAGATCACAGAAATTAGCTCTGGAATTAAGTTCCAGTGTGTGGCAGTATATGCATTCAATACAAATGAGCTCAGAAAGAGTTTGTGGAGATTTATTGATAAAGTATGTGGAGCAATGGCTGAACCTTTAATAATAGGGGGGAATTTTAACTCTCTGCTACAAAGTCAGGACAGGTTCCAGGGAAATCCGGTTACAGATGCTGATTATAAAGACTTTGCAGGTTGCTTGAGAGATTCGGAGTTCCAGAAGGTACTCTGACTCTAAGTGAGAAGTCTTAGCACGGGTTGTGTTGAGCAGAGAAATCCGACGCGAGTGAAGCGTAGGTCCTGAATAAGGGTTTTCTTCAGTGGTACGGGCAAGCACACGGTTTGGTTTGCAGTGCACCTGTTAAGCACTTGCGGAGTGGATTGTTGGTCTGATCAACCAACCGTGGATGTAGGAAAGGGTTTTTCCGAACCACGTAAAAGTTTCTGTGTTGTTTACAGCTTTCAATTTTACATTCTTACTTGTGTTTTTACTATTGATAAACTGAACACTGATTAACTGCAAAGAGAAACTTAATAACCAACAACGTGCTCCACCGAGGCTATTGCGAAACTAAGTTTAATTTCCGCTGCGTATGATATCAGTCTGACTGATCTATCATCTGATAGTTAGAAAGAGTGTTATCATCTCTGTCTTAGCAAACACGACTGAAGCCCTTAATTGCATCAGTTAAGTTCCAGCAACTTAACTAATAACTTCTTACTGAAGAGCTTTCAGTATCAGTCGTAAAAACAATAATTTAACAAATACAATAAAATTGATAAAATATTAAAAAACAATAATACACCCACAAAAATAGAACAGACAGTAGAGGCAATACAATCCCCACTACGTACGAAAATATTTCCAATTAATTTAACAAATCTAATGAAATTGATAAAATATATTACAAAAATACACCACTACTAGATATGCATACATCCACTAACATTACAACTACTCATTAGTAACTGAATGATATCACAATATAAAAATACGTGCATATCCATAAAAAAAATTACACGCAAAACTACACACAATATTCTTTCTTCTGCAGGCTTTCTACACGCAATTTGCTTTCGTATGCAGCCTTCTCTACAGGCAAATATGCCTCCACTTTTTGGTGTTGTCAAAGAGTTGCAGCCAGGAAAGAGCAAGATTGCCTTAGAGCTTCGTCTGATTCGCTCATATGATGTTCTGAAATTCAACAATAAAATTGCATTATCACATGAATGTGTCTTCCATGATAAAGAGGTTTTAAAATCTACTTTCTCATCTCTTTTCATTAATTTTCGTTTGCTTTTCATACATTGATATTTTTTTTATTTTAAATCGCAAGGTAATAGAGTTCATGCGACTGTGAACCAATCTTCTATCACAATTATCAAGCCATTGCTAAATGCAGGGAATGTGTATGCAATCAAGGATTTTGTGACTACGAACAACACAATGAAGTTTAGAACCACAGATTGCAAGTACACGATGCTTTTATTCAGGCAAACTCATATTGTTGAATTGGAGGATGATACATTTCCAAATCTGCAATACAATTTCGTGAGCTACAGCGAGGTGGCAAAACAAGATGTCCAGAATCCCATATTATTTGGTAAATTGAAAATCAATTTCTAATCAGAACACTATTATATTATCAAATTTTTAATATATTTTATTTGTTGAATGCAGATATAATAGGAGTCATTGTTTCAAGCTATCAACCGGTGATTAAAGATCATAATGGAAAAGCGACACAGCTTATGGAAATAGTTGTTGAAGATCTAGAGTTATTTTCACATCATTTATTTATTAATGTAATTATATGTGAAATATATTAATAATTTATAAATATTCTTATATGATGCAGGGGAAGAACACTATCTTGCACTCTTTAGGAGGAATATGCAGAAAAAATGTTTCACTATCTTAGTGACGAACCAAAAATGCCTGTGTGTGTTATCCTACAATTCTGTCGTCCAACAATCTTCAAAGGTCAGATTTTTATCATATAAATCATATTTTTTAAAAATTATTATTTACTAATATATGAAATTATATGCAGGGGAAGTTCGGATTACAAGCTGTTACAATGTAACAAACATTATAACAGATGAAAATGTTGCATAAATTAAGCAAATGAAAGAAGAGTAAGATTTTCAAAAACCATTTTTTAAAAAAAGTAACGTTTTTTACATGCTAACTATTTTTATTTAATGCTACAGTTGGGGCAGGATTAAAAAGACAAAGAAATATCTTTGAAGCTTATGAAAATTCCATCATATTGTACCATAGAAGACGAACTTAATGATGGGATATCAATGCTAAAGATGATTTCAGAATTAGGTGATGGAAAGGTATTGTTCGTAATACATTTTATTTAAATATAATATAATGATTGAATAAGAATTATTTTAATAGTGTATTTTTGTCACTACTATTTTATAGGTTGAAATGTTTTGGATTTATGGTACAATATTTGCTGTTGAAACACTTGGAGCATGGGCATATTTGAGTTGCAAACAATGTAGTAAAAAGCTGCAGGTTGATGATGATTCATTTTTTTGTAAAAGTTGTGAAAGCTTTGATGTTGAAGGGAGAGTAAGGTGGATTCCTAACTTTAGAAAAGAAAAAAAAAACGTTTTTAAAGGGATATTATGACTAAGTAAATTGTTTATTATGACAGATATAAATTAAGAGTTTGTGTTGCTATGATTCCGGAAGTGCATCATTCACTTTATGGGATAGAGAATGTTAGCAACTCATTGGAAAAACTGCTACGGAATTAAGTCGTGTATGTTATTTACAAATAAATCAATTTCGAATATTTATTTGCAATCTATTTTTTCATTCTCTAATAATAACAAGTAAATCTAACAATTTCGTAGGCATACGGAGATACTGATTTACCTTTCGAGATAGAAGCAATGGCAGGCAAAACAACATTGTTTAAAATTGTCATAAAGCCTGGAGAAACAAAAATGTTTGACGATGCTTATGCTGTGAGAAAGATAAATTGTGATCCACATATGATTGAAAAATATTGTGGACCACATGTGAAAAATGAACTGACTGGAACTAAGGTAAAAATAAATTTCAAATATGTCAAGCACTGTGACAGTGTGCACAATTTATTTTCATTTATTTTTGTTTTATCACTTTTAAGTTTATATAATTGATAACTTATTTCCAGGAAGGAGAAAGTTCTAGCAATGCACGATCAGTTACAACAGCAATCAATTTGAGTGAAGATGAGCCAATGAAGAAGAAAATGAATGATAATGATCTTGGACCCACAATTGTGAAAAAGAAAGGGTTATTAGCCTGTAAATACACGAACTTTTTATATTTTCTAAAATTTAACATGACTTTTATTTTTAGCCCACAAATACACGAACTTATCATTTTTTCTGATTTTTGACATCGACAAGAAAAAATTCCAATTTACTATTAACACGAAGGCCGGTACACCATGTCATTCACTCTCTGTTGGGAACCTTGTGTAATATCCTAATCCTTGTTTTGATGATACCAAAATTCATAGGTCTTAATTGTAATAGACTGGAACAGTTTTGAACTCAAGTGTTAGAGTTCGTTTCAAGTTTAGTATGCGGTTCTGAAGACTGAAGACTGAAGGACGAAGGACTGAAGGACAAAGGACTAAAGACTGAAGACTGAAGATACCAACTGAAGTATCAGTTGAAGAATCAGTTCGAAACTGATTACTTAATGTGTGCCACGTGGACTCAGCGGACTGATACTAAAGTCAAGTATCAGTTGAACATTCTTCCTCGGACTGATCTTCCAACGTTCAAAGGAAGCCACGTACTCATAAAAGTACAGCCGCATTAAATGCAGAGATCTCAGGATCTTATCTCTGCAGAGGTCATTCCTATTTGGTGGTTACTTTATAAGAGACGTCACATCTCCTGCCCCTCAAGAGAGCCGTTTCCACCAGACAAGGAACCTCGAAGATTGAAGCCTCAGCCCAAATTCGAATTGCTCTCTAACGGAAGAAATCTTGAGGACGTTCTACGCCAACGGATCTATTCAAGAGTTCTCCTACAAATAGCGCTCGAGGATCACTTCAACCTTCACCGATTCAACGACCTAAGCTGAAGCTCTGCCAAAATCGCTACTCAGTCTAAAGCTTAACCTCCCCAAAGCTTGAATCGAAGAAGAGAATTCCAAAGCCAAAATCAGTCACTGCTGATTACATACATTCTCTTTGCAGTATAGTTGGCACTCGTTCAAACCTCCTTTCCGAAAGAAAGATTTGAGTGTTTGAGTGATTCGGAGTTCAGAAAGGTACTCTGACTCTGAGAGTCTTAGCGCGGGTTGTGCTAAGCAAGAGAAATCCGACACGAGTGAAGTGTGGGTACTGAAGAAGGATTTTCTTCAGTGGTACGGCTGTGTGCACCCGGCAAGCACACGGTTTGATTTGCAGTGCACCTGTTAAGCACTTGCGGAGTGGATTGTTGGTCTGATCAACCGACCGTGGATGTAGGAAAGGGTTTTTCCGAACCACGTAAAAGTCTCTGTGTTGTTTAAATCTTTCAGTTTTACTTTCCTACTTGTGTTGTTTAAATTGATGAACTGAATACTAAATAACTGCAAAGAGAAACCTAAGACCAACAACGTGCTCAACCGAGGCTATTGCGAAACTAAGTTTAATTTCCGCTGCGTATGATATCAATCTGACTGATCTATCTTTTGATAGTCAGGAAGAGTATTATCATCTTTGTTTTAGCAAACTCGACTGAAGCCCATAAGTGCATCAGTTAAGTTCCAGCAACTTAACTGATTTTTTTTTTTTTTTTTTGATCGGTCAAAGTCATGTTAGATGTTAGTAGTTAGTTCCCCATCCACTCCAAGAACCACCTTATCTCTCCATTCACCAAACTCCACCTTATATCTCCAATCACCAATTCGTTCCCAAGAGGGATCGAACCCGGGTCACTTCACTTAAGTGAGGACCCGGTGGCCAGTGGGCTAAGCCCCCTGGTTTCCAGCAACTTAACTGATAACTCCTTACTGAAGAGCTTTCAGTATCAGTCGTCAACCCTGTTTGGTCAAAACTGTTTTCAGTCAACAGGCGTCACTGTTTGCATGTAAAGTTTTGTTTAGATCTCTATCTTGAGATCCCTCACTTCGAGGAAAAGAAAAATAGCCCATAGGTGTATTCCCCCCCTACACCTATTCGAGACCCCCGGGACCTAACACTCTCTAATCAAAATAATGAATCAAATTACTCTATTCAAGTGCATATTTCGTAGTCCACGTCATGTATTCCGGCCTCCACCTCAACAATAAATAGAGTTTTTTCATGTTGATGTCAAAAATAAGAAAAAATGCTAAGTTCATGTATTTGTGGGCTAAAAATAAAATTTATTTTAAATTTCAGAAAATACAAAAAGTTCATATATTTACAGGCTAATAACCCAAAAAGAAAAGCAAAAGAATTGTCATCAAGCAAGAGAAGCCTTGAGAATAGTTCATTTTATGCTCCTATGTAGTGTCCGCAGTTTTATTATTATAGAATAGAATTTGAAATTTCATCTTTATCTTCCATAGACGAGTACTCTTTTTCCACTTTCTTTTAAAGTGGTTTTAACGAGGCTTGGCCCATCATTAGCTCTTTGTGCTATCAAGGGTTTTACAATGTCTTTTAAGTTATATTTTCATTACCATTAAATGTTAAGTATAATGTTTATATGCGGCGTATTTAAATTGTTGTTCAAATATAACGCTCGCCGTGCATCGCACGGGTGGGCGTACTAGTTTTATTATATACGATAATCCCTTCAAAATATTTCCATCTTGTTAGAGTCAATGTTGACTCCGACAATGTTGGGACCAATGTTGATAACATTCGTGTTTTCAATGTTGGGTGAAATGTTGATAACATTCATGGTGTCAACATTTCTGGGTTTCAACCAACATTCCGGAGTCTGCCTTGACTCCATACTTTGACTATCTATTGGTAATTGTATATATTTAATCTTTACCTTCCTTTCACGTTTTATTATTCTTTGGTTGTGGAATAAAGGTTTTATGCTTGTTGACCACGTTTTTAATAAGTGGAAAGGTGGTTTATCATGGTCCAAAGTGGTGGGCTGTTAGTTCCTATTTTTCAGGACCCATGATCTCTCAACCAACATTCCAGACTGGTCGACTGGCAGTTTTTGGAGGTGGATTGCAGCGGTTATTGGAAGCTTCTGGAAGTGGGAAGTGGAGGAAACTAACCACGACATGAAGGTCTATAAAAGCAGCAAGAAGCCTCATTCATCCTTACGTTTTGGGAGTGCGTTTTCAATGACCTAACATTCGCTCACAACCAACTCGTCACTTTGTCTTGCTGTAAACATGACACCAGTTCTTCAAACCTTGCTTTGACGGAGGAGTCTTAGGCAGCCAATCTGTAAAGGCTCACTCTGCATTGACGGGAGGTCAAGGGTAAGGGTTGAAGATCGAGGACATCGGAGCGTAGCAAACTGCTTTGTTCGAGTAACATTTGTTATTCGACTGTTTGGTTTTCTATGTTGATTCAACACTTTTGTGCAAATTCTAGATAGGTAGATTTATCTTAGGCAGCCAATCTGTAAAGATAGATTACCAGAGAGATCTGATTTTGTACTTTGTATTGTTGATGATCATAGTGTTTTTAGCCATGAGGCACTCACGGGTTGTATTTATATAACCCGTGAAAAAGTATTCCTGTGTGTTCTTTATTTTTCGCTGCGTGTTGGTTTCAATGTTATTAACATTCTGTTGATAACATTCCTATCAACATTACTCTTTTAATTACACAGTTATACTTTGTTGGTAATTTTGGGCACTAAATTCTTTCAATTGGCATCAAGAGCGGGTTATTGACGAACTAAGAATCGATTCCTGTGTGCAAAATTACCACCAATGGATGTGTCTAATGCTTCGGTTCGTCCTCCTATATTGGATAGTAGTGGGAAGAACTATTCCTTGTGGAAAACTAGGATGAAGATGTACATAAAATCCATTGATGAACGTGCCTGGGTTGTTGTGTTGGATGGATGGACTCCACCGCGTGTTACTGATGATGTTGGCAACATTACTCCTAAACTAGAAAGTCAATGGAGTGTAGATGAACGACTCTTTTCCAGTCACAACTCCAGGGCTTTGAAGGCTATTTACATCTCAGTTGATGTTCCTTGTTTTCGCATGATCTCTAACTGTGTTGAAGCTCGTGATGCTTGGTTTATTTTACAGGAAAAATGTGAAGGATTAGCAAGTGTTAGAGCAACAAAATTGCGAATGTTGACCACAAAGTTTGAAATATTGAGAATGCATGAAGATGAGACTATTCCAACATATTATGAGAAGTTGTGTGAGATCTCAAATGAGGCAATTGATCTTGGAGAACTGATCAACAACAAGAGACATGTAAGTAAAATGGTGAGATCACTTCCGGAAAGGTATAACATGAAAATTTCTTCTATTGAAGAAACTGCTGATGTTACTTCGATTAGAATTGGTGATTTGGTTAGTATGTTAGTAGCATTTGAGACGAATCTTGAGCAGCAAAAACCCGGTTACTATCCTAAGAATGTTGTTTTTCATGTTGTCAAATCCGCTTCTACGATTGATGTTACTGACAATGTTGAGAGCGCAGATGTTGATCTGGAAGATGATGATGATGTTAATCTTGTCATGTTGGCCAAGAACTTTAACAACATGATGAAGTCTCTGAAGAAAGCGAAGAACAAATCTGGAGGCAAAAGGATGTCAGTGGGATCCTCATCTAACATCTGTAATGTTAAGAGGAACTACACTATTCCAACATCAGAGATTATAAATGCTGACAACATTCAATGCAGGGGTTGTTAAGGCATGGGTCATTATGCAAATGAGTGTCCTACAGTTGCAAGAAAAAGACAAGCTGGACTTACACCCGTCTTTAGTTCTTTTTCAAAATCTGAGGAAGAACAATTTTTGTGGTCTGCAACTATTAATGAAGATGAATTGTCAGAAGCCGGAGTGATAGAAGTCCTTGAAGATCTTGATGTTATCTCTGATGTTGAAATATCTGATGATGTTACTGAACCAGATTTGATGAATGTTGGTGATAATGTTGATAACATTGTTTCAAACATTCAAGATGTTGATGATATGGAGATCTCCACTAACGCAACAAATTGGTATGAAATAATCTTTCTTGGTGAATTCAATACTAACATACCAGATGTTTCTTGTACTGCTGTTGTTGAAGAACAGGTGATTGATCCATTGAAAGAAATGGAGAACAATGAAGCCTTGTATGAAGAAGTGGACAATCAATGTGGAGAATTGATGAATGATCTTTGTTTGTTGCTGGATGAGAATCAAAAGTCGAAAGATGAGGTTACCATAATTGAAGGCCTTCTAACACAATGTGTTGTTGAATTGGGTAAGCTCAATGATGAGGTTGTCAGTGTTGAAAGAACATTTGAGCATCTAAACAAAGGTACCTCTGATCTTAACGAAGTGTTGTCTTAAGTTTAAACTGGTCAATGTGGATTAGGATACATAACTGAAGGGCTCAGTATGTTGAATGAACATCACAATACCACTGTGTGTGCTAAGGAGAGAAATGTTGGAGTAATCATGGAAAATGTTACTAACATAGGATTTTCACATGAAGAAAAATCAAAGAGGAAGCTTAAATCCTATGCGTGCCATTATTGCTCAACTCCAGGTCACATTAAACCCTACAATGTTAAATGCCTCAGTGATGTTGATGATCTATCTGCCAAACAGATGTTTGATAGTTACCAAACGAATGTTACTAACATTAGCAGGTTTGTTTTTGGAGCAATGTCCAACACTGAAAAAGATGACGAACCTTGCAATGTTATATACATTTTTTTACATGCTAACATCTCTGATAGTTGGTATTTTGATAGTGGTTGTTCAAGATACATGACAGGTTCTAAAGCGTTGCTCACTGACTATGTCTCAACAAATGGAGGAAATGTTACTTTTAGAGCAGGCATGTTGGTGAAGTTTGACAAGAACATATGTGAAGTGTTTGACAACATCAATCAATGTGTGATGATGTGTAGAAGATCCTCTGACATCAGCTACAAATCTGTTGATGATTAACATTTGCAATGTTGCCAAGCTGAATAATGTCGAGCTGTGGCATCAAAGACTCGGCCATGCTGATCTCAAAAATCTCCAGAAGCTCATTGCAAATGATGTTGTTCGTGGACTTTCAAAGTTTGTGATCAAACTAGATGTTGTATGCCAACCTTGTCAGAAGGGGCAGCAACTAAGGACTGCATATCCAATGTTGTCAACATGCAACACCATCAGATGCTTTGAGCTACTACATATGAATTTGATGAGTCCTATTGAGGTAGAAAGTCTTGGAGGTAAGAGGTATGTTCTTGTTTGTGCATATGAGTACTCAAAATATACATGGGTTGCATTCATGAAAATAAAATCTGAAACTTTTTGTCAGTTTGATAAACTGTATAAAATTTTTGGTACACAATATGGAATGAATGTTGGCAGAATCATAATTTATCATGGAAAAGCGTTTGAGAACTTATTGTTTGATGATTTCTGCACTAACCATTGTTTTCTTGAGTACTCGACTCTCAAAACCCCTTATCAGACTAGTGTTGCAATATGGAAGAACATGATTATTCAAGAGATTATGAGAGCAATGTTACATGCAAAGAGTTTGTCCAAATGTTTGTGGACTGAAGCAGTCAACACTGCATGTCACATTATCAATCGAGGTTACTTGAGACCAAATGATGAAGATGTGTCAGTGTTACTAGAAGAACATGAGGAATCTGAGCAAACATCTGAACAACGGAGAAATGTGAATGTTGACCCAACATCGGATGCAACATCCAGTGACTCAACACCCGAACCTGAGTCAGTTGAAAACACATCAGACCCCGATGATGAACATGGAAGATATCTTCTTCATGACTCCAGCAGGTGCGATCCTCCATGACATATTAGAAAGAATCACACCAACACTCAGCTTATTGGTGATGTGTCAGAACAAATGCAAACTCGAAAGAGGAAGGAGACCAGCTACAAAGATATGGTAAGGATTTCTTGCATGTGTTCTACATGTGAAACTGTTGAGTTTAGATGTTACATGTCCATTGTTGAACCTAGGAATGTTACCGAAGCACTAAACGATGTTAATTGGGTGAATGTCATGCTTGATGTGCTAAATCAGTTTGTTAGGAATGATGTGTAGGATCTTGTCCCTAGACCACATAACAAGAATGTTATTGGCACAAAATGGATCTTCAAAAATAAAACTGATAAGGCAAGTAACATTGTGAGAAACAAGGCTAGGTTAGTTGCTCATAGTTATACACAAGTTGAAGGCATTGATTTTGATGAGACTTTTGCTCCTGTTGCTAGAATTGAGTCGATTAGACTGTTATTTGCTATAACATGTCAGGTTGGGATATCTCTGTTACAGATGGATATTAAAAGTGCTTTTCTAAATGGTGTGTTGACTGAAGAAGCCTATGTTGAACAGCCCAAAGGGTTTGAGGATGTTAGTAAACACGACCATGTGTTTAAACTGAAAAAAGCTTTGTACGGTTTAAAACAAGCACTGCATGCATGGTATGGAAGGTTAACAATGTTTCTTGTTAACAATGGTTTCTCTAGAAGTCAAGTTGATAAAACATTGTTTATTAAAAAATATGTTGGTAACATCATTATTGCACATATCGATGTTGATGACATTATTTTTGGTGCTACTAATGATAAGCTTGTTAAAGTGTTTGCTCAGGCAATGCCTACCACTTTTCAGATGAGCATGGTAGGTAAGTTGAACTACT
This sequence comes from Salvia miltiorrhiza, assembly GCF_028751815.1. NCBI lineage: Eukaryota > Viridiplantae > Streptophyta > Magnoliopsida > Lamiales > Lamiaceae > Salvia > Salvia miltiorrhiza. Next base: position 53,410,528 of record NC_080394.1, on the reverse strand, counting down.
TCCTAGATTTACAAGTGAAACTAACATCTGATGGCATTGTCTTCTCTAAAAGTAAATATGCCAAGTGCTTAGTGAACAAGTTTGGTTTGGACACTACCAAACACATGAGAACACCCATGGGTTCTACTGACAGATTGTGCAGGAACGATGTTGGTGCCAATGTTGATCCAACATTGTATAGACGTATGATTGACAGTATGTTATCTTTAACAACTAGTAGACTTGACATTCTGTACAGTGTAGAAGTGTGTGCCAGGTATCAAGCTATGCCCAAAGAGTCCCATTTGAAGGATGTCAAGAGAATAATTCGTTATGTTGCTGGGACTGCAGAAGTTGGAATGTTATTTTCAAATTACACTAATCCTAACATTGTTAGTTTTAGTGATGCTGATTGGGCAGATGATGTTGATGATAAGAAGATGACAAAAGGAGGATGTTATCTCCGAGGTAACAAAGTTGTGCCATGGTCTAGCAAGAAACAACACCGTGTCTCTCTCTCTACAATTGAGGCTAGAAAGTATTGTGCGTTACTCATGTGGCTCAAGCAGATGTTGGATGACTATGGTATGGAAAGAAACATTCTCATTGTGATGTGTGATAACACTAGCGCCATTGAGATTTCCAAAAATCCTATTCAACATTTTCAAACAAAACACATTGACATTTGTTATCTTTTCATTAGAGATTTTGGTGAGAAAAAATTGATTGCTTTGGGGTACATCCCTACCGAAAAACAAATTGCAGATTTATTCACTAAGGTTGTTAATTTTGAGAGTTTTTTTCATCTTAGGAAGTCTTTCGGTTTATGTTGCATGTAGGATGTTTGCATGTCATGGATGCTGGGACTTAGGATGTTTGTTGGATCCCAACATCTAATTTCCATTTCTTGTGTTTTATTTTTTATTTTTTTAGGCATATGCATGTGGAGACTAATGTTACTAACATTGCAAAACTAAGTCGGATACTTTGATTTTCTAACTGACTTGATGTGAGACTGCCCCATAAGCAGATGTTGATTTCTCAAAAATCCTTTGATGTTATAAGACTGGTAGCACAAGAGTGAGGCTTAATGGTCATAAAACATCCCCGAGAAAAGAGATCACACAAAGAACTCTCATCTAAGTACTCGGGGCACGGTGTTCACTGCGACGATGCACTCAGGGAAAACAGATGTTGAGAACAAACGATCTCAAATGTTTTTCAAAAGAAAGGGAGAAATCTTCTCTGCATAAGGTGATATGTCCTTTGAATTGAAAATGTTGGTTGTTAATGTTATCTGGTGACGTTCCAACATTGGTAGCTAACATTGTCTCCTCCCTGTTTGCGTTCATTAGGCATACTTTTGTTTCTTCTTTCTTTATCTCTCATTATCTGATCGCGTGTGAGTTTATCTGCAATTTTGATTTTCTTTGGGTTTGTTTCTTCATGTTTATCTGCCTATCTCTCCAAATTTCGATTGATTTGGTACTGAATTGATATGTTTTTTGAAGAGATTTTTATGGGATTTAAAAGTTATCTCCTTGTGCTTGAGAGTTTGATGTTGGCTGGTGTCTTAGGTTATTTATGTGCCTCACTTTCATAACTTTGCATGATTTAACCTTGGTTGTTGGAAGCTTTTTCGAAGAGTTGTGCAGGCCTTAAAATTTAAGAGTCATGGACCAAAATCCTAACTTGAGTAAACTCTTTGAAAGCTTCATCCAACACTTTAGCTCACCAGAAATCGCTGCAAAACTTCTCTCTACCCTAGCGACGTCCAATCCAGCACTACTCTCTTTATCGTCCTAACATCCGATAGCCAACTTTCTAGAATCCACAAAATCTCTGGTGTCCTCGCCTAAAGCTTCGCCAAAACAGAGCTCTTCAAGCTCTTCGATGGATGTTGGCACACATGTTGAGAAAGGTGTTGCTCCAGATGTTGGTACCCCTGTTGCTGATGTTCCAGATGTTGATACCCCTGTTGCTGATGTTGATGCTGTAGTTGCCCAAGGTTCTCGTGAGGAGGTTGGAAGAAGAAGGTTGTGTCCTCAAGAGGATATCGGAGATCCACCAGATTGAAGTCCACACTCCATGTTTCACAGAACCTCAATCTTCTAGACCGTTCTGAGTCTGATGTTGCACCAACATCCAAGCCTTCATTGCCGAGGATGAAGATCTCTCATTCTCATCCCACTAAATCAGGCAAGGCAATAACTTCTATTCAAACAGTCTCTTAAACCTCATCTCCTACAGAAGTACTTTAGACAACACCTCTAGTTCAGAGGTTGAGGTAAGCAAGTCCTATTCCTCCGAGTTCTATTTCAGTGAAGTCAAAGGATTGCTTAAGTCTATGTTTGCTAGGAAGTTCTTGAATAAACGTCATGTTGAAGAAAAAATCTTTCAAAAATATTGCTTCATGTGCTCTTGCAAGATATGTGGATGTAGGGGACCATTATGAATGTGTTTGGATATGGTTTGGAGATTGGTTATGATATTCTATGCTAATCTAGTGAGTGAAGCCTTCAATGTTGAGATTGGGAAATATGAAAAGGGTGTGTTAGATATGAGGTTACTGATTTTTCTCCTAGTATCATTGTTAAATCATATTTTATGGAGAATGTTGGTTCCTCTGTTAGCAACATTGATGAAAAGGAAATGATGTTGATGATGATTGGTGAAAAGCTGACCGAATGGACATCAAACTGTTGCCTCTGTGCTAACGTGAAAGTATGCTGCTCTGCACAAGATCGATGTCTACAAATGGATGCCGAGTAAAAACACCATTGTGCTTACTCTTGAACAGGCTGGATTTCTTTATGAAGTTTGTAAGCCTCTTGCTTTTATATTGGGTGAATTGATGTTAGCTAACATCTGTTAGGCAACATCCAAGTCAGCAGGCTCTTGTATGCTTCTCTACCCCAACATTACCCACAACTTGTTGATCGTGTGAAGGATCTTTCCTATAGTCCAACGAAGCTTGGTGGACCTATAATTGTTCAGAATGATCATGATAATGATGAAGAATTCTTATGGAGCCATGAAGGTTGAGGAAAATGTTATTGACGCTATAACTGTTTGGGGTACAGATGTTGAATCCAATGTTACTAACATCTCCACTACAAAGACACACTTGTTTGCAGGCTCCTCTTCTCATTCCAAGAAAGGCGAAGAGCTCATACATGCTGATTCCAGAGCAAAAGAGGTAGATGTTGCTATTGACATTAATGAACTAAAGAAGGCTATGGTGGAATTTTGCTACTTTCAAAGGCCAAGTCAAGAATGTTGATAGAAAGTATGAAAAAATGGGCGATGCCATCATTGCACGGTTTGAACACCTGGAGAAAATGTTCCAACAACTTCTAAATTTTCTTCCTTCAATAAAAAGGGGGAGTAGTTTCTGTTTTACTGATCAACTGATGTTGATGCCTGTGTTGATGCAGTTGGTGTTGATATGTTGAAGTTTGACGTTGTGGAGTGGTTTTTGATGTATTATCATCTGTTTTTGTGGTGTTTTCACACGTTTGGATGTTTGTGGTGTATGAGCACCTGATTTCGGTAACATTTTAAATGTTATCTTGTTTTTTTTTTTTTTGGATCTGTTGTCGTTTCAACATTTCCTTGTTTTTGATATACTGTTAGTATATTGTGTTTTGTGTTGAGCTTTTGAATTCCCAGATCCCAACATCGCGAATGAAGGTCTTAGTCTTCGGCTGACCTTCATAAGGTTGAGGGGGAGATTCGAAGTTCAATACTTGTTTTGTTTCACTGACATTTGTTTTCCAGGTTTCTGTGTTGCTGAATTTAGGGGGAGTTCCAGACTATCTCGTAATTTGTTTCAAAGGGATTGTTGTTCCAACATTCTCTCTGGACTGTGTTGAGGTTGTCACCTCTTGTTTGTTTCAGGGGGAGTGTTGTTCCAACGTCTTTTCTGAACTATTTTGAGGTTTACCTCTTATGTGATTTAGGGGGAGTTCCAGACTCTCTCGTATTTGTTCCAAAGGGAATGTAGTACCAACATTCATTTTGGATTGTTTTGTGGTTTACCACTTATTTGTTTCAAGGGGAGTGTTGTTCCAACATCTCTTCTGGACTGTTTTTGAGGTTCGCCTCTTGTTTGATTAAGGGGGAGTTTCTAACTCTTTCTTGATCTGAAATCCTGTAACATAGAATTCTTTTCTGTATATAGTTTTTTCTTTGTTTTTGTTTTTGTTGCAGGACGGAAAAGATTAAGGGGGAGATTGTTAGAGACTCCGACAATGTTGGGACCAATGTTGATAACATTCGTGTTTTCAATGTTGGATGGAATGTTGATAACATTCATGGTGTCAACATTTCTGGGTTTCAACCAACATTCCGGAGTCTGCCTTGACTCCATACTTTGACTCTCTAGTGGTAATTGTATATATTTAATCTTTACCTTCCTTTCACGTTTTATTATTCTTTGGTTGTGGAATAAAGGTTTTATGCTTGTTGACCACGTTTTTAATAAGTGGAAAGGTGGTTTATCATGGTCCAAAGTGGTGGGCTGTTAGTTCCTATTTTTCAGGACCCATGATCTCTCAACCAACATTCCAGACTGGTCGACTGGCAGTTTTTGGAGGTGGATTGCAGCGGTTATTGGAAGCTTCTGGAAGTGGGAAGTGGAGGAAACTAACCACGACATGAAGGTCTATAAAAGCAGCAATAAGCCTCATTCATCCTTACGTTTTGGGAGTGCGTTTTCAACGACCTAACATTCGCTCACAACCAACTCGTCACTTTGTCTTGCTGTAAACATGACACCAGTTCTTCAAACCTTGCTTTGACGGAGGAGTCTTAGGCAGCCAATCTGTAAAGGCTCACTCTGCATTGACGAGAGGTCAAGGGTAAGGGTTGAAGATCGAGGACATCGGAGCGTAGCAGACTGCTTTGTTCGAGTAACATTTGTTATTCGACTGTTTGGTTTTCTGTGTTGATTCAACACTTTTGTGCAAATTCTAGATAGGTAGATTTATCTTAGGCAGCCAATCTGTAAAGATAGATTACCAGAGAGATCTGATTTTGTACTTTGTATTTTTTATGATCATAGTGTTTTTAGCCATGAGGCACTCACGGGTTGTATTTATATAACCCGTGAGAAAGTATTCCTGTGTGTTCTTTATTTTCCGCTGCGTGTTGGTTTCAATGTTATTAACATTCTGTTGATAACATTCTGTTGATAACATTCCTATCAACATATTACTCTTTTAATTACACAGTTATACTTTGTTGGTAATTTGGGGCACTAAATTCTTTCACATCTTTAAAAGCTAACTCTAAAAATAATCCAAGATTCTCCAAATTGTTTAATTAGTAAACCAATAAAATTCCCCATATTTGATTGCAAGTAATAATACAAGCAATAATATAATCTATTAAAAAAATAAACATCCCAAAATCAAACGAAATATTAACGTGTAGAAGGAGGGACACACCAATACAATACTTATTACTAATTTATAATATGAAATGGATGTGAAAAACTAATGAAACATGGTCGGTAATTATCGGCGGCCCAACGACGGTAAACAAGGTGGGTCATTTTTTTACATTTATCGGCGGCATTACTTGCGACATTGTCGCTGTTGGTAATTACCGGCGGCTCACCGCCGGTATTTATAAAATAATTTAACTTAAGTTTAATTTTAACTGTAGATACTATTTATCGGGCGGCAACGCCATCGGTAATTAGCGGCGGCAAAATGCCGCCGGTAATTGTTAAATTAAATTCACGCCTCCTTCCCAGATCCTCTTTTCACGCACGCAGCCATTCCCCTCCCTCCCCCCTGCTCCCTGCCGCACCCCCACCCCTAGTCGCCGCCTCGCCCCACCCCCAGCCGCCGCCATCGAGCCACCGCCGTCGTCAGTCCACCGCCGCTGGCCAGCCATCCTTACAGGTCTTATTTCTCTTTCTTTCTCACTTTCACATCTCATTTTCTTTCTTTAACATTCCAGTTCAACGACGCTGCTACCGCCACCGACCACTACCGTACGCTCTTGTTCTCGCTATTTTATTTATTTATTAATTATTTTATTAGATTAAAATTAATGTTAATTAGATTAATTTTAATTAATTTATAATGTGTGAAGTATGATTAATTTTAATTAGTTAGATTCATTTTAAATTTGTTTTTACTATTATTTTGTTAGAATCTAATTAATGTTAATTTGATTAATTTTAATTAATTTATAATATGTGAAGTATGATTAATTTTAATTAGTTAGATTAATTTTAAATTTGTTTTCACTATTATTTTGTTAATTAGAATCTAATTAATAATTGTTGGAGTTTGATTAATTTTAAATTAAAGTTTGATTAATTATAAAGCATGATTGATTTTAAGTATGAATTTGTTAGAGATTTAATTTATTTATGTTATATAATTTTGTTAAATGAAGTATGATTAATTGAATTTTAAGTATGCTAGTATGTGTTTATCATGAAATGATATTGTGGGATAGATTTAATCAATTTTTTAAGGATCTTCTCCCTTTGGGATAGAAATTTATTATTTCTTAAGGATCTTCTCCCACCAAATGATTGTTTTAAATTCAATTACTTTGCTTTTTATTGCTTTATATGTATTGTATTATTGCTTCGACAATGGGGGGCGGGTAGACCTAGTATAAGCTTAGTAAATTAGGACCACAATGGTCACTATAACTGCTGGTAGAGTCGAGCACTTGGTAGTTAGGATAGTGGGGTTATGCTGTCGACATTTCGTTTGATTCAAGTAATTTATGATGTTTTATTTATTTTTTTCAATTAGGATTTACAAGAATGGGTGATAATCGTCTGTGGATGTATGCGAGATACAATGATCATTCTGCATTTGATACGGGACTTGAGAGTTTCCTTGAGTATGCGATAAATCAAACGGCGTACACAGATGGAGTAGGTAACATTAGGTGCTTGTGTAAGAAGTGTAACAATGAAGACTTTTTATATGTACCTACAGTTAGAAAAACATGTTACTAGGCGTGAATTTATCCACAATTACACAACATGGGTTTATCACGGGGAAGCACCGATGTATATGCCGACAGAAAAAACATAAGAAGATAGTACTTGACAAATGACAATTTGAAGGGGATTTAGGGGAAAAATAACTTGCCAAATTCTAATTAATCTTCCAAAACCATAACGTGAATATGTTTCATCTTTCTCTTAAAGCCTTCATGTGCTATTGCTAGTTGCTACCAAACGAATTAGCATTCACGTAACTATTTGTGCCAATCGATGATTGAATAAAATGAGCAAATAACTAATATTTGGGGATCGTCAATGATGCCTAGTTCAAAGGTTAAGTTGAGACACTTAAATACCCTCTTATGTGAAAGATTTTGGTTTCAATCTCGTCTGCGTGCGGTGTAGTTTTTCCACTTTTGTGTGGTATAATGGTCTTGTCTGCGTGCGATATAATTTTCTCACTTTTGAATGGTGTAGAGATTTCGTGTGCGGATGATTTATTTAATTATATTTAAATACTTCTTGTAATTCTAATTACAAAAAAAAAAAAAAAAATAGAGTAGATAAGATCCTGCAATTCAGTATTTGGTCCAGCACAGCATATATATATGTTCTAATTCAATTGTCCAAGAAACAAAATGAATAGAATACTATAATTATATTAATTTATTTACCCATAAACCAAAATCAACAATATGCTTCAACAATTATGCCTTCTAAAAATCGAAATCTAAATTTCATAATTTGCAATGTGATTTTTTCCTTTTCTCGGATAATTAAGTCGATAATCAAGAATAAAGAAATAAATTGGTATAAGAAAATTCATGTGATTCCTTATAATTATATTCATGATTCAACAATAAGAAAAGTAAGTTGAAAAGACAGTGTTATTTTTTGGAAAATTGGTAACGGTTTGAAAAAGATGAAGAGGTCCTTTTTTTCCCCCAATAAATATGCTGAGGGGACAAGATTATCTGCTTGGTATGAAACGATTTAATGGTATTTGACAAAATAATTCTGTTCGGCCTAAAACAAATAAATCTAATATTTTTTTAAAATATATATAAAGCCTATAACTAATATTTCGTACCAGGGGCGAGCCTGGGCCTTGGGTCGTCGCCCAGGCTCGCCCCTGATACGAAAATAACCAATCAAACATCATCGGGATGTAACATAAGTTTTGTGAGTATTTCAAAAGGTGTAGAATATGAAAATATTTCATCAGTTCTTTATAAAAAGAAGGATAAAAGTTTTAAGATATATATATAAAAACAAAAACAAAAAAATTGAAAAATTGAAAAATAAGAGTAAATGAAGTATTGAGAGTGGTGAAAATATGAAAAATAAAGATAAATGAAATATTATTGATGATGATGTATAGTCAAAAAATAGAGAATGAGTTTTTGATACAGACCAAAAAAACAAATTAGGAAGTTATTTGGGCCGGAGGGAGTAAAATTTTGTGGGCCTAAATAAAATGATGTGAAATTGAAAATAAATTCTTTAGGCCTAAATAAAATGGTCTGAAACAGGAAAATACATTTTGTGGGCCATGTTAAAATTAAGGTTAAATAACACAAAAAAAAAAATCCGACCTGCCGGATTCGAACCAGCGACCTAAGGATTACAGCAACCAACTACAGTCCTCCGCTCTACCAACTGAGCTAAGGTCGGCCATGCTTTTCAACTAAAGAAAAATAGTATATAATCTAGTAAATGTGTAACATAACGTTTTCTTATCCTGGTTTATTTCTTTTTGTGTGATTATGTATATATCTGGCACGACATCATCTTTTTAGCAATTATCATTTGGTTTAATTATTTATATGAAAATAATGGATTAATCATCATCTTCCCATAATCGCAAGACTACTCGAGATTGAATCATCTCAATGTGATTGACCTTGCCGCTACAATTAAAGTAGTTAATTGTTTTGACATACACATATTTGTGAAATTATATTACATTTAATTTAAATGAAGGTAACATGCTTCTCCAACCAAGTAGAAGCATTCAAACATCTGTTTTGTTTTTTTTTTCAAGTGCATATGCTAAGCATGCATTATCATCCTTAATCAACTGAAACTGGCTGCATGTTTTCTGCTTCTTTCCTGAGCTCCTCGAACAGCACGGACGACAGGTATCGCTCTCCAAAGCTCGGATGGATTGTCTGAAACACGGAAGTAAAAATTCAGACATTTACACGACAAAAAGTCACAACTTGTTGTTGGACTCGATGAATCTGGTGGTCTGAGTTCTTACCACGATGAGTTTCCCCTTGTTTTCGGGTCTCCTAGCGAGACGAAGGGCGGCCACCGTGTTAGCACCGGACGATATCCCAACCTACACGCGCCACTTGTAAGAATAAACAAGAAGAAAAGATGCACAATTGCTCAACAAGATTGGTTCAAAAATGAAGATCTTACATATAGCCCTTCCTTGAGTGCCAATTCTCTAGCCATTTTGACAGCATCTTCACTGGAAACCTGCGGCAACGACCACAGTTTACTGTGAGGCTGTTTGGCTAAGCTTATTTTAAAGAGCTTATAAAATATAGTTTATTCAGAGCTTATAAGTTGTCAATGTATTTGGATAATTGAACATATAAGTTAGAGAAAGAATTAAGTGCTAGAAAAAGAAAATTGAATGTAAATGAACTTGAAATGGTATTATTATGAAAACAATAAATCATACTCGAATAATATATTTGTATGAAAAAATAAGTTGGAATAAAAAAACTAATTTATTGAGGAGCTTAATTATAAGTTTTTAAAACTTAGTTTTACAGCTTATAAGCTCATTCACTCCACACATCATGCGATATATACTACGAGTAATTACCATTAGAACTTCATCCATCACGTCCATATCCAAGATGTCGGGTTTGAATCCGACTCCATTCCCCGTGATGTGATGAGGGCCTATCAAATCCCACGCGTTAATTTGTCACTTCAGCTAGCAAACAAGCCGGTACGAGGCTAGGTAATTTAGTCAACTTACCTGGCTTCCCGCCATTGAGAATGGGGCTCTCCTCCGGCTCGAGCCCATAAATCTAGACAACGAAGCGCAAATCAATCAATCAGTCAATCAAAAATTCAAAACAAGGGCAAATGCAACTACCTTCACACCCGGATTCTTGGATTTTAGATACTGGCCTACGCCGGAGACGGTGCCTCCGCTCCCTATCCCCATCATGAAGATGTCGACTTTCCCGTTGGTGTCTTCCCATATCTCCGGGCCCGTCGTCTCGAAATGCACCTTCGTGTTGGCCGGATTGTTGAACTGCTGAAGCATGAAGGCATCTGGGGTGGAATCCAGAAGCTGGTGGGCTTTCTTCACTGTGCCTCCCATTCCCTTAGTTGGATCAGTGAGGATCAACTCTGCCCCAAATGCTCTCATACTCACTCTTCTTTCCAAGCTAGTGTATGATGGCATTGTTAGCACCATTTTGTAGCCTTTCATTGCAGCCATGAAGGCCAGGCTGATCCCCATGTTTCCCGACGTCGGCTCAATCAACGTCGTCTGATTTTCAAAACTACTATGACTTAGGGGTGTGCATTCGGTTTTTTGTTAAAACTGAACAAAATCGAATTCATTGTTTTTTTTTTAAACGAAATAAATTGAAATCACTCGAATTAACATAACTTTTTTAAAATTAAAATCGGAGCAAATCGAAAAATTTGAAGAAAAATAAAATAAAAATAATTGAGAAATAAAAAAAGTAATTAAATTATATTTTTAATTATTGTTCATCTCAGGAACATGGAATTGTGAAAATGAGTTAAGGCATTAGGGTTAGAAAACTAATATTCAAATTATATATGTGTGTGTATATATATTTATATATATATATATTATATTATTTATATAAATATAATTCGATCTTCTATTTTGTTGAATTTTAAATTAAATCGAACTGAAAACTTAATTTTTTTTGAAAAATAAAATCGAATCAAATCAAAAAAGTCAGAACAATATTTTAATAGTATTTCGATTTAGATCGGTTCAATTATCCAGTTTCGGATATTTTGCTCCCCCCACACTATATTATAATCCCTCTGTCCATCAAAAGTGTAGTGCAGTTTGGCGAGAGCACAAGTTTTAATAAATTGTTGACATATATGCATACAATGAAGAAAGAAACCCATCAAAATTCATTTATTAGGAACTTAATAAATTGTTTGCAAAATTGTTGTTTTTCTCTTTAATAAATTAACAATTAAACAAAAAAAATTAAAGGGCGCATCGCGGTAGACTCGAACCCAATTTTTTTTACCATAGGCAATTAACCACTCTATCGCTAAAGCTAATATACACACAAGATTAGTTTTTTTTTTCTTTTTAAATATTGAATGCGAATGAAATTGTACGTGATTCTGATATAAATATCTCACTTATTATAAACAGACGAAAATAACAAAAAAGCAGTAGTAATATCTTTTGTGAAACGATGAAATATATAGCAAGAAGCTGACCTTTCCTGGGGTGATGAGACCCTTTTCCTCAGCATCTGTCATCATGGCTATTGCTGGTCTATCTTTGATGCTTGCAGTTGGCTGCATCATTTCTTGCTTAACGGCCACATATGCACCACACCCTTCTGTAACTTTGTTTAGATACACCAATGGCGTTCTACCAATCAGCTGCGCCAAATTTTGATTTTGCATATAAATTTTATTGAAACATTGATGTAATTTGATTATGCTACCAATCAGAGCTCCTAGAGAATTTAGCATCGATAATTTGATACGACTAGTAGAATAATTTGACGTGATATAAATCGTTCTCATATAATAATCGATTGGCATAAACCACGTCAAATGATATTATTTATTATGAAACTAAGGTACATCAATGTTCTCTATACAAGGTGTAGCATAATTTTATTGTATGTGATTACTTAATTTTAACATTAACTATAAAATACAAAAAAAAATGATAAAATAATTATTAGATGTCTAAGTTTTTTTTTTTTTTTCCCCAATACTTCATTTTAAATGCATAAAATTGCTAGCTTATTTAACATTTCTACAGACATATGATTTATCATTTTTTAGTTTAATTTTTTTTTGTCTATTGAAGGAGTAGGTATATATATAATCAACAATAGCCTAAAATCAATAAAACATTATTAAAGAATATATGATATTTTAATAAACTCAAAAACATTAACTGTCAATTCTATATTTGATCTCTACAAAAAAAAAATTATATTTGATGGTAAATATATTTGTAAGATTTGCAATAATAAATTATAACCGATGAACTTATTTTTCAAATTTAAGACGCCTCAAATTTAAGGGCCTAGGCCTTGGCCCATTAGCCTGGTTGAAGGGCAAGCACTACACGTATGGAAAATATTTATGTGTGACCGTTTCTATGATGCTACCGCACCATTAATCATTTTAGTATTACGAAGGTAGATATTACTAAATTATAAACTCCCTCCGTCCCATATAATATGTGTAGTTTTTTTTTTTTTTTTTTTTTTTTCTTGTTCGTTCCATAAAAATATGAATAGTTCATTTAAATTAATAATTTTCTCACTAAACATCACAATTAAGGGCATGTTTTTGTTTTGGATTTTACAGCATATTAGTTAAGTTAATACAGAGTAGTAAAGAGTTTGGTATTCTATAACACTTATGCGGACGGTCCTGTGATATGTGAAGGCCCTGAGCTAAAATTCTGAATTACGCAGGATAATTAATACCGCCTCCCCCCTCGGATTACGCAGGATAATTAATACGGTCCTGCAATTGTGTTCATTTTTATGCTTATCTAACCTAAAAATATGGATACCAAACGAAAATCATGATTAATTAACTATAATAGCAAACAACCAACCAATATTAGTAACACATATTTATCCACGCTAATAATCTAGTTATCTAAAATCAAACACGCTCAATATGAGATCATTTCTCCACTCACACTGTATTTTACAAGATTTTTTAAAATTTATGTTGTTTCGAACTATACATATTTTTTATGGTACAAGTGGAGTAATTAATTATCACGTTCAAATTTCCACGGTAAAATAAAGGGTGCATCGGATTTATACAATTATTTTATGCCCCTAGGCCCAGAGGTGGGCCCCAAAGCGCAAGCGGAATGATCACGTGCACTACAGATTGATGCAAAAGTCGTAATTGATAACGTAATTAACACAAACATTTGCATACGCGCAGCCACCCACATGGTACAATCGGGTCGGGTCGGGCCAACCTGATCCGAAGTCACTTCGAAATCCCAACCTAATTTTTTTTTGAGAATCCCAACCTAAATTTCAGTGCATAGTTTATTGTAGTATAAAAGTAATTGACTACTTTTTTCGAATAAAAATATACTCTACTTATTGAGTGAAAAGACACCTTGTCATGAATAAAATCATATTTCAAATAAAAATAATAGTTATAAATGGGACATTTTTTATAAATAAAAGTTATATACTATTTTACATAAAAATACTAGTGTTTCAAATAAAAGTGTCAATTATTTTAATTAAAATAATTGTGTTAATAAATAAAAATAATAATTTATGAACATAAAAATAAATAGATATTTCGGATTGGATCGGACTCGGATCGAGCTGGGTCCAACCCGCATCCATTGAATTAACTAACTTTAAAAAGAATTAACCACCAACCAATTTTATTATTTTTCACCGCATTGTACTCCCTCGTTCTCATAAAAACATGAATATTTAAAGTGACACAAATTTTAAGAAAAATGTTTGATAAAAATGTATTGTGAGTGAAAAAGCGGTCTCACTTTATAAAAAGTAGAGATAAAAAATAAAGGGATTATTAGAAAGTAGTGTACAAAAATATTCATATTTTTGTGAGACTATTCCAAATGGCAAAAAGTTCATGTATTTGTGAGACGGATGGATTGATTTTTTTATAATTTTTCAATAACCTTTTCCATTTTTATTATTTCAAGGTACAAAAACTGCAAAAAAAAAAATAAATTAAATTAAATTAAAAAAAAATTGTTAAAAAAAATTACAATTATGAGAAAATAACAAAAAATAACTAAATTCTTTTTTTAATCAAATTTTGTTAAATAAATCGATTTTTAAAATACTTATTTTTTTTCTTTCCGTATAAATTTTTGTCCAAATAACACTACTCTTTTTTGTATGTGTGTGTATTATTTATAATGTAATTTCATCAAAAAAAAACACTACTCTTTTTTGTATCTACACTTCCTATTATTATTCTAATTATACTATGCAACTAATTAACTCTAATTAGTTGTGCTTACTAATCAGTAATCACTGATGAATCTGCTCTAAGAATCTCAACAAGAAAACATGAACAACTCAATCAAGCAAACCATATATGTAATATCTCTCTCTCTTCTCTCTCTCTCTCTCTCTCTAAGTTACCTGAGAGACTTCTTTCTTGATGTTGGTACCGGGGAGATCTTTAGGCAGATCTCTCAGCCTCTGAAGAAACGAAGGGGAATCTTCCAAAGGGCTGGCGCCGCTGGAGAAGAGCTTCTGCTTGCAACCACAGAAATTGGATCTTCTCTTCATCAAGCTTCTCACAGCCGCCATTGATGTCTGCTTCAGTTTTTTTCTTTCTCTTTTTTATCTAGTTTTTGGTGCTATGGAAATTGAAAAGAGAGAGAGATGTTTATATAATTGGGAAAAATAACACTGGCTATCCTGTGGGCTCCCAACTTCATAATCACAAGTGGGTTTGTGGGTTGTGTTTTTTTGTATTATACACTCAATTTCTACAAAAAAATTCTGTATATGCTTTAATTGCAAATTCCAATTTCCATTATGGGCATTTGTAAATCGTTTTTTGGGGATTTATTTTTTACTATTCGGAGGCTTATTGGAATCCTAATTCCTAAATGATATAACTCCTAAATTTGGTATTAAATCGATGGATTAATTGATTGTAAATATACGAAGTATATCGAAATTTTGATTTTTAAGTAACACTAATTTTTGGTCAATATAATACGTAAATTTTTAATTTTTTTTAAATTTGGTTTAAATTAAAATTTTGACAATAATTAATCTTACGTGAATCCCATAATTTTATTAAGTGGCACTGTAATCTATAATTAAAACGTTGTGTTTCATATAGCATAGAAACAATGTTGTTTTCTTCATCTTTTTAGTCATGTTGGTTGCGAACAGTACGATTTATAGAGCATGATTTTAGAGGAACAAAATGACGTCGTTTTTATGTTATACGAAACAAAATGTTAAAACTATTGCCTAAAAAATGCCACATAATAAAATTTTGGCCTTCACATGAGATTAAATTATTGCTGAAATTTTAATTCGACCAAATTCCAAAGAGATGGAAATTTATATACTAATCGACAAAAATTTAAAATTCATATTTGAATGGGTAAATCAATCATTTGTCCTTGAGGGTCCGACATTAATCCTCTCATACCTACTAATTGATGTACCTGAGATGCATTTCCTCTAGCTCCCGAAAAAGACATTATATGAACTGGATTAAAGGGGTCGGTCATTCTAAAATTAGGATTCATTTCTTGTCGCAAATATTCACTTGTGGCATACCATATTTCAATGGATTGACGTGATTTATGATAGACAAGCAAGACTCAAAATCTGGTGCTAAAAAGTGTGGAGGTTCAAGTCATTTTCAAGACATAATATTAACAATGCTCATTGAATAAGTAATTCAATAAGAGAGATCGAATTGGTATTGATGTACCGACGCACCCACCCCAGAATTGCTTCGTGTAATTAGAGATAATTAATCTTACCCCGAATAAAAACTAATGAAATAAGTAAATGTCAAGGATGATGTAGAAAGAAAATAATGGTATTTTTTCAATGTATTACCCAAATCATGTTTATAAATCATATTCTTCAAAGAATAATTTTACATTTTACATTTCATAGTGACAAAAACTAATTAATGTCACCCTCACATTTCGATATTATGTCAATGTTATTTTTTGTTTTATTTTCATGAATCATGACAATTAAACGAAACAAAGAAGCCATTGTCAAAAAAAAGAAAAAGAGAAGTCACGTAATGTAATTAACCTTAATTTCAATTTGCTTGTGCATTTGAAAAGTACCACCCCACCAACCAAATAAGCCTATTTTTCCCTAATATTAAGTCGGACAAGATTTATCTTACTATATGAAAATTACATACAAAAAACACATCTTATTTGGCACATACCTCTCATGTGCCAAATGTATTAATGAGCACATAAAATGCAATATTTGGGCCTTTTTTAGGGCCACTAATAAATTATGTGATTTGGGCCAATTAGGATCATGACTTGTCACTGTTTTGTTGAAGTCCAAACTGAAATTGCACATGCAGAAAATGACAAATTTTAGAATCTGCCGTTCAATGTATTTGAGTAGCCGTCTTCATATTCTATGTATGCACCACTTCTTTTTCTTTTTTTCTTAAGAAAAAAAATAAAAAAAATCTATGCACGAGTTTTTGACCCCCAATATATTTCGAACAAACACGACACTAAGCACAAAAAAGAAATAAAAATAAAAATGTAAGGTTCGTGTATTAGTAATTTCGGTTTGTCATTATAAAAACATAAAACTTGTGTGTTCGTCGTGGTGACTCGAACCTTGATTTATTGATTGGAGGAAAAACGTGTTATTAATTAAATTACACTTAATTATCAAATAATGAGCATTAATTTAATAGTATTTGAATTTACGTTAAATTGTTGATGAGTATTGACTCGTCAGATTATCTTTGCTTAAGGCTCGTTTGCTACGTGGTATGAGATAATGTGTGATATTTTTTTACTGTGGTATATATTAATTTGTCATAAATTAATATCATGTTTAGTAAAATGTATAAAAAAATGTTACTTTATCACATCTCTCATATGTGATGCAGATTCACAAATATATGGATAGTAGATAATGAACATAATTAAGATGGTATTTGGGTCAACTCAATAACGAAGGACTAAGCTCAAATACCCAAGATTCACTAGGTCTCCGAACGTACTTATGCTTAACCTGCAGGGGACAAAATGGACTAAGCACATATATGTCTTCTCGAGGAGCATCCGATAGAGCAGGTTCATTCATTTAGAGGACTCGGAGACCAACCGCATGAAGAACTCTACAACAGACAGAGTTGAATAAAGGAAACACCTGAAGCCTGAAGGCATCATATCTAAAGAAAAGGAAGACGAAAAGACATTTATAGTTGGAGAGAAGGAGTGCACCTAGAAGTGGTCCTGTAATCGTCTTGCACGTGGTCTTGCAACAAACCTGCAGGTTGAGAGGCAGAGGGATATTTCTTGGCCGACCCACGTGGAAGAGAAAGGGGTAGAAAAGACTAAAGTGCCCCTCGGCTGCAAGAAAAACAGATCCGAAATGGCGAAACTGCCCTCCATGGACCCAGCGTTCAAGTTACTAAAATACCCCAACTTGTAATAGTCTATAAATAGGCGTAGAATCTTCCTTGTAACACACATTCAATCGTTAACAGCCAAATTTCTACCATTTTAATATAAGTTTGCCATCTTCAAGTTTTTATTGAGTATTTTGAATTTCATATCATTACACATCTGAAATCTATCCTCCACTGTTCAAATATTCAAACCATTTTCTTCTCATATCACAAAAAACATAATCTTAAAAACCATCGTAAGGCACGTCGAGAGTTCGTCCCTTTCTTTCGATTTCGGACAGTACATGCAAAAAAAAACAGGTGTTCCCATCTACAGATTATATATATTTATCTTAATATGAATTTTCTTTGTTGATCAGAACCACTTTCACTAGAATCATTAACTTATGGCTTTTCATTTTTATAAAATAAACAATATATTAAAATGTTATAGGTATTTATCTCAACCTTATTATTGCATAGCAAACGAATCCTCAACACTTGATTAGATTAAAAATTGTTTGGTCCGGTCTTTAAATTTTAACAATGTTCAGTTTTCAATTTAGATTCGGTTGTGGAAATTTTGAACTCAATAGATTTGGTCCCATTAACATCTAATTTATAGTGCGATTTTTAAGTTTTTTTTTTTTTTTTATAAATTACACAAGTAGATAAAGAAATTTTAAAAATATTATATTCGTGGATTCAAACCCAGAACCTCAGGCCTTGTACATTAACCAGCTATACCTAAACCCAAACACACACAAAACAATATATATATATATATATATATATATATATATATATATATATATATATATATATATAGAGGAGAGATCAAATGAAAACATTAACTTATGTGTTAACTAGGAACCAATATGAGCCCTTCATTTTAAAAGATTTATGGACAAGATTAATTGATAATAATTAATGTTTAAGACTCAATAACTAATTAAATGTTTCCTACGCTCATTTTGTGGGATCATTCAATTAACCGTCCCTTATTTGTTGGGATAATTTAGATCATAATATTAGTTTCATAAATGCTATTAATTGTGTAAAAATATTTTAATACTTATCTATTTCTTTCTCTCTCTCTCTCTCTCTCTCTATATCATTTCTAGTGCCAACTGATTTTACATTTTATATATCTTCGTTTCAAGAAATCATGAGTCCAAGAAAGGAGACGATCAATTATTAAAACAAGCAATAAAATTACAAGAAAAAAGCAAGTAACATACCAATAATAAGCAATACTCATGTCACACGAAATAATTTTTTCTAATTCATGATACAACAATTATTTGACATACAAATTAATATGAAAAGCAATTAGATATTAAAAAAATAAGCATTTAGCATTTAGGAAAAAAGCATGAAAATGCAAGCAACTAATTCCAAAAAATCAAACCATCACGTATATATAAGCATACTAAAGGAGACGACCAATTATTAAAACAAGCAAGAAAATTACAAGAAAAAAGCAAGTAACAGACCAATAATAAGCAATACTCATGTCACACGAAATAATTTTTCTTATTCATGATACAACAATTATTTGACACATACCGTTAAAAAAAGATTAATTTGAACCAACAAAATGGTTGTTCTGATTCTTTGACCAATGAATCTTGTGATCTACCAGACACCTAAATACAAATTCACACCAATCTCACTCAACCAATTGAGAAACATCTTCAAAACATCGCATTATTTGAGGCGTAACATAGCCGTTCGACCCATTTTCTATGAGACAGATCGTCAATAAAATCATAAATTGGCGTCGAAACCAGATACCACCATCAATGTGCCGAAGAGCTTCATTGGACACATCTACAGGTAGAATTTTATGCTCCTTGCCCGGGAAAAACTTCTTCCACTCGTTCAAAAGCTCATGATGTTCCTGTTTCTTTTTCTTCTTTATAATACGCTTCCCCTTTGGAAATCCAAAAACACGATAGACATCATTATGTTCGATGTGTAATTTTCTCCCATCCTGAAGACTTATTTCACAAGTAATTGGATTAAAATTGTCGATAAGCCAATAGCCAAGCATTGATGGAACTTCTTTTACTCTCAATGATAGCATGTGGCCAAACCCCATATCTATTATTTCCCTTTTTTGAATGTTATTCATCTTCTCAATGGTGTTTACCATAACTTGTGGGTTTGTTCTGCAGGCCAACATAGGGAACACACCAAACTCAACCTCATTGTTGCTATCTTCTTCATTAGCTTCGTTGCTTCTTTTCTCCTTCACCAAATTCAACCTCATTGTTGCAGCTTGTTCTTGGCCTAACATGTCATAACTAACAAAGTCATCATCATCACTAATTTGTCTTGATCTCTTATCCCCAATCTCAGCTGCAATGACGAAAAAACAACATTAGACTATTACTATATAATTATAATATGTTAATAATTAAAAGCTATAGAAGTAGAAAGGATTTAGCACTTAATCATTACGTAATTAGCAATAAACAATCGAATAATAAGCACTTGGTTTTAAAAAATGTTACTAATTAAAAGCTCGAGAAGTAGAAAGTATTTAGCATTGAATCATGAGGTACTTAACAATAAACAATCCAGTAATAAGCACTTAATTTTAAAAAATGTTAATAATTAACAGCTAGATAAGTAGAAAGTATTAAACACTGAATTATGACAAAATTAGCAATAAACAATCGAGTACTAAGCACTTAGTTTAAAAGTATTTATACTTATTTCTCCAAAGTGTCGAGGCTTCTGGACAGAAGCAACACTAAATATTATTACTTTCAAAGCAATTAACGTTTCAATCATTATCAAAAAATCCAACGCAAAACAATAACAAATGGAAAATTGAAAATAAGAAAAAAAAAATACAAAGCAATTAACGTTTCAATCATTAGCAAAAAAACAATAACAAAAAAAAAATGAAAAAAAAAACAAGTAAAAACACCAACAAGATGAAACATATTGCATTCTGCAATCAAAAATGGAATTACGCTTACCATTATTGATGTTTCCGGATTTACGCTGGCGTTTACGACCCATCGGAGTCGAAGTATACCTCAATATATATATATATATATATATATATATATATATATATATCAACTTAGCAAACCAAATGAATGTATTTGTACTTGGGAAGTATTTGTAACAACAAATGAAATGCTAAATTCATTTTCAATTCGTATATAATGGACGAGATATATATGATTACAAAATGATTAGTTTGTATTTAATATTAAATGATTTACGCATATTATATAAAATCTCATGGCTAAATTTGAAAGATTTGATTTGCTAAAATCAAATCCTTATTAAGATTAATTTGTTGGCCGATTTTTAGCAATTAAAAAACAAAAAAACAAGCCATTAACTATTTAATCTGTACCGTTCAATTAATGAAGATCAATGATCTAAAATGGTTTCTAGTTAACACATAAGGGTTGGTTTCTATATATATATATATATATATATATATATATATATATATATATATTAGGGGTGTCTAAACGGGACGGGTCGGGTACCCTACCCGACATTTGCGGGTACCCGACCCCGATTTTTGTGTAATTCTCCTACCCGATACCCGACCCGACATTGTCGTCGGGTACCCTAATACCCGACGCGGGTATTAGGGTACCCGCATACCCGCCAGTGAACTTTGCGAATTAATTACTGTGTATAAATTGATAATTAATTACCACGAAGGGTGAGTTTTATAATTTACCCCATACGTATATTATATAAAAAAAAATCAAGTTAATTAACAGCTTATGTATATAATATTCTTTCTTGACTACTTGAAGAAAAATAGTTATGTATTATTTTCTTAATGAAAATGATGTAGTCACGATATCTCATTACTATATTTATTGAAGTTCCCAACGAGTATAGTAGCAATTTGATAATAAATTTAAATAAATGTTACAACAAAAAGATTCAATATGTTTTGAAGGAAATTATTATTAGTCTGTCTCATAAATAAATATTACAACAAAAAGCTTAAATAAATGTTAAAACAAAAAGCTTCACATTCTGTTGTTCACAGCAATTGACGTTAGAGAATAGGGAGAGTTTTAGAATTTAGGGATTTAATTCAAATTCTATTAAACTATTATTATAAATTAATAAAAAAATAAAATATAAAATTAAATTAATTTTTTATGCGGGTATCCGGGTATACCCGATACCCGACGGGTATACCCGATACCCGCAAATTTTGTCATCCTGAACCCCGATCCCGACCCGCTTCCCGTGTCTAACGGGTATCGGGTACCCGATACCCGCACGGGTATCGGGGCCGGGTCGGGTATACCCGATACCCGCATCCCGTTTTGACACCCCTAATATATATCTTGGCCCACCTAAAGCGAGGTTTAGTTTTGCTAAAATTAAATGGGCTGATTTTGGAGTTTTCCTCGTCCAAATTCGACGTGTACTTAATGTTTTTCTTACATATCAATCATAGAATACATTAAATCAATACCTACAAATTAATTTAAGATCTCATTATATATGAGGGATCTCATTAAAATCATTCCCTATATATATATATATACACACAATATTGAGACGTGAGTGTATCAAAAGATTAAATTGAGAGTATTTAAACAGATACTCACTTCATCTTTAAATAAGTGTCATATGACACAAAATTACACATACCAAAGAAGAGTAATTTTACATGCATACACTTAATTATATTTTCCAACTTCAAGATTTCATTTAGTTATATTATTAAGATATGGGTAGAATTGAAAGTCTAGCTTAATTTTATTCCAAAATTTCACAATATGACACTTTTTTTTTAGGAATACAATATAACACTTAAAAAGGGACAAAAAGAAAATGTCACGACCGCGCTTGCTAAGGATGGCAAATTCGGGGAAACCGCGACTAGGGGAGGGGATTTAGGAGCGGGATTAGAAAGGGGCATGCTTAGCTTCTTGATGACTCGACTTTGTATAAGGGAAACAATCGAAATAACTAGATATTAACGAAGGCCACAAGGGGACCGTACATAATATTATCCAAAAAGGGTACTCAAGGAGTTCGAGTACATTGTTAAATAATACATATTGTTTGACAAATGACATAATATCTTAGTAAAAATCAGTGTTTGCAGCGAAAAAACAACAATTCGAGTATATGTATGAAGACATATACTCCACTCTGAGGTTCTCGTCCTAGATTGACAAAAGCTCCGCTTGTACACTACACCCCCGATCACAGCTCAACCTGCACATTTAAAAATACATGCAGGGCTAAGTACGAGAGTACTTAGTGGACACTTGCCGAAATTTACATACATGCATAATATTTTATTGTCAAGCCTTTTACAGTAGTAAGATACGAGGGTTTTCCTTTAAAGACTCGTATTTACCAAAAATAATATCATTTCTTTCATCAATAACCCGCGCAGGCATTTTAATATCATTAATTACCATATCAGTAACTCGTGCCGAGAGGGAGGCCTCCCTCTGCGGACACTATGATCGGCCAACCCGCTAGATGACTCACGATCACAAGGGTGTACACTAATTTCGAAGGGATTTGCGGTCCCATCCAGAATCCGAATTCGATTAACATCAGATAGGCAATTAATAACAAAACATAAAGCATTTAGGCATTGACAATATCATTCAAAATTCATAAGCATAAAGTCGTAACAATTCTATAATATGGTTTTAGTTTATACGTAAGAAAGCCCACCTGGTAGTGGAGACTCACGACTAAGCCTTAAACTCTTGCGTTCAACCTTGATTCGGAAAAGAAATAACGTAAGGTCTTAGTCCGAGGAAATTCTCAAATAAATGAGGATTAGTAATGTAATTATGCATGGCTCATATTCATTTTTATTAAACAATTAACCCAACTAGGTTCCGTCCCATGAGTCAAGTAATTAACTACATTGATTCGTTCTCATTAGGGTGTTCTAAACTGTCAGTAAAACATAATAATCTCCCTTCGTGTAAGCAAGGGAAAGGAAATAATAAAGATTTAAACACCCTATGTTCTCTTCTCTCTTTCTCTCTCTCTCTCTCTCTCGCGGTCTGCTCTGCTTCTTCGCTTTCTGCTCTGGAGGTCAGCTCTGGCCTCTAAGTCAGCTCTGGCTGAGTTAGCTCTGTGGCAAAGTGATTCCTCTGGCGAGGTGATTCCTCTGGCGAAGCGATTCCTTTGGCGAAGCGATTCCTTTGGCGAAGCGATTCGTCTGGCGAGGTGATTCCTCTGGCGAAGTGATTCCTCTGGCGGGGTGATTCCTCTGGCGAGGTGATTCCTCTGGCGAAGCGATTCCTCTGGCGAAGAACGACTTCTCTGGCGAAGTGATTCCTCTGGCCTGGCATTTTCTCCGCTCCGCTCTGGTCATTCCTCTGGCCATTCCTCTGCTCTGGCCATTCCTCTGCTCTGGGAAGAGCGAAGGGGACTCCAGTTTCCAAAACCAGAATTCTCCGTCCTTATCTCGCCTCGATTCTCACTCGTATACAGACCTTAATCTCTACCTATGTGAGCATGCTGTGATTATTCACGTTCGTCTACGTTTAAAGCTAAAGTTCTCGTCGTTCATCAAGGTTTCAAGTTGTAGGTTCCACAAAAACGTGACTTAACATGCTTTTTGTTCATTCGTTTACAGCCCATGAAACATAATTTCTGCGAGTGTGATTCATGCCGATTGGAGTAGCAACAGAGGTCGAAGGTTACCTTGATATATCGCGTGCTTTGGTCGGGTAAAGAACGATGATTTCTCTCTCGCTTTTTCGAGCGTCGAGGTGCAAACTGAAAATGAAATGGCTGCTGTTCTTAGGCCGAAAACAGGTTGAAAGAAACATGGCGAGGGGAGGAAAATTAAGCCGAGTTTTTACCTTGTTCAAGTCGGCAGCAAGAATCTCGCTCTACTCCCCTTCGTGCAAGGCGTCGAGAGAGATGAAACTTCTTGCTGTTGCTGCTGAAAATTCTAAGTGTTGAAAGGAGAAAGGGGTGGCTCAAGGATTGAAGAGTGAATTTATACTTGGAGCTCGGTTGATGTGCACTTGAGTGCTAAAAGGAGGGCATTGGTTGTAGCACTGCATGGCGTGGGATGGGGTGCAGCAGGTGAGGTGATGGGAGGCCTTTCGGCTGCCCAGCCAATGGGAAGAGCTGTTGCTGCAGCTCGATGGGAGGCCTTTCGGCTGCCCAGCCAATGGGAAGAGCTGTTGCTGCAGCTTGATGGGAGGCCTTTCGGCTGCCCAGCCATAGGGAAGAGCTGTTGCTGCAGCACCTTTTTCACCTTTTCTTTTCTCCCTTTTTCATTCTTTTCCTTAATTATGGCGTTGGCAGGTGGCAGGATAGGGTGGCGTGGGTGGTGATGTGATCTAAAAGAAAAAGATCTAAGTAAAACCCTTCAGTGTTGGTTTCTCTGTATTAGAAATACTGGTTTCGTGTTTGCTAAAATCGATAAATGCTAAATTAAATCCGTAGATTTAATTCGTTCGTCATTCTAATACTTAAATTAAATCCGTAGATTTACTTAGCTTCAAAGTCGGAATTAATTCACGACTTAAGTAACAACATGAAATAATCTCCATCATGATTAATAAATAACACAACTTCGCTAAGTTGGTTATAACTGAGTAATAATAATTCATCGACTCAAAGATTCTCGTCGCGGTCTTAAACACGCGAAGATAAATAGAAATGCATACTGCTAGTGTAGTGACTCTGTCTCCAAAATACGTAATTCAGAAACATAGCTGAAAACATAAGGTGCTTCATTTACTGGCAAATAGATAAATAAACACGCAATACTGGAATTAAATACTGATAAAAGAGTGGGTTGTTACATACTACCCCTCTTAACAAAAATTTCGTCCCGAAATTTGCATACCTATGTGAAAAGTTCTGGGTATTTTTCTTTCATCTGGTCCTTAAGTTCCCACGTCGCTTCTTCAGGTCCATGATGTTTCCATAATATTTTGACTGACGTGATCGATTTATTCCTCAACTCTTGCACCTTTCGGTCCAAAATGGCTTCAGGTCTTTCCTCGTACGTCAAGTCTGGGTTAAGAATCATTTCCTCTTGGTGGATCACGTGTTTGGGGTCAAACACGTACCATCTCAACTGTGACACGTGGAACACATTGTGGACGTTTCCAAAGCTAGGTGGCAGCGCCAACCGATATGCTACGGGACCTATCCTTTCGAGGATTTCATAAGGTCCTACAAAACGGGGTCTCAACTTACCCTTAACACCGAATCTAACGATCCCTTTCGAGGGTGATACTTTAAGGAAAATCTTGTATCCAATCTGAAATTGTAGTTCGGTTCGTCGGGTATCAGCATAAGACTTCTGTCTGTCCTGGGCCTCTTTAATTCTTGCTCTAATCTGGCGGATGGTCTCGATCATCTCGCTTACTGCATCTGGCCCAAGGATTTTTCTTTCACCCACTTCATCCCAGTAAAGTGGTGATCTACACTTCCTTCCATGAAGCGCCTCGTAAGGTGCCATATCAATGGTCGCCTGGTAACTGTTGTTGTAGGCAAATTCGATCAGTGGCAGCACTGATTCCCAACTTCCTCCTCGGTCTAGCACCACTGTCCTCAACATATCTTCAAGGGTCTGAATTGTCCTTTCCGATTGTCCATCAGTTTGTGGATGGAAAGCGGTGCTAAAGTTTAATCTTGTTCCCAACTATTTCTGCAAGCTGATCCAAAATCTAGAAGTAAATTTTGAATCTCTATCCGAAGTAATGGATATTGGTATTCCGTGTAGCCATACAATCTCACGGATGTACAGTTGGGCTAGCTTCTCCGATCCATGGGTAATTGGAATCGGTATAAAATGAGCGCACTTCGTGAGACGGTCTACTATTACCCAAATAGCTGTGTTGCCCCTATTTGTCTTGGGTAAACCCGTCACGAAATCCATCGCTATGTGCTCCCACTTCCATTCTAGGATTTCCAAAGGCTGCAATTTCTCATATGGTCGTTGATGTAAAGCTTTCACTTGCTGGCATGCAAGGCAGCGCTCTACAAACGAGGCTATATCTCGTTTCATCCCGTCCCACCAAAACTTCTGTTTCAGATCTTGGTACATTTTGGTACTCCCGGGATGAGCGGTATAGGGCGTGTCATGAGCTTCACTCATGATCTCGTTTCTGAGTTCTTCGTTGTGGGGAACACACAATCTTTCTTCAAAAAGAACGGCGTTATCCGTTGCCTCTTGGTAGCCTCCGGGCGTGCCTGTTCGGATCTTGAGACGAACTTTTTCCAAGCCCTCGTCCTCTCTCTGGGCACTGATGATCCTTTCTCTGAGGTCTGGGGCGGCTACCAGAGTTGCAATAATTGCTCTTGTTGTTGCCGGTGGCTGAACCACTTCTATCTTCAATCTGTCAAAATCCCTTACAAGTGTGTCCTCTTGAGTGAGAAGAAGTCCTAACTCGGATTGAGTTTTACGACTTAAAGCATCAGCTACTACATTAGCTTTCCCTGGGTGGTAATTGATACCGCAATCGTAATCCTTCACGAGCTCGAGCCATCTCCTCTGTCTCATGTTCAGGTCTTTCTGCTCGAAAAAGTACTTAAGGCTTTTGTGATCAGTGAAGATTTTACATCTAACTCCGTATAGATGGTGCCTCCAAATTTTCAGAGCATGCACAATTGCTGCCAGTTCCAGATCATGAGTGGGGTAGTTCAACTCATGTGGCCTTAGTAGTCGCGAGGCGTAGGCGATGACCTTCCCTTCCTGCATCAACACACAACCTAGCCCATTTTTGGACGCGTCTGTGAAGATCACGTATTCTTTATCGGCTGCTGGAACTGCTAGCACTGGTGCAGTTGTCAATTTCCTCTTCAGCTCTTGGAAGCTGGCTTCACACTCTTCGGTCCATTTATACTTAATTCCTTTGCGAAGTAATTGCGTCATTGGCCTTGCTATCTTAGAGAATCCTTCGATGAATCTCCGGTAGTATCCCGCCAAACCTAAGAAACTCCGGATTTCATTAGGTGTGGTTGGTGATTTCCACTCGTGCACTGCTTGCACCTTGGCGGGGTCTACCTTAATTCCATCTGCTGACACGATGTGTCCTAGGAACATTACTTCTTTCAGCCAAAATTCGCACTTGCTGAATTTGGCGAACAACTTCTCCGTCTTTAATGTCTCCAGGATGATTCTCAAATACTTTTCATGCTCTTGGTCATTCTTAGAATAGATGAGGATATCATCTATAAATACTAAGACAAATTTGTCTAAGTATGGATGGAAAACTCGATTCATGAGGTCCATGAATACTGCCGGTGCATTGGTTAGACCAAATGGCATGACAACGAATTCATAGTGACCATATCTTGTGCGGAAAGCGATCTTGGGTATATCCTCTGGTCTGATCTTCAGCTGGTGGTACCCAGACCTTAAATCTATTTTTGAGAATACACTGGCTCCCTTGAGTTGATCAAACAAATCATCTATCCTTGGGAGAGGGTATTTGTTTTTAAGCGTCAGTTTGTTCAACTCTCTATAATCAATGCACATCCTTACGGTTCCATCTTTCTTTTTGACAAAGAGTACAGGCGCTCCCCAAGGCGAGACACTGGGCCTGATGAAACCCAAGTCCAAGAGTTCTTGTAGTTGCACCTTCAATTCTTGGAGTTCCTTTGGGGCCATCCTGTATGGTGCCTTGGATACTGGGGCAGATCCAGGTTCTAGATCAATGGTGAAATCTAGTTGCCTGTCTGGAGGTAGTCCTGGCAATATTTCAGGAAAAAACTTCTGGAAAATCTCGTACTATTGCCACATCTTCCACCCTCTTGTCATCACTAGCTTCCCCGTTTAGGTAGACGAGATAAGCTGTGCTTCCTTCCTTCATCATCTCTTTTCTGGCTTGCAGTGCGGATATCACTGGTACTCTTTTCTTCATACCGATGCCGTGAAATTCTGTCGGTTCTTTTCCAGGTGGTCGAAGAGAAATCTTTCGTTCATTACAAAGGATGGTGGCGTAATTTTTGGCTAACCAGTCCATTCCTAAGATCATATCTACGTCCCACATGAGCAGAATATTAAGATTGTTCGCTACCATCTTAAGTTCTCCCATTTCAAATTCTACGTTCGAGCAAACATGAGTGGTGGTAGATCTTCCTCCTGAGGGTGTAGTGATTCTTAAGGCACACTTAGCTCGTTCTGATTCGATTTCTAAGGTATCTACGCAAGGGGCAGAAATAAAAGAATGCGAGGCACCAGTATCGAACAGAATCATAATGGAAAAACCCTTAAGCTTGCCCATACCTGCCAGGTTTCCCTGGTTTTTCTCGGGCTGATTTTGGGTGATAGCAAAGGCTCTTGCCTGCTGCGGCAGTTGTTGCGGCTGTTTCTGTTGTTGTTGGCGCTGTTGGTGCTGGTGTTGGTGTTGCTGCTGGTGTGGCTGTTGTTGGCGGGGCTGATGTTGCCCTTGAACTGCTCGCAGGGGCTGGGCATAAGTGGCCCTAATTGCCGCGCCCTGCTGTTTGTTGGGGCACTGAGAGGAGTAGTGGCCCTTCTGGCCACACGTGTAGCAACTGTCAGTTCCAGCCCTACAGACACCACAATGTGGTTTGTTGCATTTTGGACAAAGGGGAACTTCATTCTGTCTTTGGTTGCCCCCGGCCGGGGCAGGACCCTGTTGCTTCCCTTGTCCTTGTGGCTGAAATTGTCCAAACGGCGCACTTCCTTGCCATGGCCTCTTGTTAGTCTAGTTTTCACTCCCTCCCTGGTCGTTCCAGTTGCGCTTCCCTTTAAAGTTCTGAAGGCGTGCAGGTGGGTTGACTGGCGCTGAGGTCTGTGACGGAGCCAACCATTCCACTGGCATCGCAGCTTCGATGTCCAGTGCCTTGTTCAAAGACTCAGTGTATGAGAGTCCACCATGACTAGCTAGAGTCATCCGAATCTCGTGCCTCAGACCGGCACAAAATTTCTCCGCTATTTTCTCATCAGTATCCACCTGCTGTGGAGCATAACGTGATAGATCGCAGAACTCACTGTCATATTCTGTCACTGTCTTCTTTCCTTGTTTCAGGCTATAGAACTCAGCCTCCTTCTTCTTCCTGTAACTCTTGGGAATATACTTATCGTATAATCCAGTCTTAAAGTCTTCCCAAGTATAAGCTGCCCATTGCTCGGGAGTCAGAGTCTTTCGGCGGGCTTCCCACCAAAAGTCAGCCGATCCGGCTAGTTGGAAAGACACGCACGAGAGTCGCTCCTCTTCAGTGCAGTGTAGAAAGGTGAAAATACGCTCCAAAGCGCGTATCCAGGCTTCGGCCTCGGCTGGGTTGCCTGTCCCAGTGAACGTGGGCGGATTCTGTCGAAGAAAAAGTTCTTCAGTTCTTCTAGCAGGGGGTGGAGGGGGTGGGGTAGGTTCCCTATCGTTTCGCGGTCCTTCTGGTATTTCATCGCGATTCCCATCGTTGTTAACGTTTCTCCTAGCGGGGCGACCTCGTTTAGGCGGCATTCTGCAAATTACAAAACACCTATTTAGCACATTCTACGGGAGTCTCTAAGGCAATTAATAAAGAACTGCTTGTCAAAATTAACTTATCATAACTCCAAAACTAAGATATTAACAGGAACCGTTGCATACACAAGTCACATTATTCAAAGTTACTACATTCTTAACTAACTTGTGAAGAATAAAACCCGTAGAGAAACGTAAAACATACGCGAGATTGTTGCAGGAAGCCCATGCTAGGGTCATATATACATATCGTGGAAAAATTTGCCTCATCGAGGACTTTTACATCATTAATCAAAACGTTTCCGTACTATCGTTAGCTAACGACATCAAAATAAAATATAGTCATAGGGTCACAAAAACATCGGAACGAATCATCGTTTCCGGAATACATCCAAAAGCTAAAAACTATCCAATCCGCGAACCCTGAGTCGCGGTACGGCTGCTCCTCGGTGACGCCAGGGGGTCCTCCTCCGGATCCTCCTCCTCCTCCTCGCTGGGCGACGGGGTCTCCCCCTGACCTTCACCCGTCTCCCGTATGATTTGGGCTGTGCGGAAGATGTCGTCCGCAATCTCACAGATCGGATCATCCCTGGTGCGGATCCTGGCCGTGGCACGAGGCTCGGTCAGGGCTGGAGGTGGCAACGGCTCGGGACGAGTAATCCTCCTCATCGCACCATATGGCGCTGTACCATCATCCTCCTACATAGGGGCCTTGCCCCTATCTAGGAACTCCCTCATGTTGGCCATGACCCTGTCAGCGTCGGCCATGGCAGCCGCGAGCCTTGCGTCTACCGTGGGTATCGGTGGTGGTGGAGGAGTAGTTGCCCAGAGAGCTGAGTCGGGAGGCGACGGGAAATCCCTGCGAGCCCGTGGACGAGAAGGGCCTGCCTCGTCGTCGTGCCTACCACGGCGCCGTAGAACTGGGGCAGATGGTGGAGGGTCTTGTGGCAAGGCCATCTGGGGCTCGGGAGCAGCAGCAGGTGCCTCAGCGGGCAAAGGCGTCCCCACTTGTACGTAGTCTCCTGGGAGGATGTAGGGCCCTAGAGGGGCGCTGCCCCACAAGGTGAAACAGGCCTGGAGCTCCGCAATGAAACTAGGGAAGTCTCCCACGAGGTCGTGGTAATCCTCCCGGCGAAAGATGTAGTGGGCAGAGATCTGCCTAGCCCATCCCTGCCACTCAGAAGGTAACAGTAAGATCAACCTCAGGATGCCGTCATACCCTGACACTCCGTGTGCACTTGCCTCGACCCAGTGTCTGTAAAAACCTGCGAGGAACTGTCCGAGGTTATCCCCGTGACATGGGGCATAAGTGCGGTAGGACCGCTCGACCTCCTCTGGACTAGCCCATGGGGGCAAAGGTCGTCGTCGAGTAAAGATAGTCCTCGCCATCTAACAAAAGGAGTTCTATCGTCAACTCAAAGTAAAACGTGACAAGTAACTTAAAACGATAAGGTTTCAAACGTCTATACTTGACAATCAAGAATCGGTTCGAAAATCATAACTTGTAAAATCTAGACATCACAACATTATCTAAATCTAGTTTTCAAGCACATGTCATAGGGGTCCTTAATACTTAATCACAGATTAAGAATTCGACAATCATAAAGTTCTAGTGTCATTGTCTACCGATCTTAAGGCTTGTCATGCGATGATGATGTACTCTCCTATGTTCCATCGTGAGAGTGAGTATGTATCTATCTTAATAGTTCTAAGTTCTTGTGATTCATACAATAATCATACTTATTCATGCTTCATGCATTTTAAGAAAGTAACTTAATAAAACTTGAAAGCGCTTACCATAACCTCCGTTGAGTGTGACGAGATGTAGTGCCAAGCTTTTGTCAACTAGTTCATGAGCATATTGACTTACTTAATCTAGACTCGACTTAGAAGGAATAATTAGTACTCAGAGCAGAAGAAACGCTCTGATACCATTCTGTCACGACCGCGCTTGCTAAGGATAGCAAATTCGGGGAAACCGCGACTAGGGGAGGGGATTTAGGAGCGGGATTAGAAAGGGACATGCTTAGCTTCTTGATGACTCGACTTTGTATAAGGGAAACAATCGAAATAACTAGATATTAACGAAGGCCACAAGGGGACCGTACATAATATTATCCAAAAAGGGTACTCAAAGAGTTCGAGTACATTGTTAAATAATACATATTGTTTGACAAATGACATAATATCTTAGTAAAAATCAGTGTTTGCAGCGGAAAAACAACAATTCGAGTATATGTATGAAGACATATACTCTACTCCGAGGTTCTCGTCCTAGATTGACAAAAGCTCTGCTTGTACACTACACCCCCGATCACAGCTCAACCTGCACATTTAAAAATACATGCAGGGCTAAGTACGAGAGTACTTAGTGGACACTTGCCGAAATTTACATACATGCATAATATTTTATTGTCAAGCCTTTTACAGTAGTAAGATACGAGGGTTTTCCTTTAAAGACTCGTATTTACCAAAAATAATATCATTTCTTTCATCAATAACCCGCGCAGGCATTTTAATATCATTAATTACCATATCAGTAACTCGTGCCGAGAGGGAGGCCTCCCTCCGCGGACACTATGATCGGCCAACCCGCTAGATGACTCACGATCACAAGGGTGTACACTAATTCCGAAGGGATTTGCGGTCCCATCCAGAATCCGAATTCGATTAACATCAGATAGGCAATTAATAACAAAACATAAAGCATTTAGGCATTGACAATATCATTCAAAATTCATAAGCATAAAGTCGTAACAATTCTATAATATGGTTTTAGTTTATACGTAAGAAAGCCCACCTGGTAGTGGAGACTCACGACTAAGCCTTAAACTCTTGCGTTCAACCTTGATTCGAAAAAGAAATAACGTAAGGTCTTAGTCCGAGGAAATTCTCAAATAAATGAGGATGAGTAATGTAATTATGCATGGCTCATATTCATTTTTATTAAACAATTAACCCAACTAGGTTCCGTCCCATGAGTCAAGTAATTAACTACATTGATTCGTTCTCATTAGGGTGTTCTAAACTGTCAGTAAAACATAATAATCTCCCTTCGTGTAAGCAAGGGAAAGGAAATAATAAAGATTTAAACACCCTATGTTCTCTTCTCTCTCTCTCTCTCTCTCTCTCTCTCTCTCTCGCGGTCTCTCTCTCGCGGTCTGCTCTGCTTCTTCGCTTTCTGCTCTGGAGGTCAGCTCTGGCCTCTAAGTCAGCTCTGGCTGAGTTAGCTCTGTGGCGAAGTGATTCCTCTGGCGAGGTGATTCCTCTGGCGAAGCGATTCGTCTGGCGAAGGGATTCCTCTGGCGAGGTGATTCCTCTGGCGGCGTGATTCCTCTGGCGAGGTGATTTCTCTGGCGAAGTGATTCCTCTGGCGAAGCGATTCCTCTGGCGAAGCGATTCGTCTGGCGAGGTGATTCGTCTGGCGAAGTGATTCCTCTGGCGAGGTGATTCCTCTGGCGGGTTGATTCCTCTGGCGAGGTGATTCCTCTGGCGAAGCGATTCCTCTGGCGAAGAACGACTTCTCTGGCGAAGTGATTCCTCTGGCCTGGCATTTTCTCCGCTCTGCTCTGGTCATTCCTCTGCTCTGGCCATTCCTCTGCTCTGGGAAGAGCGACGGGGACTCCAGTTTCCAAAACCAGAATTCTCCGTCCTTATCTCGCCTCGATTCTCACTCGTATACAGACCTTAATCTCTACCTATGTGAGCATGCTGTGATTATTCACGTTCTTCTACGTTTAAAGCTAAAGTTCTCGTTGTTCATCAAGGTTTCAAGTTGTAGGTTCCACAAAAACGTGACTTAACATGCTTTTTGTTCATTCGTTTACAGCCCATGAAACATGATTTCTGCGAGTGTGATTCATGCCGATTGGAGTAGCAACAGAGGTCGAAGGTTACCTTGATATATCGCGTGCTTTGGTCGGGTAAAGAACGATGATTTCTCTCTCGCTTTTTCGAGCGTCGAGGTGCAAACTGAAAATGAAATGGCTGTTGTTCTTAGGCCGAAAATAGGTTGAAAGAAACATGGCGAGGGGAGGAAAATTAAGCCGAGTTTTTACCTTGTTCAAGTCGGCAGCAAGAATCTCGCTCTACTCCCATTCGTGCAAGGCGTCGAGAGAGATGAAACTTCTTGCTGTTGTTGCTGAAAATTCTAAGTGTTGAAAGGAGAAAGGGGTGTCTCAAGGATTGAAGAGTGAATTTATACTTGGAGCTCGGTTGATGTGCACTTGAGTGCTAAAAGGAGGGCATTGGTTGTAGCACTGCATGGCGTGGGATGGGGTGCAGCAGGTGAGGTGATGGGAGGCCTTTCGGCTGCCCAGCCAATGGGAAGAGCTGTTGCTGCAGCTTGATGGGAGGCCTTTCGGCTGCCCAGCCATAGGGAAGAGCTGTTGCTGCAGCACCTTTTTCACATTTTCTTTTCTCCCTTTTTCCTTCTTTTCCTTAATTATGGCGTTGGCAGGTGGCAGGATAGGGTGGCGTGGGTGGTGATGTGATCTAAAAGAAAAAGATCTAAGTAAAACCCTTCAGTGTTGGTTTCTCTGTATTAGAAATACTGGTTTCGTGTTTGCTAAAATCGATAAATGCTAAATTAAATCCGTAGATTTAATTCGTTCGTCATTCTAATACTTAAATTAAATCTGTAGATTTACTTAGCTTCAAAGTCGGAATTAATTCACGACTTAAGTAACAACATGAAATAATCTCCATCATGATTAATAAATAACACAACTTCGCTAAGTTGGTTATAACTGAGTAATAATAATTCATCGACTCAAAGATTCTCGTCGCGGTCTTAAACACGCGAAGATAAATAGAAATGCATACTGCTAGTGTAGTGACTCTGTCTCCAAAATACGTAATTCAGAAACATAGCTGAAAACATAAGGTGCTTCATTACTGGCAGATAGATAAATAAACACGCAATACTGGAATTAAATACTGATAAAAGAGCGGGTTGTTACAGAAAATCTACATTATAACTCATTTGAAGATGGATGGAGCAGTTATTTTGGGATTATAGGCCTAAATGAGAGCTCGTTACTCTAATACTAGGTTGCTATATACAGTTCAAAAATTAAAAGCCCAGCCCAAGTTACTTTTGCCCCATCAAAATTTGCAAGGGTTCAAATTTCAATAATGTTAATTAATTTAGATTGAAAAATATTTTATGTGTGTGCATGCGTTGGTCTAATAGTAAGTGGTTAATGTCTAATACCTAGGTTGTGAGTTCGAGTCTTTCACCGCACGGTCTTTAAATTTTTTTAATTATTTATGTAATTTATATAAAAAATAATTATAATATTGTATGCCTTACAAGTAGATGTTATAGATATTTTAAAATTTATTTATTTATTTATGTAATTTATCAAAAAAATAATTATAATATTTTATGCCTTACAAGTAGCTATCCTGTTATAGGTATTTTAAAAAAGAAAAAGAGGATGCGGGTTGTTTGATCGTATGCTTTGTGAATGCCCTAGTTGCATCTATTATATAATAGGATTAAGCCTTAACCTATGTGGCATATCTAAAATCCCACCATTTCAAAATTTACCATATATAATCTTCATCATTTATTAATTAATTAACTATTACATTCTATATAAAGATTCATTAATCATAATAAATATAATTAATAATAAATATAATAATAATAATAATAATAATAATAATAATAATAATAATAATAATACATATAATCTAAATTAATAAATTTTATTATTTATTTTTTCTAGATAAAAATTAGATTTACATGTCTGATAAGAAAAAAATTATAATCTATATACGATAAATTATTTTAATTGAATGTTAGTGATTAGATGTATATTTGTTATTAATTTTATATTTCTCAATAGCGTACATATTATATGTATATGTTGCAATATATTATATTGTATGAATATATATATATATATATATATATATATATATATATATAATATTTATATTCTTAATTTTCAATAAAATTATTTTTGAATTAAGTTTGAATTGAGACATGCACGTATATGTAAATGGTCCGGTCATTGATTTACATGTTTGCATAATAAGGCATAAATTCTATAAACTTATTACTTTAAAATAAAATCTTATTTTATGTCTATCAAACTAATTAAAATTTGATTTTTATTTTTTATAAAATAAATCCATACATTTTATTTATATAGGGAAGAAAAATATATTTTTCATTTCTGCAAACTTTATTTGTTTCTGTTCGTCCATTACTACAATAATAATAGTAATAATAATAATAATAATAATAATAATAATAATAATAATAATAATAATAATAATAATAATAATAATAATAATAATAATATCTATTCTATAATACGATTAGGCCTTAGTCTACGTGGCAGGCCTCAAATTCTTTCTTTTCAATCTCAATCTCCAACGTGGCATTTGAGAATCCAATCTATATATTCTCATTCTCACTTTTGAAACAAAAGTCACGCCTCCCTCTTCCTCACGCCTCCCTTTTCCTCACCCCATCGTCGCCGTCCCTGAATCCGGTCGGCGTCGTCTCCCCCTTCACTGTCTCTCTCTTCTCTCAATCATTTTCTCTCTCTAAGGTCGATTGCACACTCAAATTGAGCCCTAATTCCCCCCTTAAACTGTCCGCATCTCTCTCCCTCTAAATTCAGGCGTCGCCGCCATCCTAAGGGCGGCGTTGCTCCGCCTCATCTCTGACTCCCTCTTCCATTCCTTAATTAGTTCGATTTTGTTTCCACTTCTTAAACCCATGAGAATTCTCCATTCGAAGCAATTAATACAAGAACCCTAAGATTTCTTTTTCCTATAACCCGTTGCCGTTCCTTCTTCTAGACTCCGGCGAAATAGTCGCCGCTGAGCTTGCGGTTCGTCCGCCGCTGAGTCACCGCTGAGCCCTGGAGTTCGTCCACCGTGCCGTCGACCCCCACCCCACCGATGACTTCTCTGTTTTGATGCCTCCATTTCCCGATCTTCCGTGATTCTTCCTACACACCTATGGTAAGTATTAAATTAGTTTCCTAATTTAATAACGCGTTTCACTATTTTAAATATAGAATGATTATGATTATTATTTTAGAAAGAACAATTTTTGGAAAGAATTTTGGCATCTGCTATCAAGCGTGTTGTGATTGTTGCATGGAAGCAATATGATTTATCAACTCTGATGAGGGGTGAAATATGCAAGGTCCTAAGATCAGGACACGTGGCTTTGCTTGGAATACCAAAGATGAGCAGCAAGGAGCAAAGAAGCTGTGAGAAATAGGCAGAGGGAAAAGTCCAGAGCAGAGCTAACCAGAGCAGAGTTGGCAGAGCAAAGCTTCCAGAGCAGAGCTGCCAGAGCAGAGTTGCCAGAGCAGAGCTTCCAGAGCCAGAGCTAACCAGAGCAGAGGGCCAGAGCCAAGTTGCCAGAGCAGAGAAGCTAGAGCTAGAGCTAGCCAAAGCAGAGATGCCAGAGCCAGAGCTAACCAAAGCAGAGATGCCAGAGCAAAGCTTCCAGAGCAGAGCTGCCAGAGCAGAGTTGCCAGAGCAGAGCTTCCAGAGCAAAGCTGCTAGAGCCAGAGCTAACCAGAGCAGAGCTTCCAGAGCAGATGGCCAGAGCCAAGTTGCCAGAGCATAGATGCCGGAGTTAAGTCATTAAAGTCAGAGCCAGAGCCAAGTCGCCAGATCCAGAGTCAGAGCTAAGTCGTTAGAGTCAGAGCCAGAGCCAAATCGCCAGATCTAGAGTCAGAGCTAAGCTATTGGAGCCAGAGCGCGGAGCCACACGCCAGAGACAATTCGCCAGAAGGCGGAGCTACTTAGCAGAGTGGAGCCAAAGAGTAGAAGTCTGCCCCAAGGAAGGAAATACAGAGCTACTAGACAGAGCGGGATGATGAGGACAGAATACAGCTCTGTAATTAGGGGACAACGACCTGACAAGTTATAATCTAATAATAGCCTTAATTAGTTTAATAGCGAGCATGCGGAATAGATGACCAAACGAATTTACTACTTTACCCTGACTGTAATGCCTATAAATACCTACGATGATGAAATAAAGCACACGCTCTCTCTTTTACTGCTTTAAGAACTCTTCTCTTTCCTTTTCTCTCTAGAGTTTGAACTAATAAAATTACATATATAAATAAAATATCTAAATTGTTAGAGTTATGTTTGTTAGATAGTTGACAATTGGAGTCATGGTTGAATATAATTTTATATTTGATGATGCGCTCTCAAACTCTAGATGAGATGACGCTCAAAACTTCAGACGAGATGATGCTCTTTCAAGTTTTAGACGAGATGATGCTCTTTCAAGTTTCAGACAAGATGATGCTCAGAAGTTAGAGATGATCTGTCAAGTTTGCGACGAGATGATGCCCACAACTTGGTTGGTCTTAAAACTCCAAATGATACGATGTTCGATAAATCAGTTATGGTCTTTTAAATATCAGGCGAGATTATTTTCATAATTAGTTATGCTTTTAGAAGTTCGGAATTATATGATACTCACAATTCAATTATGATTTTTCAAACTCCATATAAAATTATGGTCAAAAGGCAAAATAAAAAAAAAAATTGAACAAAATTAATAAATCTTCTAACAACAAATGCAACAAATCAATCCGCCATCATACATATGTCAAATTTATATGTATTTCTACTTTTTTTTTTCTTACGCGTCAACTTTTTATAAAATTTTATATGAAAACTAATGGGTATTTTTATGATCTCAACAAAATTAATAATTTAATTGCTAAAAGTTGTTGAGATTAATATAATTTAAAATGTATTACTAATTTAATTTAATTTAATTAATTATATAAATAATTTACATAAAAAATTATTTATATAATTATCATAAGAATAACATAAAATATATATATTACAAGAAAATATGTACCCGTCGAATTCGACGGATAATACACTAGTGTGTAGTATACTAGAATATGATTTTCGCACGATTGTTTGTTTGATTTATTTATTGATTTTACTAAATTTTGATATTACTATTATTTTTATAACTCAATTTGTGATTATAAATTACTACGTAGACAGTAAAATTGAACAATTGACATCAAAATTAAAAGTGCAAGTTATTACCTAGACAACGTCTCAAAGAGACTCAATTACGTTTTTCACAAAGTTTAATATACTTTGTAACAATATTTACTAAAGTTGTATACGCACACGAATAATGGTTACAACTTACAAGTATTCGAAAACTTGCCGCAAAAAACCTATTTAAGTTAATAATTTTGAGCCAACGAGACCTAATTCAAATGAGTAAGTTGAGGTACCGAAAGACTACTTTTTGTAAAAAGTCTTGGGTTCAATCTCGTCTGTCTACGGTTAATTTCTCCATATTTTCCACGTTTATGTGGATAATGGTCCCCGCCTACGTCCAATTATTTTTCATCTTTATGTGGTATGCAAGTAGCTTATTTGATACAATTATTTTTCACCTTTATGTGGTATGCATGTAGTTTATTTGATTATATAATTGATACCTCTTGTAATTTTTCAAAAAAAAAGTTAAATAGTTTTGAAACAAGGGAACCTATTCATTAAAAATAATTTATTCACTATAATCTTTTAATATCAAACTTGATCATAAAATTATTAAATTTAGAATATATTTTATTTGATGAAAAATGGTGAAAAATATATTATCAACTTTTTTTCACATATTATGGGTGAATAAATTTTTTCGAACAATACAGAAAAAATTCAGAGTAGCTCATTTTTCTTTATTTTCAATTCAATTCATGATAATATTATTATGACTAAAAATATAAATAATAGTATTTCTTAAATTTAACTCTGAATTCATCATTAGTCATGCTCTTCGCCTTGCTCCAAGTGCGCACCCTCAACATATAAATAGCAAGACACGCAATCAACTCCCTAACCAAATTCAGCTCCAATTCCAAACCCACGAAATGGAAAGCCCAACCGCCAAATTCCACCACCACCGCCACCTTCTCCTCCTCTTCCTCCTCCTAATCGCCGCCGGAAAATTCAAATTCGCCGACGCAGCGCAGCGGAAGATCCACATTACGGACGAGCTGGACGACGTCGTCGACGACGAGGAGGACGACGACTGGAGACAATGGGGCGCGGCGAAGCGACCCGACTTCGACCCGCCGCCGCCCACCGACTTCACCAAAATGGGCGAAATGAGGGAGGAAAATATGATGGGGCCTGTTTTCGGATTCGTTAAACTCCGACCCGGAACTCGTCGGACTTCGGTAATGACCTTTACTTCATTCAAATCCTCCAATTATTTTCAATTTCTCTCTCATCTATCAACAAACGCAATTATAGTAGAAATTGATGAAAACTTCACCATTTTAGTTCCGAATTTGTGAGAATGTGAGCTGATGATGTAGAGGGAGAGAGAGAGAGAGGGAAAGGCATGTGAGCACGTGCTTCTGTTTGGGGATGGAAATTCTTCTCCTAAAATGGTGGCGAAGTGAGCAGACATGGGATGTAAAATATGATACTAGTATATTTTATTATGACGTTGGGCAGGCAGTTAAGGTGTTATTACTATTATTTTTAATAACGTTTCTTGAATAATTGAATTTTGGATCCATATTAGTAGTATATTTTATAGGGCCAATCATATTAATTTTCAGCATTTTCTATAAACAATCCTCAATTTCCATTTTTTCTTCAAAAACTCTTATTTTTAGTTTTTTCATAAAATATCTCAAATTTTCGTTTTTTATAAGAAACACCCAACTTTCAACGTTTTCCAGAAAATATCCTTAACTTTTAGCACCCATTACACAAAATTAGCAGCGGAATGATGTTTCACCTCACCAAATTCTTAAGTGGAACAATGTCGTTTTATTGATCGAGGCGGGAAAAAAATATACTCACCTAAGAATTGGACGGAGTAACTCATCATTCCGTTGCCGAATTTCATATAAAGATAGTTTTTGGAAAACACTGAAAGCTGAGGGCATTTTAATAGAAAGCCAAAGTTATGGACATTTCTTGAAAAACACTAAAAATTTAAGATATTTTATGGAAAAGATGGAAAGTACGAGAATTTTTAAAGAGAAAATCAAAGTTGAGAACACAAAATATGATTAACTTTCTTTTATTTCTAAACTTTCTCTATAACTTTGAGTGGAGATCGATAGAATGAAATGAACTGAAATTCAGTCACCTATCTCGTAGGGACAATATTTTACGTGGTTCGATTCGTGCATCTCATATTCTCTCTGTCTGTATCTTAAAGGAGATGGTATCAGAAATGGCTATGAAATGGACCAAGGTGGCAAGAACCGGAGCAACGGAGGCCAGGTTCAGCGCCGTTGATCTCAGCACGGTCATGTTCACCATGCCAAAAGGTCGAAACGTTTTGGAGGTTCGTTTCGACTTTCCTACGAAAAATCTCTCTCTATACATGGCTAGCATACCTAAGTATCGCTGCAGTGAAATTCTTCACAAACTGTATAGGGAATTTCTCATTACTTGTGGAGTTCATCTACAGTTTCTTGGTTTTGCAATGTCTAGTTAAAAGAATACCTGTTGAGCCAACCGGAGGCTTATGAGATCAAGATAGGCGACCAGCTCTTCAGAAGACCGGGAGATCCTACGTTCGATGAAGTTTTTCACAAGCTCCAGATGGAGAAGGCTAAAAGCTCCGATGCCAACACCATGAACGACGAGAGGCATCACGAGCTTTAGCAACAGAGAACTACTGCTGTCCCTTAACAGCTCTCCTACTAGATGAGTGAATATTCTCGTTATTTCTACTGACCATATATGACTCATTTCATCTTCCCTGCCTTGTAAAATGTTTACATTCTCAATTTTTATTACACTTTCCTCTGTTTGTGTCATTAATTGACTTGTTCCTGCAGATATCTTAATGTGGTTAATAAACTGTTTCTGCTCATATGATGCAGATTTCTAAGTTCATAAAACTATAGCTGAAACAACATAGATTCAAGAATGTTGTTCAATCAACATAGATTCAGTCCACAGTTACTCTAGTTTGAAGTTGTTAAATGTGTTTGAATAACAAATTAGGACACTAACCCAAAAGAAGATCAGATCACTTGAGCTTATTGCTGAAGTCCGACAGCTGAAGAAGTCGAATTCTGGAGATTCTTGCAGCTTCGTCTCGCTCTTTTTGAGTGTTATAACCCCAATCCCCTGCTTCAATTACTCGAATTAGGAATTCAAATAATGTCATGGATCGGCTAGTAAGTAAAAAATCATCGTACTAATACCTAAATATAGGTTCCATTTGTTCAACTCGGGCTCTTTGATGACATTCTTCAGAGTTGCAAATCGATCTTCAACAAAGCTTTTCAACATAGAGAGTTTTGAAATTCTTTACATGTTCTACTCCAGAAACTAACAGTAGATAAACATATTGAAAGACATTCATAAAAGTTATAATCCAAAGATCTCTTACTGTAGGTTTAGACCCTGGTTTTCCGGCATCTCTTGAAGCTGCTTAAGAACTTTTACTTTAGGGCTGACAGATTTTTCATTCATTAGTCTACTAGCAAGACTACTTCGCATTTAGGTTCGTTTGTATCTTGAAAATACTCACCCGGTTCCCAACCCGTAGATTCTTTCAGGCGGAATAGCAACTCCAGCAAGCTCTCGAAGTAGAGCATCTGCAAAGCGACCCTGCAAAAGAATATACACGAACCAATAAGAAGAAGGCGATCCACAAGAACGTAGTGAGTTTATGCCTTCTGCCTTGTTTGTAGAATATACCTGCTTCGTTGTGACGATGTAGAGCTTGGAACTAGAAAACTTCAAGGCATCTGGAACACCTGGATAAAATCTGCAGGTTATAAACCACCTTGATCAATATATATCAGCAGAAGAAACAACATAAGTTAATCAAGAACATAAACGATTACCTATTTGCACCAATCCATGTCTGGAAATCCCTATCCATCCATTCATCCCTAACCTTTCCAAAAAGATCTATTAGGACATCTCTGTCGTTCTCATCCCACTCTGCCATGATCACGGGCTTTATAGTCGTCCAGTTCTCCAATATTCCCTCGATCGTGAGTCCGTCTGCAACCTTATACAAGGCTAGGTGTCAGCTCAGAAGGCGCAATCCGCAAGCCGGATCCTCTATGTAAGATATTCTATTACATCTACATATGATCCTCATGTGCATGAGGAATTTAGTAGATGCAAATATGAGATGCTACACAATGATGGAATTGAGAGTTTGGCTTGCATAATTTGACCTCGTAAAGTAAAGATTAAGGGCAGGATACATACTGA
The DNA here is from genome assembly GCF_028751815.1 of Salvia miltiorrhiza. Taxonomy (NCBI): domain Eukaryota; kingdom Viridiplantae; phylum Streptophyta; class Magnoliopsida; order Lamiales; family Lamiaceae; genus Salvia; species Salvia miltiorrhiza. The sequence continues at coordinate 53,367,478 of NC_080394.1, read as the reverse complement.
GGACTTCCGAATTGAGGGAATCTTTGTCTCCAACAACAATCTCACGAGTAATAAATTTTCGTATCCAGTTTCTACCACTGGTCGAATCTGAAACAGCAAACAACTTACTTCATTCACCATTGTCAGAACATCTTCTGCAAAGAAAATAAAGAAAGAGAACGAACTTCTGAAGATGCAATTACTCCTAATAAGTAGGGGTCTACATTCGGTTTTTTATTCAGGTTTTGTTAAAACCGAACTAAACCGAATTTATATTTGGTTTAAAGAAACAAATCGAATAAATCAAATCGAATTAATCGAAAATTTTAAAATTTAAACTGAATCAAACTGAAAAATCCAAAAAAGAAAAGAGAGAGAGAGAGAGATTTAAATTAAATTATATTTTTAATCATTATCCATCTTCTATTTCAAGAACATGAAATTGTGAAAATGGGCTAAGGCATTAGGGTTAGAAAATTAATATTGAACCTAACCGAAAAACTAATTTTTTTGAAAGAGAAAAAAAAACCGAACCAAATCAAAAAATCGAACCATATTTTAATATTTCAATTTGGATCGGTTCAAATTATTCGATTTAGTATATTTTGATCACCCCTAGTAATAAGGGAGGCCATCATTTACCAATCAAGATAACTATAAATCAAGCAACGCTACATATACATGTTGCTTATCATATGTCATGTTAACATTAGTTAGACAAGAAAAAAAGACCAAAATAAGCAAATCTAAAGACTGAAGTGCAGCAATGCCAACATTCCTCAAGATCCAAATTCTTGAGCAGAATCTCATCTCATAATTCATAGCTTCGTCGCAGCTTTTCATTGAGCACGCGAGAGATGGAAGGCTATAGCAATTACTGCAACGCAATGCTGATAGAAACAACTATCAATTACTAAAACAAATTGTTGAGAGAAACAGCTGCATTTTTCTTAATTTTAGAGATGCATTTGTTAATCTGACAATTCCAATATTACTATAAATGGAAAATTTCAAATTCTAAGCAATCTAAGAGATAAAGAGCTCGATCAATATTCAAACTTATTCATAAAGAAAAAATAGAAAAAATATTTACTGTATGCATCTGATCAACGATCCAATCCTCTAACTGTGAGTCCACGCCATTGAATAGATTTGGCCATCTTACTTTAGCAGCCTAAAACAGAGCCCCCAAAAAACACAAGTAAATTCGAGAATTGGAAAGAAAATACACACATAAACCCAGATATCATCTAATTATTATATCAATTCAAATTCCACAGAAGTAGATAATTGGAAAGCTGAGAAAAGCTCACACAAATACATTAATATGTGCTTCAATCCAATAGAACTAAATATATCGACAAAAAAAAAGAGTAAAAATCGGCTGGCGAGCAATAAATCATACCAAAATCCATAAAAATTTGACAACATCGAACGCAAAATTGACTGATCGGAACGAAGTAAATGCGAGTAAAAACTAAAATTGCAAAATGGCAAGAAAATTAAACGCCGGTAAGAAATCACTTCAGCAAAAAACCTTGACGGCTGAAAGCGAGCTCTCTCCGCAGCTGTCGCAGAGCACTCCATCAAAATCCAGAGCATAGAGATTCCCCATGACTGTGTGTGATTTTTTCAGGGTGTAGAAATTTTGTAGATAATATTCGATTTATCACCCGCCACACCAGAAAGGCGGAAAGAATAATACTACAAATCGATAGAAGTTAAATTAAATGGGCCTTGAAAAGACGGCCCATGAGTCCATAATAATCTATATACTTCCCAATGTCCACAAAATATTTTTTTTATTTTTATCCATTTACAAAATATTGGATGAAATATTTTTCTAGTTTATTTTTTAAAATAATTTCACTACACGTTAATTATTATTTTTACAATTTTTATATATTCATATCATTGTTATTAATGGACTCACCAATTTTTTTTTAAAAAAACTTTACTAATTATCACCATTCTTTTTAATTTGAAACTCTTTTTTTACTCATCAAATGTACAATTAATTTTTTAAAAAAATTCGTGTTGCCCCCCCCCCCCCCCCCCCCCCCCTAGAAGATTAAGTGTCTATTTGGTTAGAGTGATTAAAGTGTATAATATAACCATAATACTCTAATACATTATTTGGTAAGACTAAGAAGTAGTACGAAATACATGATTCTTTATAAATTTAGAAGTCTGCTGAAATAATGAAGATTTGTGTGATTTTTTATACCACTATAAACCTGAATACGTAAATTGTAATATCAATCTTAATTGTAGCATATATTAATTTATTATTCACTAATTTGCCCTAATATCAATTGAGTGGTATTAGTAAATAGCTTAATTATATGGACATTTTAGGAATTAAAATTTCTATTTATAATGTTAATATATTAGTACCAAACAACATACTCCATCCATCCACTAAATAAGTACTCATTTGAGGGTGACACGGATTTTAAAAAATTGATTAAGTGTGCGTGAGTAGAATAAGTGATCAACTTTTATTGTGAGTAAATTATGTGAGGTACATTTACCAAAAAAAGAAATGAATATTCATTTGATCGACGGACCAAAACATAAATATGAGCACTCATTTCGTAAATATAGGGCATTATATTATATATATAGGGAGAGGTTCAAGAAAGAACCACTAAATAAAAGAAGAACGGAGAATAATTTTCAACCATTCGATCATCAAGATCTACAGTGGATGCATCATCTTGTTGGATGAATGCAGATCCTGGGTTCGAATTCTGAAGGGAGCAATTTTTTTTTACTTTTTTGAGTGCATTAATTTTAACAGCGAATTATACTGGATGCATTAGATTTGATGGTTCTCACGTTCTCACAAATAATGTAGTTCTCTCTAGAACCACACCCTCTATATATATATATATATATATATATATATATATATATAGAGAGAGAGAGAGAGAGAGAGAGAGAGGTTCAAGAAAGAACCACTAAATAAAAGAATAACGGAGAACCATTTTCAGCCATTCGATCATCAAGATCTACGGTGGATGCATCATCTTGTTGGATGAATACAGATCCTGGGTTCGAATCCTGAAGGGGGCAATTTTTTTTATTTTTTTGAGTGCATTAATTTTAACAGCGAATGCATTAATTTTTACAGTTGATGCATTAGTTTGATGGTTCTCACGTTCTCACAAATAATGTAGTTCTCTGTAGAACCACACCCTATATATATATATATATATATATATATATATATATATATATATATATATAGATATAGATATTAGAGTCAATATATGAAAGTAGCCATTTTCTTTTAGTAAACTTAAAATTTACCCACATAAAATAAAAAAACTACCCACACCTAATTTCTATCTCTCACTCCCCTCTCTCTCTGTGGAAAATTTTACGCTAGGCACTATGTACCGCGCATATTGCACGAGATTCAAACACGTCGCAGACCGCATATTATGTCCGGTTTTTTTAAATGAACCCAGACCGACTACCAATTAACCCAAAACTGCTGGTACAATCCAAAATGTGGGATTCACTGTTTCGATGTGGTTTTTTGTAGCATGGTTGTAAATTAAACACGTATATCATTTTATTTTGAGGTTGAAACTGAAGGGTTACTTTGTAAACTTGGAATTAACAGTTGTAGTTAGTGTTTTTCGCTCTACTCCACAGAAGAGACAATGTCGAAGCCTCCTACAGGTATAATGTTTTATTTGCTATGTTTGTTCCATATTTCCTCATCTTATTTACGCATATATTAAGAAATGTGATTGTATGTGAATTATGCTTGTATGTGAATTATGCTAGGTGGAGAGTTCATATGTTTATCCCAATTGTGGTATTTGGAGGAGATTCGAGAATCATTATCAGTTGCGAACTTTTCTAATATGAAAACATCGTGTTTTGCCCATCTATTTAGTGCTCGTGATATAGACTTTGTACTAGAATTGTACAACGTTATGTGTCATGGAAGTTAACTTTTGCGATAGATTGGTTGAATTTGGTCAGGCGAATTTCTGCCTATTCAGTGGTTTGAAATGTAAAGGTTCTTTGACACTACCCAAAACTTCAAAATTTCATGGGTTAGCTTTCGACTCGCGAAAGGATTTGGTATTTGATGATATTCGGGCTGCATTTAGGAATGAATGTGAAAAAATAAAAGGCAATTCAGTTCGCAGTTTAAAACTTGGCTACGTATATATTGTGTATGGGTTGCTAGGTTTGAGGGACATTTAGTGATGGGATTCTTGATTTGGGGTTCTTACATTTGATGGATGACTCTAAGAAAATGAATGATTATCCATGGGGTAGAGTTTGTTACAAGAATCTGGCACGGGAGACACATTGTGCGAGACGTTGTATTTCAAGGTTGGAATCGGAAAATAGAAAAGTAGAAATGGAAGTTGGTGGATTCGTAAGTGTTATGCAATGTTGGGTTTTTAAGGTAATCCCCACGCTTGGTACATACTGTGCCACATTGATGCATAACCATTTAAAGACATTTCCTAGGATGGTGAGATGGTCTGTAGTAAGAAGCAATGTGGGGAGTTACAATGAAATGTGGAAGTATTTTTTGCGTGACAAAGGTTGTGATCCTGTAAATATATTTTGATAGATGTTATTTTTCCAACGCCTTGTCTTAATTGATAATCCCATATTTGATATGCAATACATGTTCCAGGTTTCAATTATTATGACCACGTCAGAGAAAAAAGAGATGCACAAATTGGGGATCCCGGCAACAATGCGATTGGCTTGTCCATGTACTCTAATTGACTTATCAAAATCCGTTGGCAGGAGACTAGATTTTGAGGAAAGTACTTCAAAAGTACCGTCTAGAGATAAGAAATTGGGTAAGAGGAAGGAATCGCCTATATGTAGCTCAAAAGTACTCGTCCAGCCCGATGGATTGCACTCTGTCGGGCAATGCATCAAAGATGAAAGGTGTTAGCTCAAATTACCCTTCATCTGCCGTTATAGGCAATTCCGAATTCCTTGATCTGACCCCTCAAAACCGCATCGTCGTCGCATGTGATGTGGATGTGAGTATGAGTATTCATGGTTTATTATATATCTTGTTGTATGGAGTTTGCGTGTGATCATGTGAGTATTCATAGTTGACTATTTTGTTGTATGGAGTGTGCAATGTGTATAACAGCAAGGGTGAAGGAATAAATATTTGGTTTACACCTCAGGAAATAAAGTCATTGCTCTTGAAGTTGAAGGGTCAAGTTGATAGTATTGAAGATTTTGTTAAGCAACAGTTTTCAATATTGGCAAATTTGATTGTGAAATCACTATCGCCTGTTATACTTAGTAATGGAGATGGTTTGGGAAGGGTTACTATTGCCAAAGAGAATTGTTCCCCCGCGTTGGAGGACCAAGTTAGTGATTTGAAATCACAATCAGTAGGTGCTACCAACAAAATTTGGTGTGTACTTGTTCAAATACAAATGACGAGTCGGTGAATGCAGACGTGAATATTGTTAGTAAGGACTGTCAACTAAATAGTACAACGTGTGGTATCGTTAAAAAGGTTGAAGCTGGTCTAGATAGACACCGAAATAGTATTTATGATCATAAGTTTGGAACGTTAATATACGACCCTAATGACACTGATTACAATACGACTGAATTGAAGTCATATGAGGATTGGTTAGATGCCCCACTGGAGTCTCGTAGGTAATATTTTAATATTAGATAACTATTGAGTTATATATTGGCAAATTTAGATGATTAATATGAGCATAACACTATGTGCAGGCCAAAGCTTATACGGCTACCAACGGATATTCTTTGTTTTACGGATGAATCATGGTTCGACATATTATGGAAGCCCGACGGTTGGCTAGAGAATACGGTTTGTCCAGTTTTTTAAGAGCATTATATATGTAAAGTTAATTTGATAATAAATAGTCATACGTGCATATTCGCGATGTAATTAAGTATGTATTTTTTGAATTATTATAACTTAATAATGCAGCATATGGACGCCCTCGTTAATTTGTTAATCATCTAATATGACAAAGAAGATAGAATATGCAAACCACGTAAGTGGAGTGCAATGGAGTTCACATGCTGGGTATGATTCTTTGATCTCCCTTCATGTTTATTATTTGTAAATGGTTGTATCACCCAGACACTAATACAATGTATGTTCATGACTGATGGAATAGCATGCAGAGCATTTACATGCCTCAATTTATTTATATAAGTATATGTGTGCCTAGGGGTGTCGATCGGTTCGGGTTCGGTTACCCGTACTCGAATTTTCGGTTACCCGAACCCGAAATTGTCAAATTTCAATAACCGTTCCCGAACCATTTTCGGAGTTCGGTTACCCAATACCCGCTTCGGTTAACCAATTGAGTTATTTGGGTATCCGAAATACCCATTTCAAAAATAAAATTAAAATAAATTGCTAGTTAGAGGATTTGAACTCTAGTTTCCAGAAAATACACAGAGCAATTTATCCACTAAACTAAAGCTTATTCTTGTACATTAAATATATCATAATTTTATTTTAGCTAAGAATTGATTTAAGAAAAAAAATAATAATAACGACAACAATGCATAATAACTCATATTAACTAGCCAACTAAATTCAACCTGTCAACATACCACCAATATCACCAACATGAATAAAAACACAATGTCAGAAGTTTTCCTCTTCTTTCCTGTAGTAACAGTAGCTTCTGTATGTGACTGAGATTGAGGTTATTCTTCTCCATCTGGATTTGCATTTGGAGGGACATTTGAACCTTGTTGAGTATGAGCTTGTGAAGCTTCCATTTTATCTACAAAAGTTAAGATACAATTCTAGCTCATAAGTATATTTCGAATCTAATTCCCAGCAAATAAGTATAAGCAATTCAAAACAAATCTACAAAAAGAGTACTGCAAAAGTTATTGGCAACTTAGCAAGTATTTCAAAACAAACAAATCCATGAACAATTATTTCAGAATAGCAATTATTTCAGAACAACAATTCAACACAAAAAATTCATAACAAAATATCAAAATCCCAGCAGATATAGCAACTTAGCAAGTATTTCATTGAAACAAATCCATGAATAATTATTGGCATTTATGAACAATTCTACAAAAAGAGTACAACATCACAAGTCACAACAAATTCAAAACAAATCAAACGAATTGAATCTAATGCCACCAGGCCCACCACTATCACTCTAGATCACAACAAATTCAGCAATTATTTCATTGAAATTCAGAGTTTAATTTCGAAATCATCACCCATCACTCATCAGAGGTTAATTTCTAAATCATAAGCAATTTCTGAATTTGCAAGATATAGCAAGAGGCTAATCAATAGAGCTCAAACCCTACCTGTCGGACTGCCGGTTGCAGGAGCTCGGCGGCGCGGCCTGGGCAGGAGGCTGGAGCGGCGGCCTTGTCGCGCAGCAGTCGCGCAACAGTCGCGGCGCTTAGGCTGCAGGGCGGCGGACGGAGGGCGGTGGATATCGTCGGACGTCGGAGAGGTGAAGGAGGCGGACGAGATTCAGGGAGCTGGGAGGAGGCGCAAGAATTAGGGTTCTTCCTTTAGGATTCTAAAACTAATTTTCTAATCTAAATTTCTAATTTTAATTTACAAATATATTATATATGATATATATATATATATTAAATAATTAATAAAATAATGTTCGGTTATTCGGTTAACCCGTTCGGTTTTTCGGGTTAACCGATAATCAAAATTTTCAAAAAAACAATAACTGAAACCGACCCATTACCCGAAATTTTCGGTTATTGGATACCCAAACCCGAGAATTTCGGTTCGGTTAATTGGATACCCAAAACCCGATAACCATTTAGACAACCATATGTGTGCCAATTTGATTAATAACTCCCAACATGTTCCACCTTTAATTTATTTATTTATCGTATTTCCTTTCATCAGTAATTTATTGTATTTTATTTCTGTCTAACTTCATTTCTAAAAAAAAAAAACATATAGCTACACCATTATAAAAGGCTGGCATGTTGTCCATCTTCACAATACTTGAAGAGCCACTACGCCAAAAACGCACATACATAACACAACATAGATAACGGTTTTTTCAAAAACCGTTATCTATGTAGTGTTTTGTATATGCATAGATAACGGTTTTAAGTAATGCGTTATCTATTAGTCACAAAGATAACGGTACTCCTTAACCGTTATGAAAAGCGTTATATATGCGCATCTATTATAACGGTTATTTCTACCGTTACGAAAACTGTTATGTAAGAACATGGATACATAACGCTAAGCTTGAACCGTTATGCAAAACGTTATCTATGAGCGAGTCTATTATAACAACAATGTAAGCGTTAGGAGAACCGTTATATATCAATGTTTTTAACAACGGTTATTTCGTCCGTTACTAGGACTGATATGTATGTGCATCATTTTTTTTTTCATTTTTTTTAGTTTTTTTTATCAATTTATTTTTTAAAAACCATAATATATCTATTTTATTAATCAAAAAGTTGTTTATCTAAACATTAAAAATAAGAAAAAAATTATTTTAAAATATCATTTTAATGGATTAAAAGTAAACATTATTATAAATTAACTGTTATGAATTATATATATATATATATATATATATATTTGCTAATTTCAATAAATCTAAAATATTAAAAAATAAATTAAATTTAACTTAGATAAATATTTAAAATAATGCTTGTTTAATCTTGTTCTCTTTCAGCTTCAACGTCGAATGAAGATTGCTGAATTGAAGCAGATTTGTACTAGACCTGATGTTGTTGAGGTTGCCACTGAATTTCTTAAAAGTATTTTATATCGATCTAGCTTCCACCTATTTTTGCCTTCGTACAAGCCTTTGTCTGTTAATCCTTGTAGACTTATAGATTGACCAGCACCAACCTTTTTATCTTTAAATAATTGGCAATGTTATGATGCAAGCTATGATATGATTGGGTTATTAGAGTTCTTATGTGTTTTAACAAAATACTGGGAAGGGATGGAGCATTTTTGAGTAATGCAAGGCCGATTATTAGCTGTTATTGGCTGGATATATTATTACTTCCATGATCAATTTTATGATTAGAGTAAGTGACGGGTTTTATGATGCAAGGAAAAATTAGTACAAGTTATTGACATGATGGATATTGCTTGTGATATGTGAATTTTTTTTTTTGTGCAGGACCTGCTCAAGCTCAGAACTTGAGGGATTCACTTGCTGAAGTAAATTCTAATATTGTTCTTAAGGTAATTTTTTTTGTTTTATCACTAAGTCAACCTCATAATGTGGAAGAGATTTTTAATTGCGACTCCGTGTGTGCGTCTAGCTGTGTGGAGACTCACAGACTTCTCTTGGTATGGTCATTCCTTTTTTTTGCGTTATTGAATCATTGTGAAATTTTAGTAATTTAGTTAATTTGACAGCAACTATTTGATGGGAAAGAGAGATCTTATATATGCATTTTAAAGGTATATCAGATGACATTTAATAAAGGTATACATAATTGAAATCAGTGAGTTGATTAGTCATCTATTTTTTATAATGTTAGTAATTATATGATGCTACCAACATTGGACAAGCAAAGCTACAGTGGTTATGGGAACGAGTGGTGCTGGAAAATCGTGAGTCTTACAGTTCCATCTCATATTCCTCTTCCTCTTGTCATTACTTAAGTTCACCTTAATTAATTATGTAAATTTTTGGTGTGATGGGGAGCAGAATAATTGTAGTTCTTTGGAATGATTTGGTGCTGGTGTTGCTTCACTTCTAGGTGAGTACTTGCTCTGTTTCCTGTGTTTGAATGCCATCGTAGCTTAAATACGTTTATTGCCATAAACTTACTGTAGAAAAAGCATGCATTTGTTAACGGGAGAGATCATTGGGAGAATGTCCGGTGATACGATCCTCATTTTGTAGAGGATGGCTCCTAGCGATTGTGTTGTGTACGTGCAACATTCTTGCACTTGGTATAGCAGGTGAATTTTCGGTTGTACTCATGGGGAAAATGGCAACCCTTGGACATGATGTTATTATAGCTATCTTGCTGATATTCTTGGTTGGCTCTTTGTATGCTTTTGTGGCAGGTTTGCGGTGGATTAAATGAGCCGTACGTTGAGCTGAAGAAGCTCGTGAATTCATAAGAAAAATTGTACTAGATGGCTAGCTAGTTGCATATTTAATATATTTAGTATTTTTGTAAGGCATAATAGTATTACATGGAGCATTTGTTGAATTTTGACTATATTCAAACGATGTATGAATTCTTTTTTATGATAATAATATATGAATTTTGATTATTTTGTTTTAGAATCAATTTTATTTATTGAAATAGTAAATAAGGAAAATTGTGAAAAATAAAAAATATGTTGAAATCTAAGAAATCATACATAACGGTAAAGAATTGTTATGTATAAGTGTAAAGATAACGTATAAAAATGGACTTTTATAACAGTCAGAGCCGTTATGTAAAACAAGATAGATAACGTAAATAATTGTGTTATGTATTTGGATTATAACGTTATGTAAAATACTATAGATAACGGATTTTATCCGTTATGTATGTGCGCCACATACATAACACCACTATACTTAACGCAAGTTTTTCCGCATAGATAACGGATAAAATCCGTTATGTATGCGCATTTTTGGCGTAGTGAGCACAACATCCCAAATAAATTATTCTACTAGTCTTGCCGATAAGGTATATGAATCTTGCTTCAGTACGTATTTCGTTATAGTTACAATTCTTATATGAAATTCCAGCTGTGTTCATATGGTCGAAATTACCTTTTTTTTTTTACAGGATGTCCACCATTCAATGCTTCTATGCTCGGACACTCAATGAGAGCATTCAGGTTTCGACGTCATTACTTGGCCATCTTGAGAACCATAACAAACTAGATTTGGCATCAACAAATATTCATCGCTTTGTGGCAATTCTACGGGTCGCCGACTTAGACCTTTGTTTCGACACAGAGCGTATTGGTCGAGAAGAATTCGTCGTGCCTATGAATGCGCCTCGCAAAATTAGTCGTTTTCGGTGTCTCATATGCCACAAGGACACACATCGCAATATGGAGCATCAGCTATGGTGTGGTTTCAATTTGTACTAAATAAGATACGTGTCACACTGTCATACATGCATGCAATTTGCCATATGTATTAAACTTGAATTTTACACTCGTTTTTTTCGCAATTGGATAGGTTGTGGCCATATGTTTGGCGCTAGCTGCATTAAAAAACGGTTGGAATGGCCAGAATTTCGTGAGGTATTATATATCTTCCAAATAATACATACTTTCTATTCTCATTAATGAAGATGAAATTGACCCATACATGTCGAATGTTAAACGTCAGTGTCCCTCATGTACAATTCGCACAGAATTGGAAGATGTTCGTCTCATTGACATCGAACAAGTGTGGAATCTCTCGCCTTTTTCAATTTCTTTATAGCATATAGTTGCAGACCATGCAACTCCTATATTTAATATGTCGTCTACAGCTTCCACAGTCCAAGTGTACCGAAATGTACGAAGCAAGTGAGTTCATACACCGCTGCCCTTACTTCTTCGCGTATTGCAATATCGTTCGAATTGGATGCCTCATAAGCGACATAATCGTTGACGTCGAAGTCACGCACTCTACGCCGGATCCATCTGTCCTTGGGAGTATTAAAGATGAAATACAACAAATCCAACGCCAAATTTTCGAAGTGAATACCACAGACGAGAGGGATTTACACCATTTCAATTACCACGTCATGACCTTGTTACGTTGTGGGATATGTGACAACCCGACGAGCACAAAGGACATGCATATGGCATGGTTTGTATTTTACATTTATTTTTTTTCGTAAATGTCATACAATCTTGGAAGCACCTATTATGTTTGTTCATAAAACTGACATGTAACATTTTTTAGTAGCTGTCTGTCGTACGGTCACGTCTTTGAACTTGAATGCATGTTGGAAATCAGTCGCCATACAACAAATACAAATGTGGTGATTTATGTCTAATTGTTCTAATTTTGGGGGTTTGCATGTGCATATTTTAAGTTAAATCTTCTGGAAATTGGTGCGTTTTATGGTTTGTTTTATGCTTTGCAGGAGATTTAGATTTTATAGATGGAAGAGTGTAATTTTGGAGATTTTGGGTTAAGAATGGCGTTTTTAGGCACACTCTGGTGTACAGAGCTGAAAAGCCCGCGCCAGAGCCGAAAAGCCCGCTGCAGAGCAGAGCAGAGCTGCGAGGATAGCTCTGTAGCATAGCAGAGCTGACTTGCAGAGTCAGAGCTGAAGTCTCCAGAGCTGAACTTCCCTATGCAGAGCTAAAATCTCCAGAGCAGAACAAACTTGTCAGAGCATAGCTAAATAAACAGAGCTAAATCATCAGAGCTAAAGATTGCCAGAGTCAACTTATGCAGAGCTGACTTTCAGCTCTGCACTACTCGCCAGATCTGAAATGCAGAGCTGAACTATGCAGAGCGCGCTAATTTCAGCTCTGCCATATTCAGAGCGCGCTAATTACAGAGCTGACCTTTAGCTCTGCACTATGCCTTTGCAGAGCTGACTTTCCAGAGTTCACTTATGTTGCCAGAGTACACGAATTCTCGCCAGAGTTGAGATGATTTGCAGAGCACGCTGCCAGCTGGATTACCTTTGAGTTCACGATTCTATTTCCTTTAGAGTCCAACTTTGCAAGGCCGATTTTGATGCTAATTAGGGTTGAAAGAAGTCTATAAATAGGGCCATACTTTTCATTGTAAAATATATCAATTCCTTTTGCCCTAATCTTCGTTCACCCTTGAGAGAGTTATTCTTCCGCAAGGCAACCAAGATTTAGGCGTTTTTCATGCTTTCCTAGTTTCTTTAAGTTTTTGAGTTTTTAGTTCTAGTTTGCTTTCAAGTTAGTTTATTTAGTTTTTGTTTCGAAGGTGTAATCACGTGACATATTTCATCCTCGTGACGTTTACGGTATTTCATATTTAATTCAATTTATTTTGTATAATCATGTTTATGCTTTTCGTTTATGTTTATGATTTCCTTTCAATTATGCAATTTAAATTATGCACTTTCGTTTCACGCCTAGATTAGAAGGTTTTTAATTTACAAGTCTTTAATTTCTTAAGTTTGAATTTATTTTAAGTTGTTTAAATCTTGCCTAGGGTTTTCATAGTTTCTTGCCTAGATTAATTTACAAGTTTAATTTTACTTTCCGAGTTGAGTTTAATTTACGAGTTCTATTTCTAAATCAAACGTTTACTGCTTTCTTTACTGTTTTTCTGCGATACAATTAGAAGCCCTTAAAGATCTTCCTTGAGAGATGACACTGGGTCAACTTACTATCGCTAGGATGTCCTTGTTCTATTGCAAGTCAACTTAGAGGTGTTTCTAGTTGAGTCATGTGGCTATTGCATTACTTTCGAATAATGCATACAGTTTCATGCTTTGCATCCAATATTTTTCTAAGTAAATATTGGACATCACCAAATTAATCTTGTCCTTGTTTTGTGAAGTGTCCGATTTGTTCGATGACCTGTCGTCACTCCGAACTTCGGGTTATCTACCTGGACGAGGTTAGTTTTAAATTTGTATGTTAAAATGCATAATATATGTTGTTGGTTGTTCCCTATAGTGTAACTAACATGTTATGTCATTTTCATTTTATTGTTCGACTAGGTTTGACACCCATAAACCAATTGTTATACTGAAATTAAATTGGGGTGGCATGTGATGCCCGACTATTGATGATGGTCGGTTGCGGAAGATTTAATGAAGACTATTGTGAATTATTGTATGTTTATGGTTTTTTAGACCATCACTGTTAAGCGCTATTGTTAGTGTTTTTCTATGTTATGCTATTTATTTAATGTTATTCAATGTCGAATTCTGTATTCAAAAATTTAAGTGAAGTCATTATCCACTCCATGCAAGCCCCGTGCCTTCAAATATTTGTAGGACGTGCAAACGTACGTACAATTGAGCTTTCTCATGAAACAGGGTTACGTCAGCTACAAGCATGAAGATTAATCACTAGATGATATAAAACCCAATTTAAATTCTCGCTAAAACAAAAAAAGCACGCGAGATAGCAATATTTTATAAAAAAACATAATTTTAAAATAGTGGTGGTTTCGATAAAATTGCACTAGAATCCGTGGTTGACTTCTGCATGGATGACACGTGTTTCGTCCATTTATTGAATCGCCGATAATATTATTTATAGTTGTGAATTCACGCGAATTCACGACTAACAATATTTCTAGTTGTGAAATTATTTAAAACTTGAATTCACGACTAATAATATTTATAGTTGTGAATTCACGACCAACAATATTTATAGTTGTGAATTCACTCGAATTTACGACTAATACTATTTATAGTTGTGAATTTATTTAAATCTTGAATTTACGATTAATACTATTTTTAGTTGTGAATTCAAACTTTAAAACTCAAATTTACAACAAAAAAAATTCTGGTTGTGAATTCGACTGAGTGTGAAATGCGCGGATTTTTTAAAGGGTAATTTTTAAATTTTTATATGCAAGGGTAAAATGGTAAGTGTGGGTATTTTTTAAAGTTTTTATTTTAGTGGGTAATTTTTAAGTTTACTAAAAGAAATATGCTATTTTCAACCACTCTATATTTTAATGTATTTTATCAAACATTTTATTAATATGACATATATTAAATGCCACCCTAGTCAAACATATCATACATATTCTCATATACCAAACTAGGGAAAATTGTGTACCTAATTTTTCTTGCTATTATGATTTTTTTTTAAGGCTGACCAAATTGAAAGTTCCTTCAATTTTTCATAGTGAAAAAAAGGGTTAAGTACCAAATTCCTCCTATCGATGGCATCCATATCGCGTATATAGTCAGGGTCAAAGCTACATACTACCTCAACGTGGCAAAATCGCATCAATTTTTCCCCTGCCACTTAACAGACGTTAACACCGTTAGAATAAATATTTTTATAATTTTTTTATTAAAGTGGGCCCCTATCGTTGCACCCCTATTGTTATTGTTGTCGGAAAACTAGACTCACTCACACAACGATATGGCCGGCCATGGCTATTCTGTGGTTGCCGAGGGTTCAAGGTGAGGGATTGATTAGGAGTCTGGGGTTTCAGGGTTTGGCGTGAAGGTGTAGTGGCTGGCTCTGTTGGTTGTTGTGGTCACCGGAATCAAGGGGGCGGTGTCAGATTGGAGACTAGGGCTCACATGCAACGACGCCGCTAGAACCACAAACGGTGGCTGCATACGGGCCGTGGAGAGAGAGAAAGAAGGGTGAGAAATGAGGGAGGCTAAGGCACGGTGGCAGCTCTGCCGCTGCTGCCCAGCCAAGGACGGGCAAAGAAAGGGAGATGAGGCGACGACTGGGTGGCTACGGTCGCCGGAGGATAGAAAGAGATGAGGCGATAGAGGTGCAGTGGGCGGCTCTGCTGGTTGTTGTGATCACCGGAATCAAGGGGGCGACGTCAGATTGGAGACTAAGGCTCATAGGCGGCGGCGACTGGATGGCTACGGTCGCCGGAGGACAGAGAGAGATGAGGCGACGGTTGGGTGAGCGGCGGCCTTCTCCGCCGCATGATGTGAATTGTTGCCGGAAAATACAACGATAAGGGCCCACTTGAATTAAAAATAAAAATATATATTTATTCTAAGGGTGTTAACGTCCGTTTAGTGGCAGGGGGAATTTGGTGCGATTTTACTACGTTGAGGTAGTAAGCAGCTTTGACCTTAACTATAGGGTCCTATGCGCGATAGGGATGCCATCGATAGGGAGCAATTTGGTACTTAACCCTTAAAAAAAAACAATGAGCTTTCCATATTTCCTAAGTTACTTCCAATTTTTTCTTCTTAACTCACTTATATATTTCCTCAAAAAAAAAAAAAAAACTCACTTATACATTTATTTT
Organism: Salvia miltiorrhiza; assembly: GCF_028751815.1. Lineage (NCBI taxonomy): Eukaryota > Viridiplantae > Streptophyta > Magnoliopsida > Lamiales > Lamiaceae > Salvia > Salvia miltiorrhiza. The sequence continues at coordinate 53,351,591 of NC_080394.1, read as the reverse complement.
ATTTGACCTCCACTTATTTATATATATATATATATATATAGGGGCGCGCTCCAGTGAGACCCTCTATTTTTCGTGTAACATGAGTACAATGAATAAGACATATAATACTAATGAACAAAACGTATATCTAATGAACAAGATGTATATACTGATGAAAAATAAAATTTAAAAAAATCATAATGAATAAGACATATATACTGATGAACAGGGTCGTATATACTGATGAACAATGCAGTATATAGTGATGAATAACAAAATTTAAAATATTCTGCTCCCTCCAGGATTCGAACCCTGCGAAAAAAATCACCCTCCAGATACAATATCAGCCATAGAATTGATAAAATAAACGCACCAGATCGTACCCTAGATCTCACTAAAATTAGGGGGTCTCATTGGAGCGGCCCCATATATATATATATATATATATATATATATATATATATATATATATATATATATATATAGGGGCGCGCTCCAGTGAGACCCCCTATTTTTCGTGAAACACTAGGACAATGAATAAGACATATAATACTAATGAACAAAACTTATATCTAACGAACAAGATGTATATACTGGTGAAAAACAAAATTTTAAAAATTGTTAATGAATAAGACATATATACTGATGAACAAGACAGTATATGCTGATGAACAATGCAGTATATACTAATGAATAATAAAATTTAAAATATTTTGCTCCCTCCAGGATTCGAACCCTGCAAAAAAAATTCTCCCTCCAGATACAATATCAGCCATAGGATTGATAAAATAAACGCACCAGATCGTACCCTAGATCTTACTAAAATTAGGGGGTCTCATTGGAGCGGCCCCCTATATATATATATATATATATATATATATATATATATATATATATATATAGGGTTGGGTTAAAATAAAAACCACCCTTAAGATAAGAATGTAGAACTAATCTACACCCTTAATCAAATATAATTTAATGGCCACGATTAATTGGTTTAAATATGTGATTAATTATCGAGTTGCACCATAATGTGTAGATGCATTTCATTGTATAATTATCTATATGCACATGAGTAACTTAAGAACATAAATAATATGCACAAAAATGTGAAACTAATATGCACTACAACAAAAAACAATATGCACCATAATACATAATAAGGATATAAAAAAATCGTATAATAAATGCATATCCCACACTACAACACACGTTTTTCATATAAAAGTTGAAATCACATAACAAACACACACATAAACATAATTTGATATACACATTAGCACAAATTTAATAGCATGAATCTACATTAAAAACTTGTTTGTTTATTTTTTCAAAATACCAAACCAATGCTCACGCAATGACAATATATCTCAAAAAAAAAATTACAGAACTGATTTGCACAGAACCACAAATTAATATGCACTACAATACATACTAAACCGCATTAATCTATCAAACAAGAAGGAATCATTGAATTCATTTATAGCGCAACAACATCAAATTCTACAATTCACCTAACCGGTCTCAACCATTTTGATTGCTAATGGAAGAACAATAAATTAAAATGAAAACATAAAGAAGCAGCAGATTTAAAAACCATACATGAATATCTAAACTCCATAAAAAACGGCACTAAGATAACAGTTAATATTTAACCCCACGTTAATTATAAGAAAAAAATTAATACAAAAAATACAATTAATATCAAAATATACCAAAATAAATGGACAAGATTGGTTCTACGTTCTTACGATAAGGATGATTTTTATTTGAACCCTCCTCTATATATATATATATATATATTACGATCATATACATATTGGAAGTGCCGTTTTATTTTGTGCCTTACGGCTTCTTGCATTATATATTCTCATTTTATTTTAAATACTTATTTGTGAATTCTTAAGTATATTTTTAACTTTATTTATTCTGTATTCTAAAAAAACAAATAGTACAAAAGTTTCTTAACTATTTTATAATCCTATTTTTATTTTTATTTCAAATTTAGGATGACACATCATTTTTTCAAGAAACTTCGTCAATTAAAAACATAAATAAAAATATACTTACACGTTTAAATAATTAGTGAATATTGATAGGGTCAAAATTTAAAATACCCACCTTCATAACTTATCTATCAAAAATACCCACTTTCACAAAACACATATCAACCATATCCAACTCATTATTAATGCCAAAACTACCCCTCAACAAATCCTCAATAAATCCATCATTAAACCATTTCATGTTCAAATTATCATAATTCAATTAAGAAATAATCAGGCCCAACATGCTTCCGTACAACTTCGAAATAAATCTTTAATTTAAACCAACATTATACCTTTATCGACTGGTCTTCTTCAGGAGTCGGTCTTGTTGCGTTTTACGGCTCGTCTGCCCACCCGGCACGCACCAACCACACACTCGCAAGAGATGGTTGCAACCATTCTCCTTCACTAAGTGTCGACTCAATACTTTGTTGAAAAAATAAAGAAAATATTTTTACTAAACCGGAATAGTTGGACAAAAACTAAGTGTTTATAGAGGAATTATATAAAATTTAATTTATTTCATAAAATACTCCCCAAGGGAGGAGACTAACTTGTTTTAGCTACTCATAGTAGCTAATACTTGTGTACATAAAAAATAAAAGGAACTAAAACTTAAAAAACGAACAACTTTGAAAATAAAAATACAAAGATAATTTCTAGAGAGAGGAAGTGGTGTGTGAAAAATGTTGTGAATTTTCGATGATCTTCTTCTCTCAAGCACTTCGGTTTATATAGAGGTTTGATCCCCTCTATAATTGCTTGGTTGTTGGCCTCGGATTCCATCCTCGTGGCCAGCTTGCTTGAATATGACATCCACCTTCTTTTGTCGGCCTTGATTGCCGACACTTTGTTAGTGGCATCACATGGTGCTGGACCCTTTCTTTATCGCCTTGTGATAATGCTGGTAGGGGCCGGCTACTTTTCTTTCCACTCACTTTTGTCCTGGAGCGTTTGGTGAGTGGTTCTCCTGTACTTCCACCCACTTTTGTCGTTTCTTTTGTGGGTGCGATCCTTGCTGTGAATCACATGATTCACTTAGCTTTGTCGGCCACCTTCCTTTTTTGGTGCCCGGGGTGTCCTTCCCTTTGGAGTCTGATGCTTATCATGTTCATCAGACCGGAACCTCCTTTTATCCGGCTTTGGAAAGAATCCTTTGCCGAATTCTGGCTCCTTCTGCGATGAGCATTGATCGCAGATTTTCTCGATCCAATGGCCTAGATGAGCCATATTGCAAAACTTGCGACGAGTCTCCTGGCTCCCCGCAATCTTATTCTTCCAAATCATTTGCCGTTTCTTCTCGAAGGATTCTTCGGCAAAAGGAGTTGTTGTTCCTGTCATGGTATTAACTAGGAACGTTCCCAGATCCGAGCTTTGATAGAACTTGAATCTGGACTTCATTTTGTCCATCTCTGTGAGACAGACCCATAGACCCCATGCTCGTCTAGTGGAGATTTGATCCTCCGTGAATGTTGAGACGATTGCGGCCTGGAAGTCGGGAACTTTGATCCTGTTAAGGGCTCCCGTATCAGGTCTCCGAAGCTTAATGAAGTGAAAAGCTTCACGGATTCCTTTTCCGACTGGCTCTGGCGCTGCACTGAAACAGTACAATTCCAGAACATCTCCCCTTTTGAGGGACTCGTTGTTCTCCCATGTGTCGAACACCGTTTTCTGGATCCATTTTGGTAGACCCTTGATTTCGGTGAAGGCTGGGGTGGTGGTATAAACTGAGGCCAAAGCCCCAAACTCATACCATTCCTTGACATCGTTTGGATTGGCTCCTGGAGTCGTCCAAACCCTTGGATATTTTCCGGCAACATCAACCCGGCAATTTCCCGGATTAATACCCTTCCTTGTGAGAAGTTTCTCCCACCTGTCCTGGTACATCTGCCAAGATGGAGAAATTTCAAAAAAGTCAGTATCAACCTTAATTTGGCCTGTCATGGGCCTAAGATTGATCTCTCCCTCTTTTACCCCAGAGGTGGAGGGTTGACATGTTGATTCAGGGTGTGACCCCTTAACAACATCTTTTCCTCGAGAGTCTGGCTGTGAAACCATTGTCTTAGGACTTGTGCTAGGGGTACTTGAATCCCCTGCTACAGGTAATCCGCCCTGTACGAAAAGCATTGCTTTAGCCCGATTTTCACGGACAGCGCGCAAGAGCTGCTTGTTTGTTGCTTCCTGAAGATTGAACATCTTCATGAAACATACATCGATTCGGTTAGATACTTGAGCTTCATCAGCCGCTTGTATCTTCCCTGCTTGTTTGGTATGTAGCACACACTTGTGCCACTCTTGTTGTAGCAGCTCTAGACTTTCAAAGAGCTGCCCCTGTATTGCCTCGATGGCCTCCACTTCAGGGAGCTCCATCCCTTGTAAGGAAATCTGCAAGAACATTCTGATCAGATTTCAAAATGACAATATCATAATCATAATATTGGCATTCTGCTTGCCATCTAATCAATCTAGCCTTTTCAGGTTTAGATTCAATCTTTTTAGTTAAGAAAGCTTTAACGTTGGTGTTATCCACTTTCAAAACAAATTTTTTAGCAAGTAAGAATAGCGGCCATTTTTTGAACGCTTTCCTGACTGCAAAAAACTCTTTCTCGTTTATGTGCCATCGCACAGCCTCGTCGTTGGAGAAAAGACCGCTACAATATCTGCAAGGTTCTTCTCCAAAAGGGGTGATCTTTGTGAGCACTGCTGCCCACCATGAATCACTCGCGTCGGTGTAGAGGACCAAGTCATCCTCGTCTTGTGGTATCGAAAGTTTCGGGAGATTTTTGCAAATCTCTTTCAACTTCTTCATACCCTCCCGATGTTCCTCCTTCCATATGAATGGAACATCTTTCTTCAGTAGTGGACTGAAGATCTTTCTGTGTTCTGCAAGGTTTTTGATAAACATCCCTGCAAAATTGACAACTCCGAGAAAGCTTTGGAGCTGTTTTTTCTCCTTGAGATCCTCCGGAAATCCCTGGACTTTTTCCACAATATGATCTTGTAGAATTATCCCAGATTCATCGATCTCAATCCCCAGAAACTCCATCTTCTGGGTGGCTATGACTGCCTTCTTTTCAGACAGCACCAGTCCTTCTTGTTGACAAACATCCGCAAAGATCTCCAGATGCCTGACATGTTCACGAATGTTCTTTGATGCAATGAGAATGTCATCAATATAAACAAACATAAACGAAGAATAATCTTTGAAGAGATTATCCATCTTCCTTTGGAATATCTGAGGCGCGTTGGCTAGCCCCATTGGCATGACATTCCAGACATAATGTCCTTGAGGAGTTGAGAAGGCTGTGAACTTCTTACTCCCTTCCTCCATGCGAATCTGGTAGAAACCTGATTTGCAATCGAACTTTGAGAATACCCTTGCACTTCTGATGCAGTTGATAAGGTGTTCTCTGCTTGGGATGAAATATCCATCGAACTCAAGAATGTCATTAATCCCTTTATAATTAATGACCAATCTTGGTTTTTCTCGCTTGATCTCCCCATGATTTCTCACCAGAAATCCAGGACTGCTGTAGGGTGATCTTCCTTCTTCGATCAGCTTTAAATCAAGATGTTCCTTGATTATACTCATCATATCCTGTTGATCTCGAGGGTTCATTAGGATAGGTCTGAACCTTACGAACTCATGCTCCTTTCCAGTTTTGACTTTCAAGGTGGCTCTGAGCTGGTTCTTGTCCCACCATGCCAAAGGATCCTCGTGGTAACACTTCTGGATTCTCCTTTTGACGTCGGCAATGGACACCTGTTCTTCTTCCTTGATATCTTTGTGTGATATCAGGGATACTTTGAGGATTTGAGTTTCTTCCTCGGAGAGATCTGGGAATCCCTCAGTTCTGCATTTGAGCAAAACTTCTCCGAATCTCCTTTGATCCTTCATTTGGGGTCTCCGGAGTCTGCCATCATCACCACGCTTGCTGCGGAAGTTGATTGGCATCGAGCGATGAAAGGCTCCATTGAACCTTTGCACAATGATCTTGTGATCACAATTGGTTGTGAACACTAGCCTCCTGGCTTCATTGTCTTGTATGTATCGCTTGAAACTTTGCAGAAAATTATTTCCGAATAATATATCTGCTCCGGTATCATGGAAATAAATTGGTGGAGTTTTGACCTTGTACCAAGGTGTCTGTCCTGCTCCGCCGATCAATATTTCCGTTTGCTTTACTCCTTTGGATAGAAGTAAAATCTTTTTAGAGAAATCCCTTCCTGCAATTCGAGGTAGCTCTTCTTCCACTTCTGTTGGAAAGACTCCTCGTTTTGCTGTACAGATTCCTGCTCCCGAATCCACATAAGCAGCAAAATATTCTGCTTTGTATTTCTCATATAACATCCCTACAGAGATGTATATTGAGAATGGGCTGGTCATTGGATCATCACTCTTTGGCGTCCAATAGTGATCTCCATTCCTCCTGATTTCCATGACCATGGTTTATATTTGTCAAGGAAATCTCGTCCTAAGATCAGGACGTCCGCTTCTTGTCCGGCCTGGCCTTCGGTTTGGATTTCAAAACCTCCAACCTCCAGAGTTCCGATGTATCGGTTGTCTCCTGGATTTGCCAAATAATACAACGAACTACAAGGAAACTTGTTTTCCCTGCTTGTTGTATCAAATCTCGTGGAAACTTGTCTCCATCCTTCGGGACATTTGAGCTTGACTCTCATGTCCGGAGCTGGTGTTTCCTGAATCGCCCTTCTCTCATATGATTGAGAGAAACTCCTTGTTATAGGCCCTGAAGTTAGCCTATTTCCTTGGAATGATAGCCTTGGTGCTCCTAGTCTGAGACTCTGAGTATGGCTAAGCACCGGCTTGTCTCCAATGTCGATGTCGATTTCCCTGATCTGAGGAATCTCCACTCGGTTTGGATTGACTGCCTTGGCAACCTCCTTGAATATTTCTGGAATTTCAATATATTCTCTTCACAGAAATAATTCCGTGTGATGGGAATTTGATAAGGCATACGAGACTTGATAAGTTAGTGAGTATGGCCTATTTCCATCCGTCATGTATTCCTTCTTCTTGTAGTCCTGATAGAGAGTCAGGGCTCGGCTGAAGGATGAATCTTGCAGATTATAAGCGATTTGTGGATAGAACTCGGTTATAATCTTCTTAGCATAGAGATTGCCTGAAAAAGCTCCAAGAATTGAACCTCTGGCATCTCTGATCCTTTTGTCGCAGAGTGCGACATCAATCGGTTGGTCTGTCCCTGGGAAAAGGGAAGATTTGATTACCAATTGAATTGCTCCAATATGAATCCATTTCATCGTATTAGCGACTTCTGGCTTCATTTTCTTGAGATCCTGCCTTATTTCTTCGGCCGGAACCAGCTGGATTTCCACCTGATTACTTGTGATCTCAATTGGAAGCGCCATTTCTTGGCTTGTGACGCCAAAATAGACATGATGCTTCCTTTTAGTTTGAATCAAGCTAGTTAAAACTCGATTCAATCTTCCATTAGAAAACCCTTGATAGGTTTGAACCTCTTCGGTTTCCTTTTTGAGTTTTCTCACGAGCTTCTTCACCACCTCTTCTTGTGGAATCAGGAAATGGCTGGTAAATCCATTCTGATCCTCCTTCTGGGTGTGGTGAACCTCTTGCTCCTCTTTAGTCTGACTCGTCTCCGGTTGATCCATCGGTCATCTCCGAATCCTCAGAACTAAAGACCTCTTCCTGCTCATATATACTCTCATCAGAGGATATATCTTCGAACTGATACACGGGTATCAATTCCTGATGATAGATGGCGTCTTCGATATCCGGTGTGGATTCAAATCTCCTTATCATCTTTTTCTCGTTGTCTGGGCAATTGGTAGATATATGCCCTTTTGCACCGCATGTCCAGCAGTTGCAATCTTTAAAACTTTCATTTGTTTTGGCTTGAGTACGCCTGAAAGTTTTCCTCGCCGGGGTTCTCTTTTGATTTGAGAATCGGTTTCTTGATGGTCCGCTCCGCTGGCCTGATTTGTAGGAGCGCGCCTTCTGTCTGGTCCACATAGTTCTTGGCTTCCAAGAACTCCTTCTGGACTTTCTTTCATAGGGTTGGTACCTATGTTTCTTTCTGCTCCTTCGTTGATATAGCAACTCAGCACCAATCTCTGTTGGAAGATCAATGTTGTCGCACATCAATGGAGATTTCTTGTTGAGTCTTCTCAATCTCTTGAGATTCCTCTGGTCCGCCGCCTTCTGACACCATTCGGACAGCTTCTTGTGAACATAAGACATCCTCCTCGAAGCACTGTCAAGTGGATATCCTCCTGGTGAAACATACTCGTTGATGAGCATCTCCCTCCATGGACTTGGAAACTTTGGAAAGAAAAGGTCCATGGCCTTCTGATCTTCCACCTCCCCCATATGGACATATAGGGTGTACAGACGCAGAAATTCATCGAGAGCTTTTGGCTCTAGCACCATCAACCTTAGATTGTAAAGTGCCTGTTGATATTTCTGGCGCTTCTCCTCTGCTGATCCTTCGAAAAAACTCATTCCCAAGAAATGGATTTTAATCTGTTTAGTAGTTTCCTTAATGATGTCATATAAGGACGTGCTACTAAACAACTCCTCCCTGGTCACAACTTCAAGTTTTTCCCAGTATTATTTTGCCATGCCTGCTAAACTGGCTTCGAAGACTCTGGCAAATTCCGTTTTGTCGTAATCGATTGTGGCAACCACGACTTTTAATGATGAAGCCCATTCGTCAATGAGACCCTCCCATTCTTTGAAACTGGCTTCGTCAAGGTTGAGAATCAATCCGTATGGATGGATTGGTTCTAGTGTGACCTTTCCTACAGGAGTATCCTGCATCTGAGGTCTCCGCCGCCTGGTTCTTTGGAACTGGCTTGCATCGTCTTGAGCTGACCCCTTCTTTGACGATTCTTTTTCTTGAGGCTCGGTTTTAGGAACCTCATCTCCTTGGTTCATCTTTAGATCCACCATATTGAGGTTAGCAAAAGATTCTGCTAACTCTTGTAGATCTTCTAATCCGATTCTGTCAAGGCTATTCATGATATTTGCCTTTCATTATTCGGATTATGTCCTTAGGCTGCAACTCTTTGGGTGTTGCATCAAATAGAGATGTAGACGTCGGGTCTTTGGACCATTGATTCCGAATTTTTCCGGAACATGGTTTTCGCCTTTCGATCTCCTCCATTCTTTTTTGGATATCACGCAAGAGGGTTAATATTTCCTCTTGTTTGAGTGATATTCTGCTCAGCTCCATCGGTAGATCGTATAGCTTGACGCCATAATATTCCACCGTCTTTTGGATCTCCCGCAAGTTGACGTTGTCGGAAGAGCTTGGCTCGATCTTGTGGTAGCTTGGAAAAGCTACTCCCGCCTTGTCTTTTGGTTCCATCAATCGTGTGACTGATGGGCCTCGTCTCTCCTTCGTTCAATGGCCGTTCTGGCAGCGGCCATTCTCATGAGGTGCTCATGATAGAATTGGATACTCGCGATGATATCGCGAATAAGCTCGATATCTTCTCCTCGTCGTAGGTTAGTAACGAGGACTCGATTGTTCCATTTGAGATCGCTTATGAAGCGACTGGTTTCTATCTCCAGATTTTGGAGAGAGTTCCTGTAGTGTACACATCTCGGACACTCGTCCGGATCCATAATTTTCAGTGGAGTCTCCTCCCACATAGGTTAGTCATAAAATAAATTAAAAATAATATAATTCCTCTATAAAACCCGCTCTGATACCATTTTGAGAAACGCGGGATCAATTTGAACAATTACCAATTTAATCATTTTTTGCTTAACAGTACGTGGCGTTGTCTCACAGTCCAGACCCAGTTTACCGAAGTAACCTATCGGGCACGAGGAAAGTTTCCAGCCGATATACTAGTTAAGCTTAATTAGGCAAAAGATGGGAGATAAAGAGAAATTAAGTATAAGGGTAGAAGTGGTATTTCACTATGAGGTGGGTATTTTTCATAGATGTTTTATATAGGTGGGTAGATTTGATAGATGTATTATAAAAGTGGGTATTAAAAACCATTTGCCCATATTGATATACACGGAAACAAATAGTAAAATCACGTACTATTTTATTGAGACATATCCAAGTATATAAATTATAAATCGGTACGAACATATATCAACATGTCCAATGCATTTGTTTCTCTATTTTTGCTATCTTTATTTTTTATACTATTTATTACTGATGTTTACTTAATGTTTATATTTTTTTTGAGATGCATATTTAAATAAAATTTTAACAAATTCAAGTACTTAGAGAGTATTACTACAAGAATTTGGGATGAAAATACATAGTAAAATCAATTTTAATTAATAAAAATAAAGATATAGATATCATCATTATCTAAATTAAATAAAGGCCAGAAATGTGATGACAATATACACATCGCCAAGGGTTCACGTTCAACCATCAAATCATGAACATACATTTACTTTTTATAAATAATAGTAATAATTTAAAAGTTATGGAATTTGATACTTGTCCAAGCTAACAAGACATAAAATAACAAAAAAAAAAAAAAAACGGACGAAAAAGGCTAAATACCGCCCTCTCCTATCATCATCTTCACATTTCCCGCTGCAACTCAGTTCTCGGCGGTTGCGGTAAGTACTTACGGCTCATCGTGATTGCTCTGTTGAACATTTGTTACTTGAATTCCGCAGTTGTTTATTTGATGATTTCCCTATTGAGATTGGATGAGTGAATTTATTTGAAACCGCATATTTACATATACACACATGCATAGACGACGGATCGCATCGAATTTTTGCTGCAAGTATTATTTTTTCTGGAGAATTCATGTTTTTCTTTCGTGGTTCCATGCTTTGTGTGGTTATTGATTTCTACTCTGATTTTGATTGGGATGCTTTGGAACTGGAAGTGTTTTGATTAGGTGAAGAATTTTAGGGCTTTATGTTGATGACTGATGATTGAAGATTTTTCAGTAGGTAGGAGTCGTGTACTTTATTTGGTCATGACTAACTTTTAACATGTTAAGGGACGTTTACTTTGATCGATTGATTGATTTTGAACTTGCTTGACCATCTAATCCTTCTAATACACAATTTGTGTTTTATCAATCTATCCTATCACTCAAAGCAAATGCCCCCTTAGAGTTTTGGCGTTGAATGGTTGGATGAACATCTCGAAAATTTTATACGGTTATTGGGGCTTTCAGAAAAATTGATCATAATTCGTTGGTGCTATAATTGATTTTACATCAAGTTGCATCAGATCATAAGCTGGGCATGGAAATTAATCTTCACACGAGTTCAGTTTGATTAGGAGTACTTACTATTAGAAGGTTCTATGGTGAACTGCTTTGTTATAGCCTCAGTTGTGTTTATTTTTCTCATTTATGATGTTATAACATTGAAATGTGTCATTGATGTAGCGTGCACGGATCAATATTGTAGCGATGTTCTTTTTCTGCTGATTTTGTCTTACTAAATATTTCTGTAGATGTCGGATAATAACGAGGGAGAGGAGATTTCTCAGAAGGGAAATGATTGGGAAGTTGTAGCGCTCACGGAGTCTGCATATGCTGCTGCTCCTGGTCCCAGAAACATTCTGGATAATAGTGACAACAATTTAAGCGGGGATGATGATTCTGAGACTGCTCGTGCCATGTTCATGTCCGGCCACTTTGGATTTTCGCCTAGTGCGCTTGAGAACTTTCCACTAGAACCTGAATACAAGGAGAAATATTCTGTAGAGGGCAATGACCATGATGTTCATCAAGTTACGGAGCAGCAAGGTAGTAAATCAGATTTAAAACAAGAGGAAAGTTTGAATATAGAAGGGCTCATTTCTGATGATTTTTCTGGAGTTACACAATTTGACGAAAAATATAAGAGCATGTCATTCTATAGTTCTGACCTGGGCGATGTTACATCCTCAAAATTGATAGAAAAAGAGCAGGGCCTGTACGGGACTGGGAAGAGCTCTTATGTTGATGATGATGCTGCTGGGGGCGTGCCATTCCTTGCTGATGAGGGCACAGGGGTTGCTGAAACATTTGAATCTCTCGATGACGCTGTGAATTCACGCGTGTCAAATGTGCACACACATGTTGAAGAAGATAAGTTTAGTGAACCGACTCTTCCCTGTGATGCTTGGTGGAGAAAACGTGCTGCTTCCTTGTATGGCCATGCGAAAAATGCAAATCCATATTGGTCTCTCGTTGTTGCTGCAGCTGTTATTGGGCTTGTGATTATTGGTCGCAGGTGGCAGCGTGATAGGCCGCAAGTTTTTCAACTCAAGTCACAATTGACTGCAGGCGATAAGGTACTTTACTTTTTGTTGCAAAAGGTTGTTTGGTTTTCTCATCGTTTTTTCTCGTTTCACTAGTACTGCTCTATTACTGCAGAGTTTTTATGATTCGAAATTGACAATTTATGTGTATCGATAATTATATCTGCTATTATAGAGGCAGCAGTGCTATATTGCAATCACTGGCGCTGTTAAGTTGTCTGTTTGGTTTCACTCTTTGATGTCCCCTGCTTGCTTCAGATTCAGTTCTCGTGTCACAATCTTCATCGTTAAACACTTGTTTCCCCTGTATGCAGGAGGCTCACTGGATCCTTAGTCCCATGGGACGACTTAAGGGTGTAAATTTAGGTGGTCAACACAGTTCATACATCGGACTGAGCTCCGTGACACAAGGCTGAATATTGAAGGGAAAGAAAAACATAAAATCCTGTCCATTGTCTACCAAGATTTCTGAACATTTTTATATCGCGCTTTTTTACTGCATTTGCTCGTGATGAGGTACGATTGGATATGTGTGTGTACTGTGATTCACACTAGGAGCTCATACGATCCTTTGCCCGTGTGTTTATAGTTTCTGTTAAACCGTGAAAACGTATGAACGAGGCGTTCTAGACATGGCTTGCTGGAAGTTGGTGATTTGTAACTACTGAATGTAAATTATCACAGTGTGTATGGTGACATGTTTTGTGTTAATGCAAGCTTTGCTGCGATAGATCTTAGATTGATGTGTGATTTGATTATTTGAAGTTTGATTTCATTTTTTCTTCTTCTAATTTTGTGTCTTGCAAACTATAGTTGGCCCTTTTTTTCTTTTTCTTTTTGTCCCCTCTTATGTGAATGACCATAACCATCTTTTTCTGGGTTGAGTTTGGTGGATGTGAATCTTGACTTGCTTTATTTTATTTTCTATGCAGGTTGTTTGCTAACTTATTGTGAGGTATTTAGGTATATAGGTTGACTAGTTAATACCTAACAATTTGTATAAAAAAATAGCTTGTCTTTTATTAAATAATCGTGTCTATTGTTCTCTTTGTTAGTATTTATTCATTTATTTATTTATTATTTAAATATGGGAAACAAATCTTGTAGTCCTTGTAATTTGAAGTTTGTCCAAATGAGCTCATGTACTATATTTTAGAGTGAAAATTTAAAATGTTCTATTCCAAGATCTTGTGCTTCTACAAATTATCTCAAAATTTTCGTATCTATGTATGTAAAAGCCAAAACAATTGTAAAAAAAGTATTCCACCCAAAATTTTCATCAATGCCATCATTAATAACTTATTAATTTAATTATTAATTATATTGATATGTAGTAATGTACATGTGATTAATTTGCTTAGATAAATTTTGTATTTAATTAATTAACCAATCTAATTTGTGTTAATCAATAAATTTTCTTTTTAATTCTTGATAGTTTATGTAGATATTAACATTTTTTTATATTTAAATATAAAATTAGCACACATCTTATGTAACGATATATATTAAAATGAGGTAGTCAAATATATTGATATACTTGTTTATTAGGAATAAGAAAAAAAATAATATATTTATATATTTGTTTAGTATGAAGTTGATAATGTTAGATAAAAGGTTCTAACATTAAATTCACTATTAACTAAGTTTAAATTAACATTAGATTTAATATAATATTAATATCAAAGTTGACACGATTAGAGCAAAATCAAAACATTCATCTTACACATTATAAGCAAAAACACAAAAAAAAATGACATAACAAAAAACATCTTACACGAGTGTTATATTTGTGTGAGGATGAGAAAATGAGAAGATTAGAAGATGAGATTATGCTTATAAGTTGAACTATAACATATTTGTGATATATTCAAATTATAATTTTTGTATTTTAGATATTTAGGAGGCGTTTATTTTTTAGTATTAATTGCCTATAAATCCATAACGTTTCCACGGAATTGGTTTTTGCTCCTATTTTGAAAAATCATCCCCTAAATACATAACCTTTCATTTGTGTCTGGTTTTGCTCCCGTCGCCGGTTTTTTCTGTCACCGGTGCCGGAAATTACACGTTGGTAGCCGAAATCGCTGAATTGGCAGCCGGAAATTAACACATAGTGTATTATTGACACGTGAAATTAAAAAAAAAGTTAAAAAATAAATAAATAATTCCAAGTCATCATCTTCCTCCACCCCCAAACTCCCAAACCCTAGTTTTCCCTCTCCCCTACTCGCCGCCGCCATCCTCCCGCCGCTGCCACCGCCGCCCCCTCCCCTTCCCCCACCCTCCGCCGCTGCCACCTCCCCTAACCCCAGCCCTGCGAAACCCCAGCCCTGCCGTCGAGCTTTGCCGTCTTCGACGTCAGCGCCATAGAGAAGCCCTGACTGAACGACGGTCGGGATGACTCCATTGACGAGAAGCCCCCACCCCCTCCCACACTCCTCGACAAGCTCAACGACGCCATCGACGCTGCTCCCCGCATCTGGGATGAAGTGAGCAAGGCGCTCGAATCAGCCCTACCATTGGCGACCCTGAATCCAATTGAGGCACATCGAGTGCATCAGCGCCCCAGGCGATGCGTAAGAAGGAGCGGAGGGTGGATCTGGGCTTCAGATCTATCGGGGACCGGAGGGTGGATCTTCTCACCTGGGACGAAGTTTCAAAGCGCCTGGGCTTCAGATCTATCGCCGTCTCCATGTTCTGTGCAATTGGGGGAGGTGGCAGCAGCGGAGGGTGGGAGAATGGGAGGGGGCAGCGGCGGGAGGGTGGTGGCGGCTGGTAGGGATGGAGAGAAAACTAGGGTTTGGGAGTTGGGGGTGGAGGATGATGATGACATAGAATCATTTATTTATTTATTTTAATTCCACATGTTAATAATACACTATGTGTCAATTTTCGGCTGCCAATTCAGCGATTCCGGCTGCCAACGTGTAATTTCCGGCACCGGTGAAAGAAAAAACCGGCGACGGGAGCAAAACCAGACACAAATGAAATGTTAGGTATTTAGGGGCTGATTTTTCAAAATAGGAGCAAAAACTAATTCCGTAGAAAGTTATGGATTTACAGGCAATTACCCCTTAGTAATAATAGAAACAATAGGGCCGAATGACCCTATTCAACATACAACATCAAATTTTGGCCATTTTTTGTATGTCATGACTATTCTACCATTCTCATTCTCTCATCTCTCTTTCTCATCTCCCTCTCACTCTCTCTCTCCAGCGGCTGCGCGGCAGTAGCGCCGAGCAGAAGTCACCGGAGCTATCTCTCTTTCCAGTGGTTGCGCGGCAGCGGCGCCGAACACGTAGATCTCGCGGCTTGGGCAGAAGTCGTTGGAGCGGAAAATGAGGCGGCGGCGGTGGATCTGATCTGATCTGATCGGCTTGGTCAGAAGTCGTCGGAGCGGAGGATGAGGCGGCGGCGGCGGATCTGGTCTGATGAGGCGGCGGTGGATCTGATCTGATGAGGCGGCGACGGTGGATCTGATCTGATCGTTGCGCCGCCTCATCCATCGGCAGATCTGATCTCAGCCTCCTTCGATTTCAGTCATCGGCAGATCTGATCTGATCTGTATTTGTGCTGCACGTATGGCACTTATGACGCTAATATATAGGGCCATAAGTGCACACTTCCCCCTAGGGTTTAGATTATCCATTTAGGTTTAGATGTTCCATTTAGGGTTTAGATGTTCCATTTAGGGTTTAAATGATGTTGTTGTTTATGTATTTGTGCTGCACGTATGTCACTTATGGCACTATTAGTACCATAAGTGCCAAAATGACTATTTTACTTGATTTTATTTTGGATTTTCGCTGGCACTTAGTGCCATAAGTGCTAACGGAAATCCAAAATAAAACCAAAGTAAAATCTTGACACTTATGGCACTAATAGTGCCATAAATGCCTAACCCGACACGACACGCGACCCGCGTGCCTGATCCTACCCGGTCCGCCTCATTAAGGGTAAAAACGTCCAAATCAATAAAAATGACCAAATTTTGTATTTTTTCAATGTGTAGCCATAAATTGTGTTTTATGCTTCATTTTGACTACTTCAAAATTTTACTCATAATAATATATATATATATAAATAATAAGATTCATTTTGGCTACTTCAAAATTTTACTCATAGTAATATATATAAATAATAAGATTAATAGTATATATTTGCTTAGATAAATTCAAATTTAAAAATATTATTTAAGTTAATTTTATTTGATTTATATTCCGTTGAAAAGATGAAATTTATAATTTAAAATATACTCCATATAAAAAATTTAATGGGCTTTTTAAATTATAGTCGCAATTTTAGTGGGGAGTATTTAATAAGAATTCCCTCCAGCAGCCAAAAAATAAGAATTCCCTCCAAAAAAGAGAGCCCCATTCTCGCAATCGCCTCAGCGCCGCCTCGCATCCCCTCTTCTCCCTCGTCTGAATTTTCAATTCCAGAGTTTGGAACTCAGCAGCAGATTCGAGAAAAGGTATTTATGGAAGATGATTTCACCTTACATTTCTTGTTTATGGTGAAGATATTGAATGAATTTTGTTGGTGTGATTACTGAAATCCATGTTTATGCGTAAAATTGCTGAAATCACGTCTGAAATTTTGAAATTGTTGCCGAAATCACGTTTATTTAAATATGCCTGCATCTCCGGATTCCTACATTATCACATCGCCTCGTCGAGACGGCCGCCTTTAACGAAAATTTAAAGTTCAAACTTAATGGAAACTGTAAAGTAACTGATTATGGATTAACATGCTTGAAATTTCAGGTTTCTGTGAATAGGCTTTTAAACTAAATGACTGCTTGTATATCTGAATTAACTACGTGCATCGACCTTGAAAATTCTAAAATTCCCTCAACTTTGGCGGCAAATAAGGTCACTAATCATTTTCTGTATAGTATGTAGATAGTCAATCGGTGTACTGAGTTTTGTTCTGTTTACTGCAGCGTCATAGTATCATTGCAAACTGTTGGTTAAAATTACAGAAAAAAATTGATTCTGTTCATTGTAACAGAGATGGCTAAAGATGGAAGTCCACAAGTTAGTAGAAGAGCCAGAAGGGCATCTCTGAATACGACTACTCCGAACTCAAAAGCTCCAAAGGCTGCTAACATTTCGCAGCCTTTGACTATTAAAGACCTCGTGTTCCATGGTGAATCAATAAGCCTTGATGAGCTGATCAATTCGTTTCCGGGAAGAAGAGCACAAATTCTTGAATTGGTCCAGTTTTTGGGACCTCTGAATTCACCCACGATTCCCTTATTTGTCTATGGAGGTGCATCAACAGGAAAGACGAGCACTGTACTCTATATGTTCAGGCACTTGAAGCGTCCGTTCATTTATTGTAGTTGTGTCTCTTGTTACAGTCCTAGAATACTATTTGAGTCCATATTGAATCAGCTTTTGCTTCATAGGAAGAATGAGAGTGGTGGTTATTTGAGTGCCAAACGGTGTGAAAAGCCCTCTGATTTTGTTAATCTACTACGTGAAGCATTGACTGCTCTAATAGACATCCTTAAAGGGAATATGGGAAAATCGAGCTCTAAGAAGTCATCTTCACAGGTCAATGGGAGGATGGTTTACTTGGTATTTGATCATCTAGAGCTTGTAAGGGAATGGGATAAGAGTGATAGCATAATACCCCTCTTGTTTAATTTGTACAATCTTCTTAAAATCCCTGAGGTTGGTCTGATTTTTATCAGTAAAGCTTCCCTTGATACATTTCAGTCAGACACAGGTTTTGTTGAGCCTTTCCCTGTCTATTTTCCTGATTACACTGAAGATGATTTGCGCCAGATATTCATGAGAAATCAAGCGAATCCAAAGCTATATTCCTCTTTTCTGGAGTACGTATCACACTTTATTTTTCAGTGCTTACAGCATAGTTTATTTTTATTTTACAATTTTAGGAAAATAACTTTGTTTGTTTCCTTGCTTTCTATATTGGACAGTTTGGTGTTGAGGCCTTTCTATAGGATTACAAGACGGGTCGATGAATTATCTACTGCCTTTTCTCCATTATTTAAGACGTATTGTGAACCTCTTGGTGATTTGGTAACAGCTCCCAGTGAAGACACGAGGAGGAAATTATTTAGTCATCTGCAACCATTCATCTCTTTATCACTGAATGAGACGTGTACCATTTCTTCTCAGCCTCTGATTAAAGGCACAACCAACAAAGACAGGAACATGAGGAAGAGTGTTTTTAAGAAGCCTGGAGTTTGTGAAACTCTAGATGAGATTGATTTCCATATGTCTACTTCTGCCAAATATCTTCTTATCTCTGCCTTTCTTGCTTCACGAAATCCAGCAACCCTTGATGCCTCACTTTTTGATTCAACAGGAGGAACTGACAATCGAAAAAGAAAGAGAAAGTAAGAGATTAACACAACAGTTTTTGCTAGTAGTATTAGCTTAGTTCAATAATCTGGTGTGTGTGTGTATATATATATATATATAGGTATGGGGTCAGGATCAGGTATATCCTAGTCCTCCCGTAGTACCGTAGATCCCCTTACTAGTGGATAATATTGAACACAAAAGTGCATATATGAATTCGGAAGTGCATATACAAATTCATATATGCACTTTCTTGTTCAACATTATGCATCGTTAAGGGGATCTACGGTACTATGGGAAGCTAGGGAATCTATATGATCTCTTCTTTATATGTGTTTGTGTGTGTGTTTGTGTATATATATATATATATTAGAGGAGCTTTTTGATCTTAATGCAAATGTCCTTTGCTGTGTGTGTACTTTACATATTCTAGTTTAGGGCATTGCTCAAGAAATTCATATTGAAATTTATGTGCATACACATATATCAATGGCTTAGTGTGTTCTGTCTTTCCGTGTTTAATCTTTAAGGTTGGCCTAATTCATTCAGATGTTTCTAGTTGCATGATTGTATCAAGTAAAGAGTTATTATAGTATTGCAACTTCTACTGCTAACTAGATAACAAATTTCTGCACTACAATGTTACATTCAGGGTCTCTGAAAAATCAATTGACCAGAAGGAAGCAAAAGAACAAGAAATACTCATGAAAGGGCCTGGAACTTTTCCGCTAGAGAGGTTGTTGGCTATATATCAATGCATCACATCTGTTGGAGATTATTCACTTGATGATGAAGAACTACAAAATGGTGGGTCGGGAGCTGATGGTTCTGATAGTGGATCGATGTCCGACATTCTCTTGCAATTGTCCAGTCTATGTAGTGCCAACTTTATTACCAAAGGTGGAAGCTGCCCACTAGAAGGCTCAACACGTTACCGATCCATAGTGTCTGAAGATGTAGCTTTGAGGGTAACAAACTTATCATATACATTTGTGTTCATCCGTGCTTCTGATTGTTAGCAGTTAATGTAGTCATACACTGTGATGTTATCAAATGGCTTGCAGGTCGCACGGAGTCTGAAGTTCCCCTTGTCAAAATACTTGTACAGAAGATAGCAGATTTGAACATTCGACTTGTTGCCCGAACTAACTGTGGCACAGGGCAAGGATCTATCAGCTTCACACAGACATGTGTGTGTATATGTACATGTATATCACTCAAGACAGCTGCTCTTGTCATTTGAGTCCCAGATTGATTGAGCATACAACAGTTGCGATGACATGGTTTCCGAGTACTTCAACATGCTGAATGTGAAGTTTCTTGAAAAAGCTCTTGCTCTGGTGACCTGTTTTGGTCACTAGTTACCACCTTGTTTCTTTCTAGTTCTTAATATACCTTAAACTTCAAGAATTTTTCTTAACTGTACGCTTATTATTGTAGTTATGAAATTAACATTGCGCAGTTTCCTTGAGCTATGAATATTTTCCTTAGTCATTCAGAAAGTGTAGAGATGGTGATATTTACTTGGCATATAATCTGGGATCTGGTTTATTGGTTTGTTTAACCGTGTTTCTTTATTGCAGAAGAGAGTTATTACAGACCCAACCCTCAACCAATGTGATCTCCAAATTTATGACCATCATTTGTTGAGGAAGTTCGATGCTACTTGGATGACGTCTTAATTACCAGATGGCCAAAGGCTCCAAACATTAAACATCGTATTTATGTGATCTGTCTCATTTATTTTGAACGAGGAAGAAATCTGTGGACTAAGGGATGGGGAATAGTAGATTAAACTAGTTGTAGTCTTTTTCTTTTCAAACTACCTGTTTTTCATCCAACTTGCTACTTTTTTTTTCTGATATTTTATATGAATTATTTGATGGGTGGTTGTTGAAAAAAAAGATTGGTTATTTCGTGTGGGAGATAAAAGAAGACTAGCACAAGTTTCTTAATTGGATTCTAACATCTTGCAGTTCAGATAACTCCGAGTTGCACTTTACTGTGATGATGTTTCATGGATTGGTATGACAAAGAAAAGGGCTCAAATTCCAAAATCAGGTAAGAATTTGTTTTACCGATGAATATGTGACAGAAGTAGGGTTGACTTTTTTACTAACCTTATTGGCAGGAAATTCATGGCAGAATGGGGGTTGACTTTTGTTTGCTGCTGTAATCTTTGCATTGAAGAGGGTCAAACTCTAGGTTATGAAACTGAGATAAACTTGACTTGGATTTTAGTGGGGGTTTTTTTAACGTAGAATCTGAGGAAGATAGGTGCAAATATAAAGATCATATTTCTTTTTCAAATCCTTTATTATTATTATTATTTTTAATTTAATTTTCTTCTTTGATATTTTTGAGTCACGTAATCCCAGCCTTCTGCTATAAAGTGTTGGTGGGTTGTTCACCGAACTGATGAGTGATGACTAGCCACAAGCTACAACCCATGTTACATTTATGATCATCATAAATTGATAAATTAATCACGTATGATTTTGAGGCAAAAAAGGAGGGCAAACAACCATATCATTTAGAGACCATTTTTTCTTTGTTCTGTGCATTTTGTGTAACTGAAATCTCCTTTTCCATCTAATTTCTCATCACCTCATACTTTCTCAACTAATCTCATTTATTTCCCTTCATTGAATGCTAGAAATAAAGGCCCCAGCTCCTCTCCCTGCAGAAATTGGTTGGAGAGAGGGAGAGATAGAAAGGGGTAAGCTTTGGAGTTTGGAGAGATAGTGAGAGAGAGGGTGAAAACCATTGCATGTTTTCAGTTTCTTTTTCCTTTGTGTATATAATTTGCTGCTGGTTTTTCATCTTTTTAACAAGGGTGGTTTCCTCTTTTAGGGTTGAATTTTTTGACTCCTTTTCCCTTAAAACCTTCAACTGTCTCTTGCACGCATTTATGGTGGTGGCATCTGACTGTTGAAGTGAGATGGTGTAAATTCATGGCACAGTCTGGCCTTAGTTATTACCCCTTTTTCTTCCATTATTTCCTTCATCTATAAATTCCCCTTTTTTCCCCCTCATAACTCCTCACCACACACACACACACACACACAGAGTTGTTCATGCCACAAAATAGTTTCAGAGTCTTTTGTTATCACATCTTTAGCAGCAGTTGAAAGAGGTGGTTTTGTTGTTTCTCTTTAAAAATGGACATGTCCATGGCATTGTTGTTGTTCTCTGCTGTGACATGCTACCTGCTGTGGTTCACCTTCATCTCCAAATCTCTCAAGGGCCCGCGCGTGTGGCCCGTGCTGGGCAGCCTGCCGGGCCTCATCGAGAACGCCGACCGCATGCACGACTGGATCGCCGACAACCTCCGCGCGTGTGGCGGCACGTACCAGACCTGCATCTGCGCCGTGCCGTTCTTGGCCCGGAAGCAGGGCCTCGTCACCGTCACCTGCGACCCCAAGAATTTGGAGCATATATTGAAAACCCGGTTCGACAACTACCCCAAGGGCCCGACGTGGCAGGCCGTCTTCCACGACCTCCTCGGCCAGGGGATCTTCAACTCCGACGGCGACACCTGGCTGTTCCAGCGCAAGACGGCCGCGCTCGAGTTCACGACGCGGACGCTGCGCCAGGCCATGGCCCGGTGGGTGAACCGGGCCATCAAGAACCGGTTCTGCCCGTTCTTGATGTCGGCTCAGCTCGAGGCCAAGCCGGTTGACTTGCAGGATCTTTTGCTGAGGCTGACGTTTGATAACATTTGTGGGCTGGCTTTCGGGAAGGACCCTCAGACCCTGGCCCCGGGCTTGGCCGAGAACGGCTTCGCCTCGGCTTTCGACCGCGCCACGGAGGCGTCGCTGCAGCGGTTTATCCTCCCGGAGGTGATGTGGAAGCTGAAGAAATGGCTCCGGCTCGGGATGGAGGTCAGCCTGAGCCGGAGCCTCGTCCACGTGGACGAGTACCTGTCCAACGTCATCAGCTCGCGTAAGCTCGAGCTGACGACGTGTCAGCAAAGCAAGGACGCCAATCCCCACGATGACTTGCTGTCGAGGTTCATGAAGAAGAAGGAATCCTACTCGGATAAGTTTTTGCAGCACGTGGCGCTCAACTTCATCCTAGCTGGCCGGGACACGTCGTCGGTGGCGCTGAGCTGGTTCTTCTGGCTGATCATACAGAATCCAAGGGTGGAGCACGAGATCCTCCGCGAGATATGCGCCGTCCTGATCGAGACACGTGGCGCCGACGTGGAGTCGTGGCTCGACGAGACGCTCGCGTTCGAGGAAGTCGATCGCTTGGTGTATCTGAAAGCTGCATTGTCGGAGACGCTGAGGCTGTACCCTTCCGTCCCCGAGGACTCGAAGCATGTCGTCGCCGACGACGTCTTGCCCGACGGGACGTTCGTTCCGGCCGGATCGTCGATCACGTATTCGATCTACTCGGCCGGCCGGATGAGGTCCACGTGGGGCGATGACTGTCTGGAGTTCAAGCCGGAGAGGTGGCTGTCTAGTGATAGGGAGAAGTTTGTTGCCCACGACTCTTACAAGTTCGTGGCGTTTAATGCGGGGCCGAGAATATGTCTCGGGAAGGACTTGGCCTACTTGCAAATGAAGTCGATTGCGGCGGCGGTGCTGCTCCGCCACCGGCTGACGGTGGTGCCAGGCCACAAGGTGGAGCAGAAGATGTCGTTGACGTTGTTTATGAAGGATGGGCTCAAGGTAAATCTGCATCGGAGGGACCTTAAATCAGTAGTGGCGAGTGTGATTAAGGAGAGGGAAGTGGCGGCGGCGGTGCACGCCGGAAAGTCTTTAGGGGTGCTGACGTGCGGTGGCGTTGGCGGTGGAGTGGAGGTGGATGTGGTGGTTGGGGTGGTTTAAGGCGGTGGTTGGAGTGAGTTAAAGAAGAGTGTATAATTCTTTGTAGGGTGGGCGCCCATTAACTGCTGAGTGTTTTAGGCCAACTCAGTGGATGGCTGAATTCTCTGACAAAAAGGGAAAAAAAAAGAAAAAGAAAAATTGTGGGGTAAAAACTCACATGGTGATATGGATGCTTAATGTTGCGCTTGAATGCATGTAAATGAGGGAGCTACACATATGCATGCCATTCATGTTTTGGGGGTACAACCATTCATTGCGGGTGGTGAGAATTTCATGATAGTTAATATTTCTTGTTTTTTTTTTCTTTCTTACTTTCCCTTTTATCACAAATTCATCTTTTTGGGAGTTATTGTTTTTTCTTTTATATTTGGGTTTTGTTATTGTATTTATTCTTTGTATTTCTTGTTTTGTGTTGTCATATTTCCCGATTTTATTTACTTTGTTGTTATATTATATAGTGGAACCAGGTGAGAACTGAGCATAAAGAATTTCTATGTGTGGAACATTATCTTTTCTTTTCTTTTTTTTACCCTCGTATTACGACCTGACATATTTATGAAGGTATTAAAATTCTAATTGAAACTTCGAAAAAAGTATCATCGTACAAGTTAAATAATTTAGATAAAGTTTTCACTTGACAGTCCGTGGCTGTAATAAGACAAATAAAACCTACATATAGCTTGTAATAAAAGACCGAGTGTCGGTAAAAGGGACAAGAGGTTGAATAATTATATAATCCCTGTGAATAATTTAATGAAAAATTGATCGCTTTCACTAGAAAGCGTCGTTCAAATATCTCAGCGCCAAAACCATCCAAATATATGAATATAACGCTTTCGTTTCAGAGCACTCTACCTAGTCCAGAATTTTCTCTCCGGTGGCGAAAAGGTTCCACGTTATTGTGCCGACGATGTACAACGCCACGGCCACTTTGAACACATCATCCCAAGAACCTGACAAATATAGTTCGAGTATCAAACTTTGATGAATTCGAGAAACACAAATTCTTGTGTGCGCTGCGAATGACCGCATGAGAAACCTCCTCGGAAACACTAACTTTTTGTAGGGATGTAGAAAATAGTGTTTGCATAGGGGGAAAAGAATTACTTATTCCATCCACCAATTCATGACTTATTTCATGATATCATTTGTTTTAAGAAAAATGTTGAGTGTGTTATATGATTGGAATAAGAGTTTCACCTTTATTATAATTTTAAATTGATTAATTTGATTGAGTGGTGGGATTGATTAATAAAAGATAATATTGAAGTTTATAAACTTAGAGGATTGTTTGGGAGGGGCGTTAAACCTATTAAAAATAGAATGGGTCAAGTTTTTGTGGATGAACTAAAATATATATAAAAAAAAAATAGTTAAGAATTGGTGGACGGAGTGATTACAATTTCGGACCTAAAATATTAGTGTAATTTTGATTGTAGACTACACTATACGTAATTTTAAAAAATGAACTCATAAATCTGGACTCGGTTGAAAACTAGAATAGACTTTAAAGTTGTTCTGTTCCTACTCGTTTCGAGAATTTGATAAGAAAATGATGTGTGAAAAATTATTTCCACCTCTACAACCAAACTATTGCGGAATAGTCTTTTATGTGTCATCTTTATCTAATTTTTTATAAATAAAATGAGTTGGGAACCGAGATCGTTGCATAAGGTCTGTTTTTATAGTTGCCTAAAGTGAAAAATTATACCCCCTCCGTCCGAGCTTTTGGTATCCAGTTGAGAACGACACAAATTTTAATAAAGTGATTGATGTGTTGTGAGTGGAATATAAGGGTTCCACATTTTATGTGAGAGTTAAAATAATTAAAGTGGAATAAGGACCCCACCTACTTTTACTAAAAATAGAAATGGATACCAAAATGTGGGACGACGAAAAAAGGAAAATTGGATACTAAAAGTTGGGACGGAGGGAGTACTAGTTTTTGCAGAAATTAAGGTGATAGGTTTGGTGGTACCCTTTTGTAGTATGTATCCTGTAGCAGCAGTTCCGAATACACCAGCAAGTACACCAGCAGTGTTAGATAGACCCAAGAGAACTCCCTGAAATAAGATGAAGCAACATTTAGATGAATGTGTAGGAAATCTTCGATACAAGCGCCTTTTTTGTCGTTCGAATTAGAGATACGAGAGGCGAATAACTCACAGCGTAGCGTGGCCCGATATCTTGGTGATTCGAGTAGAGTCCGGATTGAGAGAATGCATCCGAACCCTGCAAGGAGAACTGTGTTAGTTGTGTTATGGTGTCGAGTTTTCAGGGCGAGATGTGACGAGAATGTCTCGAACCTGACTGCACGCCATGCACAGCACTGCTAGAGCAGGTGTCTTCACTTTGCTAAGCTGTGTTAAGAAGAAAGCGGGGCCTAGAAATCCAATCGACTGCATTATCTGTGTAGTAACATTGAAATTTTTTATGCTAAATCATTGCGAGTTATCTACATTAACTGAAAGAGATAATATTGAGCAGCACTTGCCTTACGGACTGTAGTGATGGAGAGACCTTTGCTTATGAGGGTATCGGCGATCCACCCGCCTATATTAGCAAACACAGCCATCGTGAGCCACGGAAGCACGCAGAGCAGTCCGGATTTAGTGAGGTTGAATTTCAAAACCTATGCAAGCAATTAGAAAAAAACAACGGGAAAGACCATTATCATTAGACCACACTGCATCATTCTTGTCTGCATACAGCATCAAAGGAAAATTAGTCGAAGATATTATCCATCAACGGCTTAAATACCTGGTTATAGTAAGTAGGCATCCATGTCAAGAGAATAAATGTTCCCCAGTTGTGGCAGAAATGGGAAACAATGAGAGCCCAGACAGGGGCCTTGGTTAGAATTTTCTTCCATGGAATTTCCAAGACAGGTTCCTTAGATATGCTGCCGCCTAAAATCAATTCCCTTTCCCCCAGACTAAGATCTGGGTCATCTTCTGGTGAACTGTGCGCCTAGAATCAGTAAAATTCGAGGATTTTCAAAGCAATTTTTGTAACACTGACACCTACAATTAATTTTAACGCTAAGCATGCGAGTTTGAAGATCATATTGGTAAAACAAGACAAGATCCCAGCATTAAGAGTAAACAAAGAAGTGCCAAAATTCATAAAGCATGCTGGAAGGAAAAGTGAGTAGCCAAGTAGAAGCCTTAGATTTATCTTAATCGCCACCTATCAAATGATGGGGCTGCTTGAAACACTTAAATCGATCCTTGGATGCATATATAGGCATGATGAAGAGGTAGTAGCAAAAAGAAGTGAGGCCTTACTTTGCTCCACCATAGAGCAAACCAGATAATCCCAAGGGATCCAAAAGAATAGAAGATAGATGGCCACCCAAACTTCTGGATCATAACAGGTGAAACAGCTAATCCTGTAACTGATCCAAGATACATGCCACTGTATACTAGCGCAAGAGACCTGCTTCTCTCAGAGACAGGAATCCACTTCGACAACAAATTATTCATCGCAGGCATGGCAACACCCTGTTATAGAATAAAACTCATTAGACGAGAAATTATATCTACACGATCAAGGTTCTTCCTTCTTAAAAAGAACAAAAAATTTTAAAGAAAGATTATGAAAATTTTGATCAGAGAATACAAATAATCAATCTACACGTCTCATCAATCCATAGTCATGTTTGCAGTTATCTAACCAGTTTATTTTAGTTGAATTCAAGCGCGAGAACATGTAGTGGTCGGAACACCACTTTTAAGATGGATAGATATGCTAATAAGCTGGGAAACAAATCACTTTATCAAATTTGAAAGGAAATATGAGCCCTTGTCCTCAGATACAAGCAATGTACAAAAACTCTATGCAGAAGAACTGAATGATTTACCTCACCAATTCCCATGAAGGCACGCATTATGAGTAAGCATGGGAGCCCGATTCTTGCAGCAATAGGTGTCAAAACTGTTGCAATAGACCACCAAATTACTCCAAAACCAAGCACTAGCTTCCCACCTATTTTATCAGCCCATATACCTCCAACAATCTATGCCATGAAAATGGGAAGAAGCTTTAGCTAGAGGAGGAAAACTATTCCAAGACTGCATCTTAGGAGGGACTAAATGTTAAAAGTTGGTCCCTTGTTTAAATATCGTTCCAGTTGTATTCCGAGCATAAGAAAATACCTGTGTAAGCAGATAACCCCAGAAAAAAGAAGACTGAATCAGACCAACAGTGGCACTATTCCAGTTGTATTCCTTGGACATTGGGAGTATCGCTATACTCATGTTCACCTAAAGGCAAAAAGCATAAAACCATTAGCACAATTAGCAGTTATAATCTTATTGAGGCAGTTAAAGAATTGCTTGTGGAAGCCACCAACTAAACATTACTTTTGCCAGGCAGTAGCACACTTAGGCAAGAAGCATAATCAATAGTTATATCTATGACAACTATAAACATTAACAGAACGTGTAATATATAAAGAACCTTACGCGGTCCATGTTGCACAGCAGAAATGCAGTAAAACAAAGGAGCACCATCACCCATCGCTTTGGTAACTGCTTCCACCAAGGTACTGCTTGCTCAACTTCCTTAACCAAAACAGCTTCACTTGCTCCATCAGGTGACAAGATGGAGTCCAAATTAGTTCCTGTTATATCAAAATCTTCAGATGTGAAGTCGGCTGTAGTCCCCATCACTGTTGAATATTTTGACATAGGATTTTGGCTATCAAGAAAGCTACGGTTACTAAACTTCCTTGCTGGAATCAGATTGCTGTCAGAGTATGCTGAAGTAAGGCAGCACTGACATAGTCCTCTAACTCTTCTCCTTGTATTGATCACTTTAAACTTCCGGCTGAGTTGGTGGGACGTTAAGAGGGGTGGATCTACTCTTAAATGGGATGCATAATTTGATTGGTGAAATTCTGCGTTGGACTGATCTCTAGTATGAAGAGATGAACTATACCCACGCGCACATGTATAGCTTGTACATGGAAGATACAACTTGCTACGAATCATTGGACATGCATACTTTGCTGCAGCAACACTCAAGCGCTGACCTGGTTGATGATATGTGGCTGTTTCTCCATGATATAGTCGTTCTGGTAATACAAGCAGATAACAAGATGCATCTATCACATTCTAATATAATATTAACTAATCAATAAAATGTGCTTCATATAACAACTAACAAGATGCAATATGAATAAAAAAAATCTTCTCCTAACATTTTCATGGACTTTCTGCATGATATCTCTGGTCTTAGAAACTTTAAGCTTCGCAATAAAGACAGAAATAGAGGGGAGAAACCAGAAAAATGGTATTATCGTTCCAATGGCTCTGGTATTAGAAAACTGAAAAACTTGCATATGTCAAGGGCTTACTTCACAGAGTAGAAACCTCATCCATCAAAACTAATCGCTTCAGGGTATAAATTAAATAGGCCAGGCACAACTAACACCGAGCTCAGTTCTTCATCACATTGTTAAGCCTAGACTTGCAACACGCAATCACTTGCATATCTCGCGTAAATTGTGATTCATGTATGCAACATTCAACATAGTCTGCTCAATCGAGAGTGTCTAGGCAACCTCAACTACTAGTTAAGCAGGTAGCAACTAAGATTTGGTGCAACAAAATAAATCAAATTGGTTATCCACATAATTTGCATTGCTTTGTAGTTCAATACAACAGACAACACTACTGGAATCTCGATGCTAGCAAATTAAGCAATAAAAGTCACAATATCTTCTCTTCCTTCGAAACGCATTAGATGCGAGCATATGCCTCTCATCACCATCGAGTAATACGAATCAAAGAAAACAATGCTCAACAAATCTTCAACACATCGAGTAATAGAAATTGTAAACTGGAATTGACTAATACGCAATTACCGGAACCGATAAACGAGCCGAAATTGCGGTGGGAAACGACGGCGCCAATTGCC
This sequence comes from Salvia miltiorrhiza, assembly GCF_028751815.1. Lineage (NCBI taxonomy): Eukaryota > Viridiplantae > Streptophyta > Magnoliopsida > Lamiales > Lamiaceae > Salvia > Salvia miltiorrhiza. Next base: position 53,322,216 of record NC_080394.1, on the reverse strand, counting down.
ATTGTTATCGCCGGAAATTCCTGTTATCGCTTTGCTGTTTTATCCTTTCACATCTCCAGCTTTTGAGCAAATGATTCAATCAAAGGTATAATGCAATCTCCATCTATGAGGTAGAATCTCTCTCTCTCTCTCTCTCAAGGATAATACCCGCGCAGGCGCAGCTACCGTACTTCAATCTTCATACAAAATGCAGTGAGCTTAGATATTTTTTTACTTCTGGAAAGCGGGAAATAGTGAGAGAGGGGTTGACAAAGTGACACGTCACGTCATCTTTGAGAATTCTGAGCGGTAATATTCCTGCTGATACTTTTAGATACTGTTAATATTTTGATAATTTCTAAATTTATATTTTACACTAGTGTTCACGTTATATTTTCTAAATTTATGATAATTCTAAGGGATAATTGCATGAAAAAACATCAACTTTGATCAAAATCCAAATTTAACGCAAACTTAGGATTTTCCAATTTAATACACCAACTTTCATTATTGTCTAAATTTGACACGGCTCAATTCTTAAAAATTCAAAAAATGACCCCTTTTTGAAACTAATTACACAAAGACCCACTTATGTTACAATTTGGGACATTCTAACCCATAGAATCTTATTTCCTTATGGTGTTTTTCTTTTAATTATAAAACCGCGCCAGAAGTGGTATCAGAGCGGGTTTTTATTGAAGAATTATATTATATTTAATTTATTTTATAATTAACATATGTGGGAGGAGACTCCATTAAAAATTTATGGATTCGGACGAGTGTCCGAGATGTCTTGTATACAGGATTTCTTTCCAATATTTGGAAAGAGAAAACAGTCGCCTATTAGGCGAATTACGAGTGTTTTGGCGAACCCTAGCGGTTCACATCACCAAGGACGAAGAGATTGTTCGTGAGATCATTACGAACATACAGGGATATCTTGATGCCTTACTGGAAATTGTTGAGGCCAGATCGGCAAATGAACGAGCCAGACCCAACCTCCATCAACTACACATCTAATGGAGCAGAAGGACAAAGCTGGAACAGCCTATCCAGCTTATCAAAAGATCGAGCCCAACTCTTCCAAAAATGTCAACTTGCGGGAGATTCAAAGAACGGTGGAATATTATGGCAACAAGCTATATGATCTACCAATGGAGATGAGCCAAATATCACTTAAACAAGAGGAAATCTTAAAACTCTTGCTTGATATCCAGAAGAAGGTGGAGGACATCGAGAGACGGAAACCATGTTCCGGAAGAATTCAGAATACATGGTCCAAAGATCCGACGTATCCACTACCACTTGATGCAGCGCCTAAGGAACTGCAGTCGGAGGACATAATTTGAATCGTGAAAGGGAAAAATCATGAATAACCTTGATCGAATCGGATTAGAAGATCTACAAGAGTTAAGAGAATCATTTGCTAACCTAAATATGGTTGATCTAAATATGAACCAAGGAGGAAAGGTGCCCAAAGCTGAGCATCCACAAGCAGAATCGTCTAGGAGAGATGGAGCTCGTGAAGAATCGAGTCATTATCAACGAACCAGATGACGCCGGCCCCAGATGCAGGATACTCTTGTAGGGAAGGCCACACTTGAACCAATCCATCCATACGGATTGATTCTCAACCTCGATGAAGCCAGCTTTAAAGATTGGGAAGGTCTCATTGATGAATGGGCTTCAGCAATGAAGGTCGTGATTGCTACGATAGAATATGATAAAAACGAATTTATCAAAATCTTCGAGGCAAGTTTTGCTGGAATGACAAAACAATTCTGGGATAAAGCATCAACAAAGGAGAATAATGAGTTATTCACTAAAGAATCAGCTCTAGAAATCCTTGAGTATGCCGCCCATCAGATTAAAATCCATTTTCTTGGAATGGATTTTTTCGAAGGATCGGGAGAAGAAAAGCGTCAAAAATATCGACAAGCACTTTACAATCTAAGATTGGTAGTGCTGGAGCCAAAAGCTCTTGATGAATTTTTGCGCCTTTATACCCTATATGTCCATATGGGGTTAGTTGATGATCAGACAGCGAGGGACCTCTTTTTTACAAAATTTCCGAGTCCATGGAGGGAAATGCTCATCAACGAGTATGTATCACCAGGAGAATATCCACTTGATAGTGCATCAAGAAGGATGTCATATGTTCACAAGAAGTTGTCCGAATGGTGCCAGAAGGCAACGGATTAGAGAAATCTCAGGAAATTGAGAAGGCTCAACAAAAGATCTTCATTGATGTGCGACAACCTAGATCTTCCAACAGAGATTGGAGCTGAGTTGCTGTATCAACAGAGGAGTAGGAAGAAACATAGGTATCAACCCTATGAAAGAAAACCAAGAGCAAGGCAAAGATCTTGGAGGCCCAGAACAATGTGGACCAGACAGAAGGCCCGTTCCTACAAATCAGGTCAACGGAGCAGACCATTGAGGAGCCGGTTTTCATCTCAAAAGAGAACCCCGACGAGGAAAACTTTCAGGCGTACCCAAGCCAAAACAAATGAAAGTTTCAAAGATTGTAACTGCTGGACGTGCGGTGCAAAAGGGCATATATCTACCAATTGCCCTGACAACGAGAAAAGAGGAATACGAAAATTCAAATCCACACCGGATATCGAAGACGCCCTCTACAACCAAGAACTGATACTCGTGTATCAATTCGAGGACATATCCTCTTATGAGAGTATATACGAACATGAAGAAGTCTTTAGTTCTGAAGATTCAGACATGACGGATGGATCATCCGGAGACGAGTCAGACTAAAGAAGATGAGGTCGTTACCCACCTGCAGAAGGACGATCAGAATGGATATACCAGCCATTCCCTGATCCGGCAGAAAAAGGTGGTGGATAAACTCGTAGAAAAAATCAAGAATAAAACCGTGGATATACAAACATTCCAAGGGTTTTCAAGAGGAATGATGGATCAAGTTATACAAAGCTTGAGTCCATTCAAAAGAAAGCATCATGTTTTCTTCGGCACAACCAGCCGGGAGCTGTCACTTCCAATAGAATTGACAAACAATCAAGTAGAGATCCAGTTAATTCCAGCCGAAGATGTACGGAGGGATCTCTCTAAAATGAAGCCAGAAGTCGCTAATACGATGAAATGCATTCATATCGGAGCAATTCAGCTGGTGGTCAAATCTGCTCTTTATCCAGGAACAGATACACCAATCGACATTGCGATTTGTGATAAGAGAGTCACAAATGCAAAAGATTCAAACTGGGAGCCTTCTCAGACAATCTTTATGCTAAGCAGATTATAGTCGAGTTGTACCCACAGATCACTTATAATCTTCAAGATGCAACCTTCAGCCGAGCCCTGACACTATATCAGGACTACAAGAGGAAGGATCTTTTAACGGGAGAAAATAGGCCATATTCGATTACGTATCAAGTTTCATATGCCCTATCAAATTCCCACCACACGAATCTATTTTTGGGAAAAGATTTTATTGAAATCCCAGAAATATGCAAGGAGGTGGCCAAGGCAATTAGCCCTGACCAAGTCGAGATCCCACAAATAAGGGAAATTGACATCCAAATCGGAGACAAGCAGGTGCTGAAATACGATCAAAGTCTCATATTGCAAGCGCCAAAGTTGTCATTCCAAGGAGAAAGGCTTACATCAAGGCCTTTGGAAAGAAGGTTTTCACATTCCTACGAGAGAAAAGCAATCCAGGAAGCACCAGTTCAAGGCATAAGAGTAAAACTCAAATGCCCCGAAGGATGGAGAAGTGTTTCCACAAAGTTTGATACAACTGAAAGGAATAATCAATTTCCTTGCAACACGTTGTATTATTTGGCAAATCCAGAAAGCAATCGATACATTGGAATTCTGGAGATTGGGGGCTTTGAGATCCAGATCGAAGGCAAAGCCGGAAAAGAAGCTGACGTCCTGATCTTAGGATGAAATTTCCTTGACAATTATCAACCATGGTCAAGGAAAGCAAGTGGGGTGGAGATCACAATCGGAGAAAAGAGATTGCTGATCCAATGACGAGTCCATTCTCGATCTACATCTCTGTGGAGATGTTATACGAGAAGTTCAAAGTAGAATATTTTGCTGCTTATATCGATTCAGGAGTAGGAATTTGTACAGCAAAACGAGGGGTATTTCCAACAGAAGTAGAAGAAGAAGAAGAATTGCCTCGAATTGCGGGAAAGAATTTCTCAAAGAAGATTTTACTCTTATCAAATGGAGTAAAACAGACAGAAATATTGATCGGCGGAGCAGGACAAACACCTTGGTACAAGGTTAAGACTCCACCTATGTATTTCCATGATACAAGAGCAGATATTTTGTTCGGAAACAATTTTCTGCAAACCTTCAAAAAGTATACACAGGACAATGAAGCCCGACGGCTTGTGTTCACAACCAATTGTGACCACAAAATCATTGTGCAAAAGCTCGAAGGAGCTTTTAATAAATCGATGCTAGTCAAATTCCGCACCAAGCGTGGTGATGATGGCAGACTCCGGAGACCACAAATGAAGGATCAACGGAGATTCAGAGATGTTCTGCTCAAATACAGGGCCGAGGGATTTCCAGATCTCTCCGAGGAAGAAACACAAAACCTCAAAGTTTCCCTGATATCACACAAAGATATTAAGGAAGAAGAACAGGTGTCCATAGCCGACGTCAAAAGAAGAATCCAAAAGTGTTATCACGAGGATCCTTTGGCATGGTGGGACAAGAACCAGCTCAAAGCTACACTGAAAGTTAAAACTGGAAAGGAGCATGAGTTCGTAAGGTTCAGACCTATCCTGATGAACACTCAAGATCAGCAGGATATGAAGAGCATAATCAAGGAACACCTTGATTTGAAGTTGATCGAACTAGAGAATTCGCCTTATAGCAGTCCTGAATTTCTGGTGAGAAATCATGGAGAGATCAAACGATGAAAGCTAAGATTGATCATTAATTACAAAGGAATTAATGACATTCTTGAGTTCGATGTATATTTTATCCCGAGTAGAGAGCACCTTATCAACTGCATCAGAAGTGCAAAGGTATTCTCAAAGTTTGACCGCAAATCTTGATTTTACCAAATTCGAATGGAGGAGGGAAGTAAGAAGTTCACAGCATTCTCAACTCCACAAGGACACTATGTCTGGAATGTCATGGCAATGGGGCTAGCCAATGCGCCTCAGATATTCCAAAAAAAGATGGATAATCTTTTTAAGGATTATTCTCCATTCATGTTTGTTTATATTGATGACATTCTTATTGCATCAAAAAATATTCATGAACATGTCAGGCATCTGGAAATCTTTGCGGAGGTTTACCAGCAAGAAGGATTGGTACTGTCTGAAAAGAAGGCAGTCGTGGCGACCCAGAAGATGGAGTTTCTGGGGATCGAGATCGATGAGTCTGGAATAATTCTACAAGATCATATTGTGGAAAAGGTCCAGAAATTTCCAGAAGATCTCAAGGACAAGAAGCAGCTTCAAAGTTTTCTTGGAGTTGTTAACTTTGCAGGGATGTTCATCAAAAATCTTGCAGAGCATAGAAAAATCTTCAGTCCACTACTGAAGAAAGATGTTTTATTCATATGGAAGGAGGAGCATCATAAGGGTATGAAAAAGCTAAAAGAGATTTGCAAAAATCTCTCAAAGCTTTCAATACCACAAGACGAGGACGAACTAGTTCTATACACCGACGCAAGTAATTTTTGGTGGGCAGCAGTGCTCACAAAAATTACCCCTTATGGAGAGGAACCATGCAGATATTGCAGTGGTCTCTTTTCCGACAGTGAGGTTGTGCGATGGCACATCAACGAGAAGGAGTTCTATGCAGTCAGAAAGACGTTCAAAAAATGGCCGCTATTTTTACTTGCAAAGAAATTCATTTTGAAAGTCGATAACACTAACGTTAAGGCTTTCCTAACCAAGAAAATTGAATCTAAACCTGAAAAGGCTAGATTACTTAGATGGCAAGCTGAATGTCAATATTATGATTTTGATATTGTCATTCTGAAATCTGATGATAATGTTCTTGCAGATTTCCTAACAAGAGATGGAGCCAACTGAGGTTGACGCCATCATTTTAAACTAGAGGTCACTCCAGGATAACATGGAGATGCTACAACAAGAATGACAAGAGTGTGTACTCCATGCCAAACAAGCTGGAAGGATACAGTCGGCTGATAAAGCCAAAGTGTCGGACCGCATACAAGAGTGTCTTAAGAAGATGATAAATCTTCATGAGGTAATCCACAAGCCGCTCTTGCGCGGGATCAGGGCTCCCCTGATCAAAGCAGGCATTACCGTACCGGCCGGATTACCGGTAGTAAGGGATTCAAGTACCCCTAGCACAAGTTCAGAGGCCAAGGTGTCAAGATCGGATCTTCAAGAAAAAGATGTTGCTAAGGCTTCACCGCCCGAACCAACATGTCAACCATTCACCCTTGGGGTAAAAGAGGGAGAGATTGATCTTAGGCCACTGACGGGCAAATCTAAGATTGATACTAACACTATTGAAATATCTCATGTTTGGCAGTTGTACCAGTCTAGATGGGAGAAACTCAATACCAGAAAGGGTATTAATCCGGGATATAGTCGGGTTGATGTTGGAGGAAAATATCATCGTGTCTGGATGACTACCGGAGCCAATCCTTAGGAGGTCAAGGAGTGGTATGAATTTGGGGCGCTAGCCTCAGTTTATACTATATCGCCAGCCTTCAGCAAAATCAAGGGTCTACCAAGGTGGATCCAAGAGACCGTTTATGATGCTTGGTCGAAAAACTCGTCCCTTAATAGGGGAGACGTTTTGGAACTGTATTTTCTCAGTGCAGCACCAGAACCAGCAGGAAAGGGTAACCACGAAGCTTTTCATTTCATTAAGCTTCGGAGACCCGATACGGAGGCCATAAATCGAATTAAGGCACCAGATCATCAAGTCTCTATTATCGCCACTTTCCCGGAGGATCAAATCTCCATAAGGAGTGCATGGGGATTATGGGTCTGTCTCACGGAGATGGACAAGGTCAAGTATAGGTTCAAGTTCTCTCATAATTCAGGACTTAGATCGTTCTTGTTGAATACCATGACAGGAACAACCACAAGTTTTGCCGAGAAAGCCTTTGAAGAGAAAAGGCAAACACTCTGGCGCAACAAGATTGCAGGGAGTAAACAGACCTATCGCAAGTTTTGCAATATGGCTCATCTAAGTCATTGGGTCGATTACATCTGCGCGGAGTGTCCCACGCAGAAGGAACCGGAGTTCGGAAAAGGTTTTCTCCCGAAGCCGAACAAGAAGAAGTTCCGGTCCGATGAATATGAGGAACACAAGACTCCGCGTGGACGAACACATCGGGCACCAAAAAAGTAAGATGCCCGACAAGGAAAAGGGAGTCATGTGATTCGCAAAAGGGAATCCACTCACCAAAAAGGAGACGATAAGAGTGAGTGGAAAGAAAATGACGGATCACCTTACTAAAAGTAAGGTAAAAATACAGAAAGACCACTCAACCAACAAAATTGAGTGGAAGAAAAGCAGTTAGCCCCACCACAATACAATTAGCTGATAATGGAGTAGGGGACCCGGTCACATGTGAAGACAGTAAGAGGTGTCGGCAACAATGGTCGACAAAGTAGGTGGCTTTCACCATCAAGAAAGCTGGCCACAAGGGAATCCAAGGCCAACTACCAAGCAATTATAGAGGGCATCAGACCTCTATAAAACCCCGAGCTCTGGAGAGGAAGAGATCATCGAAAATTCACAACACTTTCACACAACACACTCTCTATCTAGAATTTATCTTTTAAATTTTTGTTTTCAAAGTTTTTCAATTCTAGTTTTAGTTTCTTTTTATTTTATGTATACAAGTAATAGCTACTAATGAGTAGCTAAACTAGTTTGTCTCCTCCCTTGGGGAGATTTTATGAAATAAATTAAATATTTTATAATTCCTCTATAAACGCTTCATTTTTTGCTCAATTTTCCGGTTTAGTAAAAGTTTTCTTTCATTTTCCAACAAAATATTTTACGTCGGAACTTAGTGAAGGAGGAAGGTTGCAACCATCCATTGCGAGCGCGTGGTTGGACGAAGCCTGGGGGGTAGACGGTCTGTAAAATGCAACAGGAACCGACTCCCGAAGAAGACCATTCGACCAAAGGTATGAAGTTGGATTATGCTTAGATTAATTTTGAAGTAATACGGAAGCATGTTGGGCCTGATAATTTGATTTAATTTTGACCTCATAATTTTAAGAAGCTCATAAGGATTATTTTGTATGGGGAAAGAAACATTTGGGGTATTTGTGATATTTTGGTTAAAAGAGGGGCATGTTTCTAATTAAAGAAAAACTGACGTATCAAAATTGGACAAAACTCTAAGTTCATATATTTTATTGGATTTTCCTAAGTTGGTGTTAAAAATAGAATTTTTCCATAGTTGGTGTATTTTCACGCAAATTTCCCTAATTCTAAATACATTCCATTACAAATATATATATATATATATATATATATATATATATATATAGTGTTAATATAGCAAAATACCCATTTTCTTATAACAAACTTAAATTTTACCCACTAAAATAAAAAATATGCCCACTTTACATAAAATTTTACCCATTTTTTCGCAAAAAAGACTAAAATACCCCTCCTTAAATATTTCTAATTTTCCAAAAAAAGTCCTAGTCTTTCTCTCTTCTCTTCGCTCTCTGTTTCTCCTCTCTCTTTCTCTTCTCTCTCACTCCTCTTTTTCTCTCTCTCTGCTAGATCTATGGCGGCGGCGACTGCGTGTCGTAGATGAGGCGGAGGAAGTGGCGGCTAGGGTTTGGTTGTCCTGTGGTCATCGGGATTTGAGAGGAGACCGGATTTGGGAGCCTAGGGTTTGGCGGCGGCGGCCCTACCGTCGTTCAGATCGGAGCGGGAAGTGACGAGCGAGGGGAAGGGAGATTTGTGGGGGTGGCCGTTGTTTCGCCGACGGTTGCTATTACGGTTGTGTATGTGTGTAATGGGAGAGAATGTCGAGATAGGTAACCGGCGGTCTCGTCCTTGTCAGAAGAGAAGAGAGGCCAGGGGTTTTAGAGTGATTTGTTTGTTTTTTTTTCTCATTCTCTTCCTCACGCCGCCTGCGATCCCATCTCCGACAAATCGCCGTCGTTGTCTCGCCTCTCGTTGCCTCGTCTCTCTCTATCTCTCATACACCTCGTCGCTCACACGATGAGAACACGCCGACACACCTCAGGAAGAAGGTCACCGACGTAGAACACCTGCTACCGCCAAGGCTGACGGCTTCGCCCTTGACCGCCATGGTCACCAGTTGTAACAGATCCGCCATATGTCTGTAGATCTGAAATCTCTCAGCTTTTTTCTCCACAAATTTTCCATCAAGGACTGCCACGAGTCGATGTCGCAGCAGTAGCATCGCCACCTCCTTCGCAATTCCGGTGAAAATTGTTGTCACGAGCTGCCAACGTCGGCTGAAAGTTGAGAACTGAGAATTGGAGTTGTTCGAGTCCATTCTCTGTTATTGAGTTATACGAAATATGCGTGAGTTTTCGGTGAAATAATTTTGTTCTATAGTTTGATTTTGTAGTTGGAATACAAGATTGAGTAATGCCGATTGAGAATTGAAGTAGAATTAGATAACAAGTAATGAAGAAATTGATGAAAATCACATAATTTTGTACAAATGTTCTTGAATTCACAATCAAATTTATGAATTAACAACTAAATTATTAGCGTTGGTTGTGAATTCACAACTTAAAATAGTGTTGGTTGTGAATTCAAGTTTTGTTGGTTGTGAATTCATAACTAGAAATAGTGTTGGTTGTGAATTCACGCGAATTCACAACTAACACTATTTATAGTTGTGAATTCAAACTTTAAAACTTGAATTCACAACCAATACTTATTATTCAGTTGTGAATTCGAGTTTTAAAGCTTGAATTCACAACCAAAATAAATTTTGGTTGTGAATTCACTGGTTGTGAATTCGTGGGTATTTGTAAATATTTTATATGCAAGGGTAAAATGGTAAATGTGGGTATTTTTTTAAGTTTTTATATTAGTGGGTAAAATTTATTTTTACTATATAAAAGTGGCTATTTTCAAAATCCACTCATATATATATATATAATATAATATTAGTTTTGAACCATTTTGAGCCATAAGAAGATCAGTGTTGGATTTATTATTTTGTTTAATAAATTTGTGCTCTTAGGTTATAATTTTATGGTTCGAATTTTGTGGGGCAAAAATTCTGATTTTTTGAATTTATAAAATAGGACGGATTACCTATAAATTACTAAACTTTTATCAAATTTTGATATTATATATAAATTTCAAAGTTAAAATTTGGTGTGCTAATTATTGAACTATTGTTTTAATCTAATTTTGATGTCAATTAGGATTTCAACCAAATTTATCGATGACATTACTAGTCGAATAATTGATGTGGCATAATCATTATCGCATGTTAATTGACTGCCAAAAATCACTTCGTTCGATATGCCAAAGTTTAAAATTTATATACAAAATCAAAATTTGACGAAAATTAAGTAAGTTATAGTAACTAATTAACACTATAAAACTATTACTTAATCAACTATAAATAATTAGTTTGGAAAGGACTATTAAAACCGATTGAGTTTGTTAATGATATAAACTTATTGTGTTTTTTTTTTGCTCAGAAAAAGGAAATAATATTAAGAAAGGTACCAGAAGTACCGAGAAAAGCTTACAACAGTTTACCAATTAGATCGTTAGAGCACCAGGAGTCTAACTCGATCTCTTTGTCAATGATCTTGAAAATCCTATTCCAACACCACACTCTAATCTTAATCTCCAAGACAAAAGCTTTTGTCACCCATTCTTGACTGTGAAAACGTCTCTCATTTCTTTTTTTCCACAAAATCCAAATGCATCCAACCCAAATAGCCAAGAGTAAATTTTGAATCTTCTTATCGTTCCTGAAACTCGTGAACATACCAAGATGTTTGTCGATCGAGAATGGCCGAGCTGTTGTGAAGCCTAACCATTTTTGAATTTCATTCCACACCTCCTCCGTCTTCGGGCAATGAAGAAAAAGGTGATTGATCGATTCTTCGACTCCGCCGCACTCGCCACACTTCGAATCTTCCTCACTCACCTGTACCTTCCTTTTCCTCAAGTTATCGCATGTCGGGAGTCTATTTTTCAGCATTCTCCATGCTGTCACCGTGGCTTTATGTGGTGTTTTAGCTTTCCAAACTGAATTGAGGGTCTTTGCGTCGATAGCCTGCCTAATTGGTTCGCTGCTTCTGTTTTTGATCGTTGTGTAAGCCGACTTGGTGCTGAAAATCCCGTCCGGTGCATCCAGCCAAATCCATGTGTCATTGCCACCTGCATCAGGAAAACAATGACCAATATAATTGGTTAATCTGTCAACAACCTCCTGCTCACTTTCCCTCACTTCCCTACGCCATTTAAAATCCCACTTCCAAGTCCCCTCATCCCAACTCCCCCACTCCCCAATAGTTGCTCTCTTATTAGCGGCTAACTGAAAAAGTCTCGGAAAGACGTTCCGAAGGGGCCTCGGCCCAACCCAAATGTGTTCCCAAAATAAAGTCTGCTGTCCATTCCCAACCTTTCTTCAAAAATTTTCCAAAAACCATTTCCCGGAAACCCCTCCACCCGCTGCCACTACTTTTGACCACCACCCTGTTCTTTTTCCTCCTAGGACCTCTAAGACTGAAACCTTCCTCATCCCACTCGATGTCGCCGTACAGAGATCGGACGACTCTAGCCCACAGCTTCTCCCCTCCCTCCCAATATCGCCATAACCATTTCATCACCAAAGCAGAATTAAGCCACTCAATATTCAGAAAACCCAGCCCACCATCATCTTTGCTATGACAGAGTTCAGACCACTTGATCCACGGAATGGAGTTCGAGTCCACTCTCCCCCCCCCATAAAAACTTACCAAACAAAGACTGCAAGGCTTTCACCGTAGCTTTGGGAATCAAGGAAAAAGATAGCTGATACACCGGTATAGCTTGTAGGACGACTTTCACCAAGGTGATTCGACCAGCAAGAGACAATTTCAAATTTTTCCAGCTGTCGATTCGCTTCTTGACTTTTTCAACGAGGTAATTCCAGTTAGCAATACATTTGAGCTTCTCCCCAACTTTGATCCCAAGAAATTTGAATGGTAAATTTCCGACTGGGAATTGCAACACCGAGGCCATCCTCTCCAATCTGTCGTCTTCAATAAACACCCCCATCAAGCTGCTTTTTTGGAAATTCACTTTGAGTCCCGAAAGCAGCTCGAAAAACTTCAAAGTATACTTGATCGCCACTGCATTCTCTTCACCTTCCGAACACATAAAAATGGTATCATCTGCATATTGTAAATGCGAGATCTTCACTTTGTCTTTACCCACCAGAGCCGGCTGTATGAGCTCCGCAAAGACCGCTCTGTCAACAAGCGCGTGCAGGCCTTCTGCGACAACAAGGAACAGAAAAGGGGAGAGTGGGTCTCCTTGACGGAGTCCTCTTTCCAACTGAAACTCACCCGCCGGAGAACCATTAATGAGAACGTTCGTCGAGGCCGATGTTAAGCATCCTTTGATCCAAGTCCTCCACTTAAGATCAAAGTTGAGCCTTTCAAGCATGATATCCAAAAAATCCCATTCCACAGAGTCGTATGCCTTGGCGAAGTCGATTTTGAAAAAAATCCGACCTTTCCTGCTGCTCTTAGCTTCCTCAATCATCTCATGTAACACCACCACTCCATCAAGGATAAAACGGTCTCTCAAGAAAGCGCTTTGATTTTCTGAAATTATGGAATTAAGCACTGTTCTCATCCTTCCTGCCAAAGTCTTTGCAATAACTTTATACATACTGCTGATCAGTGAGATAGGTCTGAAGTCTTCCAAAAAACCACAATCTTCTTTCTTTGGGATCAACACAATAAAGGACGAGTTGCACCCCCTGGGGATCTTTCCATTTTCATGGAATTCATTCATCACCCGCATAAAATCCTTTTTTATCACCTCCCACGACGATTTCCAGAAGCTGAGATTAAAACCGTCCGGCCCCGGGCTCTTGTTACCTTCGCAACTCCAAACTGCATTTTTAATCTCTTCTTCAGTGAAAGGTCTGATCAGCTCCAATTTGTCCTCCTGTGACAGCTTTTGATTAACGAAATCCACCGGTATTTCTGGTAATGTTCTTCTCCTGCTCATGAAGAAATTTCTGAAATATTCTGTGGCTTTGCCCTTGATGATCACAGGGTCGTCAACCCAGCTGTTATCGATCGTCAGCCCAAGGATATCATTTTTCTTTCGTCGACTGACGATGACTTTATGAAAAAATTTAGAATTAAGATCGCCTTCAGTAATCCATCGTACCTTTGCTTTTTGCTCCAACAGACTAATCTTGTTTTTAGTCAACAAGATAAGATTTGCATTAGCCTCGTTTCTCCTACTGATCTCAAAGACGTCAAGGCCCCGTGCCTCATCAGCCAAATCAAGTCTCTGTAATTCCTCTTTCCAAAACTTTATTGAGGAGTCTAAATTCCCAAAAGAAGCTCGGTTCCAATCCTTCAATGCACATTTCAACGCCTTCAATTTTTCTTTGAAAACAAAAACATCCCCACCCATGGACCCTTGTCTCGCTCCACACTTTCTGGATTAAAGAGTCGAAATCCGGGTGGGACATCCACGCGTTAATGAACCGAAATGGTTTTGGGCCCCAATCCACAATTTTTGTTGAGAGAACAATAGGGCAGTGATCTGAAACTGATCTTTGAAGACATCGTCCTTGAGTTGATGGCCAAGTTCTCAACCAAGACTCGTTAACCAAGAATCTGTCTAACTTGCTTTTACATCCTCCATTTTCCTGGAACCACGTGAAGCTTCTACCCTGTGTTCGGATCTCCACTAAATCACTTTCACGAATGAAAGTGTCGAACTGCCTCATATCCGCTCTACCATAGTTCTCACCACTCCTCACTATTTTCCGCGGATCTCTGACCGCATTGAAGTCTCCTAAGATGCAAAGACAAATGTCCTTGTTCTGCTCGATGTTCGCTATTTTATTTAACACGCCGCAAGTGTACGGGTGCAATTGTGTACAGTAGCAAGCAAGGTCGTATTCCACATAGACTAATTATTATCAATGCCTATCCTAAATTATTCTACTCTATCTGGACAAACGAAAATAAGAGTTTTTGTTTTTAAACTAAATAAATAAACAGCAGGAAAGAAATCAAATCAAGCTGCGAAACAGAGAAACAGATGAGACAAGATTTCCCAAGGCAAAGGTTTCAACAGATTCTCCTAACTAACATGTTCAATTCAATTAATAAGACGATTCCTAAGGCAATCTCAAAACTAGTCTATACCCACTCCCGTGGCATACAAACCGTTGATTACATGCAAGGTTACCGTCCCCGGATCGCACTTCTAACATGCAACTCCTAAAAGCTCATAGGATTAACGCCCTCACAAATATCAATTCCCTTTAGAATTAAATATATGTGTTCTATGTTCTTAGTTCAGGTAATAATTATCATCTCCCGATATCAAATTAAAACCTATGATTATGCTAAATTGGTGGCCAATCAAGCAATAAAGCAAACAATTATAACAAGAACATAGAAAGGAATAGAAATCTCAATTAATTAAATCAACAGTCAGAAATTTGAATCATGTTTACTCCCTAAACCCTGGGAAAAGGATTTTAGCCACACATAGACATATGACTAAAAATCAATATCTCAATAAAACTGTAAACCATTCAACAATAAAACCGTATTGAAATCGAGAATCTTCATTCTTGCTCTGGCTCTGTTCTCCGTCTCTCTCAGCTCTCAGGAAAAGTAAAATATGATACAAAGTTGATAAAAGGTTTGCAGAGAATAAGTTCTTGGGGAGTATTTATATGCCCTAGGTCTTGTAGCTCTCAAAAATACCCAAAATCGCTAAAAAAAAATGAATTTTGGGCGGAAATACGGCGACTCGCGCGGCCGCATGGCTGGCCCGCGTGACGAAACAGAACTCCTGACAGCTTTGCGCAGCGATTTTGTTTTGGCTCGTTCTCCGTCGTCCGAACTCCGATTTATGATCCGTTTGCGCTCAAGAACTCCTATCGAGACGAGCTACAACTTGTATTTCAGCCAATTCTTCCAAATTCTGATTCATTATTTCTGAAAATTCGTTCAAACACAAGCAAGTAACAAGCTCTTGACCATAAACGAATATAATCTCAAATAGACCATCAAACACACAAAATCCTCACAACTAAGCATAAAAAATGACACACCAAGAGGTAAAAATGCATGTTTATCAACCCCCCAAACTTGAACTATTGTCCGTCCTCGGACAAAACAAAGATGAACCATGAATGAATCAACAAGAGCGTAGAGAAAAGTAGATAACATTGTGGCTTCAGATTTGTCAACAAAATTATCAACATGCATTTGTATCTCCTATTATCAAGATATCACACTCATGACAAACTTCAAATTATGATCTCAATGAATTGCAATCCTCACCAAAAAGATAAAGAATATATGAACTCTCAACTCTCAAGTGTATCAATTCAAAAAGGACGTGTATGCGCTCAGTTCAAACTAAACAAGTACTCATCCATAAGCTTGTCAATCGTCTCACCTCTCCACCACTAAATGTGTGCTCCTATAACCAAGATCAAAAAGGTCTTTATTAAGGGTTGTAATGTAGGCTCTTTGGTAAGGTGGGATATATTTGGCTGAGTGACTAAAAGATACTCCTCAATGTAGCTCGATCACCAACCTTATAACATTCTTAATCCATACCATCTTCCACCTCATCAAACCAGATTTTTCAATACGAGAAACCATCACAACACAACAATTATTTCTCATGATATTATGACTTTCTAAAGCATCCTATGTACCCATTTTTTTCAATTCTTTTCTTTTTTCTCTCTTTCTTTTCTTTTTTTTTCTTTTTTTTTCAACGAATTGTAGGGTACTAGGATTTTTTTTCAATCAAGATCAAAGTACATAATCCATAAACACACATCTCCACAAACCAACAACCCCATAACAACAATCTCCAAGCTCCCACCCACGGCTAAACCAAATAAAATAGAAAATAAGAGGCTCAAAGGGGGCGAACTAGGATCATATATAGTAATAGGACAAATATGGGATATATAGGCTAGCAAAGACGACCTTCTATCATCTCAAAATTATTAAGCACACTATGTGACCTCGAGAGAGAAACCAAGATAAGTTCTAGTGAGACACAAGCATGCTCGAACAATCACTCAAGAATAAGAAATAAGACTGTAAAAATGGTGACAGTCAAGGCTCAAAACTCACAGCTTATTTCATTGATTGCAAACACATAGAGACCATGCTTATCATTCATCAATCATGCTCAATCACAACAATATCAACACAAACGCATGCAATTTCACAAGTTTAAAGCAGAAATCATCATAAGCCAGTTATCCATCCAAATCCCTACACAACTCATATCTCCACCAAGGTATCATCACAGAGAAACCACCAAAGCAAGACTAACGAACTCAACAACAAAACAAACAAAAACAACTAAAAAGAAACAATGCACCCACAAAGACACATCCCCCCAAACTTATTCACCGCCAAGGAGAATAAGTTTGAAAAGGATTTGTGGGGCACAAAAACAAAACAAAAAACTAACAAACAAAAAGAAACGAACTAACCAAGATTGGGTTGCCTCCCAATAAGCGCTATTTTTAATGTCGTTAGCTCGACGATCCAGCAGGTGTAGGCGGTGGCCACTTTTCATCAAATTTGAGTACATCATCTGTTGCGAACCAATGATAAGGTAGTTTTCCAACCTTCAAAATTTCTTGAAAACTACGGCCATCCTGTGAACAATCAAAAGTACTACCACACTGCAAAAAATGTTCATCAGATGAATCAAAATTAAAATCAAAAGATGGAGTTAGATAAAAGCTAAAGAGACAAGCCTTCAATGATTTCCCTTGGTCGATGCAAGTGTCGACTACATTTAGGATATTGCGCTCTTCAACACTTTTAAAATTTTCATCCTTCAAGCTCATCTCAACTTTCAGAACTTCTTGCTCTTCTTCCATCGCTTGAGGCTCTTCATATGATGTATCACTTTCGAGCTCAATGGTCATACACTGCTCTTTTGAACTCACCACAGTATTGCTTGAAAATTGGCCCGACTGATATAGATTGCTAATAGCTGTGGTCACTTGAGTCATCTGAGTCTCAAACACCTTCATCCGGGTCTCTAAAGCAACAGTGGTAGACTCAAGCTTCTCCATCCTCTCATTCGACTTGGAGATAAATTTCATCAATAGCTCTTCCAAATTAGGCTTCTTCTCCTCATTGATGACTCCATTGGTGACAGAGAAGCCTGGTGGAGCCAAAAACGAGTTATTCGGGCACCCTCCATGATAGAGTTGTTGCCATCTCTGATTGTTACCCTGTTGTACTCTTTGAAATCCACCCTGATGAAAATTCCTGAAATTCCAATTGCTAACAAAATTTGCCTCTTCCATCATCATCGAATTTTTCACAGCTGACTCCATCTTAGCAATATGCAAAACATTTATCTTGGAAGACAATGCAGCGATTTGAGTGGCTAACAAAGTAACTGAATCAGAATTTGTGGTGGCAGCAACATTCTCCAAATATACCCTCTCGGTTGGCCATTGATAGCATGTAGTGCCCATGCTATCAAAAATTTCCATAGCTGCTCATGCACTACCTAGAAAGACTCCAGAACCAAAAAATAAGAACCAAAAGAAAAATAGAGAAAATAAATAAAAATAACAAAAGAAAATCCAGATTAGTATCAAATAATCAACAGATAGTACTGCTAAAAATCAGTCCCCGGCAACGGCGCCAAAAACTTGTTCGCTATTTTATTTAACACGCCGCAAGTGTACGGGTGCAATTGTGTACAGTAGCAAGCAAGGTCGTATTCCACAGAGACTAATTATTATCAATGCCTATCCTAAATTATTCTACTCTATCTGGACAAACGAAAATAAGAGTTTTTGTTTTTAAACTAAACAAATAAACAGCAGGAAAGAAATCAAATCAAGCTGCGAAACAGAGAAACAGATGAGACAAGATTTCCCAAGGCAAAGGTTTCAACAGATTCTCCTAACTAACATGTTCAATTCAATTAATAAGACGATTCCTAAGGCAATCTCAAAACTAGTCTATACCCACTCCCGTGGCATACAAACCGTTGATTACATGCAAGGTTACCGTCCCCGGATCGCACTTCTAACATGCAACTCCTAAAAGCTCATAGGATTAACGCCCTCACAAATATCAATTCCCTTTAGAATTAAATATATGTGTTCTATGTTCTTAGTTCATGTAATAATTATCATCTCCCGATATCAAATTAAAACCTATGATTATGCTAAATTGGTGGCCAATCAAGCAATAAAGCAAACAATTATAACAAGAACATAGAAAGGAATAGAAATCTCAATTAATTAAATCAACATTCAGAAATTTGAATCATGTTTACTCCCTAAACCCTGGGAAAATGATTTTAGCCACACATAGACATATGACTAAAAATCAATATCTCAATAAAACTGTAAAACATTCAACAATAAAACCGTATTGAAATCGAGAATCTTCAGTTCTTGCTCTGGCTCTGTTCTCCGTCTCTCTCAGCTCTCAGGAAAAGTAAAATATGATACAAAGTTGATAAAAGGTTTGCAGAGAATAAGTTCTTGGGGAGTATTTATATGCCCTAGGTCTTGTAGCTCTCAAAAATACCCAAAATCGCTAAAAAAACGAATTTTGGGCAGAAATACGGCGACTCGCGCGGCCACGTCGCGCGGCCGCATGGCTGGCCCGCGTGACGAAACAGAACTCCTGACAGCTTTGCGCAGCGATTTTGTTTTGGCTCGTTCTCCGTCGTCCGAACTCCGATTTATGATCCGTTTGCGCTCACGAACTCCTATCGAGACGAGCTACAACTTGTATTTCAGCCAATTCTTCCAAATTCTGCTTCATTATTTCTGAAAATTCGTTCAAACACAAGCAAGTAACAAGCTCTTGACCATAAACGAATATAAGCTCAAATAGACCATCAAACACACAAAATCCTCACAACTAAGCATAAAAAATGACACACCAAGAGGTAAAAATGCATGTTTATCACTCGACAATGGACTTCAGTTTATCCCAAAGTTCCGCCTTCTCCGCCGACTCCGTAGGGGCATAAACATTAACAAAACACAGGTCATGTGCCCCTTGGGAATCTCTTCCGTTCACAATAACGGCTCCCTGCATATCCCACCAGCTAGTCACCACGAACTTTTCCTTATTCCATGCACAAAGAAGCCCTCCCGATCGCCCTTCTGCATTTCTAAATGCCGAAGCAGAGTTGTTCCTACCCCACCACGAATAGCAAATACTCTCATCCCATCCCACCAATTTAGTTTCTTGAATGAAACATAAGTCCACTTTCTGATAACCAATAACATCTTTGACATCTCTCTTTTTTACTGAACTCCCCAAGCCTCTAACATTGTAAGATAATAAAATCATGATAAAAAATTCTCACCTGCTCCCAGTGTAACCTTTATCTTCTCAAGCGAGGTAATTTGTTCTGCCATCTCAAAATCAGTTGAAGTGCTGGAGAAGCCCAATTTCTTCCCAAACTTCCAGATCTTCATGCCCTCCTCTATCCTTCGTCCTCCTCCCTGATCAGTCGAAATATCGGTGTCCATCCTTCCCTCCTTGGGAGTTGTCCGCCTCAATATTTGCGATGAACTCCCCCCATCTCTTCTTTTCTTGGGGAAGAATTTGAGAATGATGTTGTTTATTTTTCTTTTTTTTGCCTTGATCTCTGGTGTTCGTCCCCCTCAGACTCTGTTCCTTCCTGAAAAACGCACCACCTGGACAGCTGCATGAGTCTTTCGCCTTTTGATTTTGAGTTTGAAGCTCTCGACTCATCTCCTCGCCGACTTCGTGCGTACGTTCAGCCGCTCGATGAGGCTCCGCTCTCATGGGAGATTGACTCCGCACCGTAGTCTCCTTTGCTTCAATACGGGAGCCCGGATTGATAGAACTGAGATCAGCCTCCGTTTATTCCTCTGTATTTTCCAGCCTTATTTCCCCTATTTTTGCAATTAGGTATTGCTGTTGGTAATCTGCTCCTGAAGGATGTCTAGGTAACTGTTTGTCATCCGAAAGATCCAAAACCGCCGTATACGGCCCATCATAATTCGGAGTTTCAATTTCTTTAATATGTTGACCCTCTTCCACCAATTGGACCGACAACCGTGTCTGGGAGGCCATTACTGAAGCCTCAGAATTTGGGCCGACATCCCCAGTAAGATATGGCCCATTTTGTTGATCCTTTTCACCCAAACAGCTCGGCTCTTTATTGAAAAACACCTTTCTTGGTTCCCCCACAGCCGCCTTCAAACAATGATTTTCCTTGGGAAGGGGAGAACCGTTAAAATCCCTTGCAGAATTCGAGGGGTCGATAGCCTGTTCAACCGACGTCGCCAGCTCAGAATCATCGGAACCGAATCCTTGATCGATGAAGGCATCCGCCGGAGAATTTGATGGAGCCTCCCAAGACCAGTCGGAATCAGAATCTTCATCCGTCCTTCGCCACGTCTCACCTTCTACATCTTCCGTGTGATCGGTAGTTTCCTCGACTCTAATTTTAAAAACCGCACCGGCGATTTTACAGTTGAGCACTCTGTCGATCGAAGAAAGACCCGTTGAAATTTGAACAAAGGCGACATCAAGTCTTTCTCTAAGTCTAGTTTTATCCTCGATTTTCAGAACCATCCCCATTTTGGCGCAAGCATGATCGAAAAATCTTGGATTCCATGCATTGAGGGGAACCCCCGTCCATTTGGTCCACACAACGCGCGACTGATTAACATCAATGTTCCTCCACGGACGCACCCAATGGAACCAAAAATCCTTCCACTACTCCATCTCCTCAAGCGCTTCCATGACGGATTTTTCGCTTGTTCCCTGCAGCAGCACCAGATACTTATTGTTATGGTATCTAGTGTCAAAATATTCTTACTAATACATTTTAGAATTAGATTTAACGATACTTATTTATCTTGTGTTTTTTTTTTTTTTTTTTTTTGGTATTACAATTTAAGTGAGACAAACTAAAGCAATGAGAAAGTGAGAGATGACACATAATGCAAGCAGGCCTCAATAGATAACCTATAATTACTTTGTTTCACCAAAAATTGACACTGTGACAAATGACTCTCTCTCTCTCTCTCTCTCTCTCTCTCTCTCTCATCCTTCTCTCTCATCGACTCATTCTACTGTAAATTAGCTATGAAGCTTAAAGTTAGTTATGAGCAATAATTATAGAACCACAAACGTTGTAGCCTATCAATATTCTTCGAGAGTGAGAAATCATAATTCCCTTATTCCCAAACTCAGAAAAAAAAAAAGAAGAAGAAGAAGAAGATGCATCAATCTGTAAAATAGTTTGATAAGGTGTTTCTTTTCTTTTATTTTTTTCAAGCCTCAATTAAGCTGTGCATTAGAAATTTAGAACCAATCCACAAAACAAGAAATAGTTTCGAAATCATCATAGTAAATTTATTATGAATTTATGATACACTGGTGTGACACCCGTGCTACAACACATTTAATTTTCAAATTATGCTTAAATAAAATATTAATATTCGAAATTATATAGTAAATGCATGGATATTAACAGGTTCAATTAAAATATTCAATTTATTTTGTCAATTTTTTAACTATCACACCTAGATAGTTTAAGTAAATTATTTCTATATTTTTTATATATTAAATTGATTGCACGATAAAAAAAAATTAAACAAATGCAAATAAAATAATAATTTGACAATAATACTAGAATAAAAATGTAAAATTAAACCGAGGCCGATATAATTCAACTACACAATGAAATCACAATCACTAGCTACACATAGAGATCACTATTTCACAGTTTACTTTTATTTTGTAGTAGTATTGGAACAAATAAATAGTGGAAAGTGACACCAGAGTATTCTGAATAGACTAATTAGTTAACACTTTACTATTTGTGCCCATATCCCCTTTTTGCAGTTAGTCATGCCAATTATTGTAGATAACATGCATTTTTTAATTTAAATACTTCTCTCCCATAAAATCATGCGCACCAAATTATGCATAATTTCCCCAATATTTGTTATTTACATTCGTCCTACAAAAATATGTACTCTCTTCCTTCTTCGAAAATTTCGCCCCAAAAAAAGCACGTATTTTAATAAAAATTAATAAAAAATTATTTGATAGTGAGATTTAAGTACAAAAATAATATTTAAATAATTATAATTGTAAAGTTGATGATAAAGTCATGTACAAAAATAAAGAAATTGAGGCAAACTTTTGAAAAGCACTCCAAGAAAAAACAAATTAGGACAAAATGTTTAGAGACGACGGGAGTTCAATTTATTACTATTATTTCTTTTCTCTTCTATTCTTGACGTCTCATCTCTTTTTTAACAATCTCAGTGATCTCACTTTTCTTAGTTATTTTCTTCGAAAAAAAAATATTCCCTTAGTCCTGATTCAATAGTTTCATTTTTTTGGGCACAAAAATTAAGAAATTTATTTTTTAAGTGTAAAAATATGTGGAACCATATTATTTGTAGTATAAAATCATTACCGAAAATAGAAATAAAACTATTAAAATGGGACGTCCCGAAAAAAAAAAAAAAAAAAAATATTGAAGTGTGACAAAGGAAGTAACTCTCGACTCTTTAAAAAGTATGGACCTACAACTTTTAAATAATTTACACCTTTTGTAAAAAAAACACATATCAACTAGTAACATTTTTTAAAGGTTGTGCCCCAAAAAAAATGAGAGGAGAGAAATATTATTTTAAGCCTAAACAACCTACCAAACTTTTCACATGGGATATGATCATGTGCAATCCAACAAGATAAGCACATGTAAACAAAAATGACAACTAAGATTTGATGAAAAGTAGGCCGAATTGCAATACAATAGTAATCCCAAATCATACAATTATCTTTACATGTGAGCCAAACATAGGTCCATACTCAGTAGATAAAATACATAAATAAAACTACAATAAACACAATTCTAGTTCATCATCAAGTAGGAAAAAGAAAAACCAAGAAAATCAGCAGCAGCTTCACACTTTCAAGTAGCAGCAGCACAAGGCACACCAAAGAGGAAAATTTTAGTGGCCACTCTTGAATGGGATGGCTCTGATGATCACCTGGTGGTAGAGGGCAGCGAGCGCAGCTCCGATGAATGGTCCGACCCAGAAGATCCACTGCAACGAGGCACGTTACACAGGCGACTTAAGTTAGTAATAGCCGGAGATATCAAAAGACGAAAAAAGAGTATGTAGAATGCTGGCGATGATCTTACGTGGTCATCCCAAGCATGGTCCTTGTTGAAGATAATGGCTGCACCAAGGCTGCGGGCGGGGTTGATGCCCGTTCCTGTGACGGGGATGGTCGCCAAGTGAACCAAGAACACGGCGAATCCGATGGGGAGGGGAGCCAAAATCTGTAAATCCGCACATTAGAAACATTCCTAAAGTGGGAATTTCATTACCAACTCAACAAGCATATTTTTCAAGAATTGCTCTTAAATTCCTACAACAAACGAGAATTTTTCAAGCTAACATTATAAATGGTATTTTGTCCCTAATTTTCCACAATCAAGCATATCCAATAGTTAATTTGCATACTGCATAATGAAAATCCATCAACGGGGTAAAATTGAATGATATACTCACAGGAACATGAGAATCTCTGGCGTTTCTCTTGGCATCGGTGGCGGAGAAGACGGTGTAGACGAGGACGAAGGTGCCGATGATCTCAGCACCAAGGCCGGAGCCCTTGGTGTAGCCGTGGGCGACGACGTTAGCACCGCCGCCCTGCATCTGGTAGATGGAGGGCTGGAAACCCTTGACAACGCCAGCACCGCAGATGGCGCCGAGGGTTTGCATCACAATGTAGAAAACAGCTCTCGTCAGAGACAGCTTCCTCGCCAAGAACAGACCAAATGTCACGGCTGGATTGATGTGTCCACCTGAAACCCTCACAAACATTCACAAATCACTACATGGAAATATGTAAATAAACTTTTACCAAAATTCAGTAAAGATGCTGCTGCAAGCAATTTATCAGAGATGATTCTAGGAACTCGAAGTGAAATTGGGTGAGATCTACCATTTCGCGAGCTCAAACATGGAAAGGAGAGCGCTGGAGGCAGAAATCTAAGTTCGTTTCATAAATTTAAGCTAGAAATTACAAAATATCAAAATTCAAGCTCAATAATCGGAAATTAAAATCTATAATTAGCTGTATCTTCACACACGCACACGCACAACGCCAACTCCAGTAGCAGAAACCTTACGTAAGCAAATTTGCAGTTTGCTACTTGGAGAAGAAGAACAAAATTGTTGCATGTGAATCAAACACAGAACATGACGAAACAACCACAATTTAGCAACGCAGACAACAAATTTCAAGCAGTAACCGTCACCCTGAACTCAATAAATCAGCAGCAAAGGGCAGATCCAGGAAGAACACGCACAAAACGCAGTGATTGAGTAGGAAAATGTACCAGAGATTCCAGCGGTGCAGTAAACTAGGGCAAAAATCATTCCACCGAAGGCCCAAGCGATTCCTTGAATCCCAACGCTGGCGCACTTGGAAGTCGACCTCGCATACCCCATCACGGTCAAAATCGTGATGTAGAGGAACAAGAAGGTGGCCATGAATTCAGCAATGCCGGCTCTCCAGAAGGACCAGGAGGTGAGCTCGCCGGGCTCGAACAGCGGCGCCGGTGGCGGCTCCTTGTAGTCCTTGGTCTGAGCGGAGGTGCCTATAGGCTGCCTCTCGTTGAACTTGTTCGCTCCGAGCTTCACATCCTCCTCTTTGCCTTCCATTTCTCTCTCTCTCTCTCTCTTGGGAGCTGGTTTTCTCTCTCTAGGTTGGTTTGATGAGATGGTAGTGGTGAGGTGAAGTGGAGTGGGCAGAGACTGATTTATACTGACATGAAAGGATAAGTGTAACAAATATACAAATTCTTTTTTGGCCTCTTTATTTTATTTAAGGCCCTTGGAGTTTTGTATATTCTCGTTAACCCACTGTCTTTCTCAATTTTTGCATTTTGATCTTCTTCTTCTTTTTTTCTTTTTTCTTTTTTCTTTTTTTGAAGAATTTTGATACTATTTGATGTAATTTAACAGTTCTAACTTTTACTGCACCTTGAATCACATTTTTGTTTGAGGTTATCAAAATGACAAAACCTTACTCTTATAAAAAAAATACTTCCTCCGTCCACGAAAAGTATGACATTTTTGCCATTTCGAGTGTTCATGAAAATTAAAGTATGTAATTTTCATTTTAAGACATGACTCACCACTTTTTCTTATCTTTTTATCCTTACAAACATCCCTTATTTACAAAAAATCATATGTAATTCAATCTCAACCGCTCATTTCTAATTTTGGTGGGACCCTTTCTCCACTGCATAAAAATCACCACCAATTTTCTCAAAATAGGTGTCCACCAAAAGTGTCATATTTTTTGTGGACGGAGAGAGTAGTAAAAAAAATGTAGATAAAACAATATTTGTAAAATGCCGTCTACATATTTCATTTAATTGATATTTAAAATCGGAGTTTGAAAAAATCGAATAGTTGTAGCTTCAAACAATAATAACTACGACTGATATCCTTGCAAATATTAATAACAATATCATGTGCTTGATAATATATATATATATATATATATATATATATATATATATATATATATATATAAATGTGTGTGTGTGTGTGTGAACCATAATTTTCGTGAGAACGTAAGAATCATTAAAATTATTGTATTTGCTATACAAATGAATGCATTCGTTATTAAATTTACTGCATTCAAAAAAAAATATTTTTTTTGCTCCCTTCAGAATTTGAATTCAGGTTCTACATTCATCCACTAAGATGATGCATCCACTGTCTGTAGATCTTGATGATCGAATGATTTAAAATGGTTCTCCGTTTTTATTTTATTTAGTTGTTCTTATTTGAACCTCTCCCTATATATTATTCACTCCTCAATTAATTATACTATATATTATAACATCCTATTCAAATTAAGTAGTTCAATCCTACAAGTCCTATTTATATATTGTATTTTTCATTCTTGCTTCAAAAGTAAGTTAATGAAGTCACTTAAAACATTGGTATAAATTAAATGCACATTGATTCTATTTTTGTATGATCCATATATGTTAACTTGTTGCATTAATTATGCATGTTTTGAGATATTAATTTCTTAGACTTCAATCAACCAAACTCGGATTAATCCCTTCTCCTATTGTTACTATTGTTTATTTTATTCGAAGAGCCGTTATGAACTCTAGGATGCTAGAAATCATAATTCAAAATGTAAGGACTAATACGCAATATATTAAAACAACAAGGATCGACATGTAATTTTCGTGAAAGCACAAAAAGGAAAGATGTTTCTGGAGAGAGCAAAAAGAAGACAAACGATAGCCAATGAATGAGCTGCGCTGTCTGCTCTCTTCTGCTTTTTTGCTGTTTCTTTTAATATTTAATACGCTCAATCCATTAGATTAATTTATTTAAACATGAAAGCTTATTTATGTTATCATTTATCAAGTATACTATTTAATATTCAATTTGACAGAATAAAACATTAATTTTCCCAAAATATGTTATCCTAACGAATAATCCAGCGCCAGCTTTAATGAATATTCAGAACTTTTTATTTGGAAAATGAATAAGTTCAGCTGACCCCTTTTGTCATCATGGGAAGAAAATTCACGAAAAACAAAAAAAAATAATTTATCGAGAATATAAGTGCTGTTTATATACTCCCTCCGTCCCTGAAATAAGTTCCTCTTTTTCCATTTTGGGACGTCCCTCAAATAAGTTTCTCTTTCTTTCTTTCTATTTTTGGACAACTACCCCACCACTAATAATATTTTATTTATTCATACTTTTCACTTTTTCACCACTCCCAATACTAATTATAACACTTTTTCACCTTTTCACCACTCCCAATACTAATTATAACATTTTTTTCACCTTTTCACCACTCTCAATACTAATTACTCCCTCCGTCCACCAAAAATATGCCACAATTTCCTTTTTCGTCCGTCCACAAAAAATATGCCACTTCCATTTTTAGTAGTAGGGTCCACACAACTCCACTCACATTTAAAGTGGGACCCTTACTCCACTACCAACTTTACTCACATTTTCTTAAAACCCGTGCCGAAAGCAAAGTGGCATGTTTTTCGTGGACGGAGGGAGTATAATATATTTTTCTCTACTATCAATAAATTTTACCATTTTCCTTAAAACCCGTGCCGTCCCCAAAGAGGAACTTATTTTGGGGACGGAGGGAGTATCTAGTTTTCAAATTATTATATAAAGTGGGATTTGCTTCGTTAAAAAAAAAAAAAAAAAGAGCACGAGAAATAGGGTACGAAATTTATAAAATACTCCCTCAGTTGCTAAATGGATATTCATAAATATTCATTTTATGGTTTTAGCTGCTTCATTTTATTTTATTTTTGACTTGGAGAGGAGAAGTGGTAGGATTTTGGTTCCTTCATATAAAATATACCTGACTCTATATTCACAAAATCTTGGGTATATGTGAGTGTACTGTACAATCGGATTGATCCATATCCATAATAATATTATTTATATGAGTTGGGTCAGGATATGAGTTCAAATCAGGGTGCGGGTCAAAGTTTAAGTGAAGATATAACCCGATTGTACGGTACACCCAAGAGTCCAAGACCACCTCTTCTATATTTTTGCTCAAACAATTCATTTTATTATAACTTTCAGTAGTACCTTTTATTTATTAATATTTGAATTCACTACTCAACCAAATTAATTAATTTAAAATTATATCACAATAGAATTTTTATTTCACTCAAAATGATAAATCTTTTATTAAAATTTATATCATTATAAAAGTGGATTTTTAGTTTTTTAAAAAAGGTGTATTTTTATTTAATCCCTATGTCCCATGAAGCATGTCACAATTCTTTTCGGCACATGAATTAAGAAATTTGTATTTTGTGTGTTAAGTGTGGTAGGTGAAAAAGTGAAAATGTGAATAAATGGTAATTTTTTTGTCATTTTTAGAAACGTGTCATGCTTCGTGGGACAGACCAAAAAGAAAACTGTGTCATGCTTCGTGGGACGGAGGGAGTACTATATTGAATACATCTTATTGGCCAAATCTATTAAGTTTGATTTACGTATGAATAAAAGGAAACTAAATTTAAGCATATCAGTGTGTTCTATTCATTCGATAAATTTATCATGAGAAAAATATGAACAACAAAGAAAATAAATCCCTATTTGTTTCTCCTCATTTTTACAAAGTGTAATTTTTTTTTTGATCGATAAAAGTGCAATATATTGAAAAACTCGGTACCAGTAGTACCAAAACAATTACAAAAAGGGGAGTGTGTACTCTCGGGAACACCACAAAGAAAACGGAACATTCACTTCCACCATTTGGAAGGTCTTGTTTCAGCTCCAAAGTCTACCTTTAACCTCCAACACAAGTTTTTGTGGATCCCACTCCTTTCCTTCAAACCTACTTTCATTTCTATAACTCCACAGCAGCCAAATTGTTCCAACCCATAAAGCTTTCAAAAAATTTCTGATTTTCTTACCTTTGCCACCATGAGTAAAAGACAAAAAATGTTGAGAGAGACCTTGTGGCTTTGCCGTTTTGATGTTGAGCCATTGCTGAATATGATCCCAAACTTGATCGGTTTTTGGGCAATGAATAAACAGGTGTTCCACCGTCTCTTCATGACCCACGCATGCATTGCACCACTTCTCTTCCACATGAATCGGTACGTTCCTCCTCACTAAATTGTCACACGTTGCCAATCTATTTCTCAAGCTTCGCCATACAACTACCGTCGCCTTATGTGGAGTTGGCGCCTCCCATACTTGGGCCAAGCTTATAAGCTTTTAGAGCTTATAAATTGTTTAAAAGCTTATATGGCAAAATAAGTTTCTAAACAATTTATTATAAGCTCATCCAAACACACCCTCGGTTAATTAAAAATATGAAGTTTCAAGAATTTTTTTTTATGTGATAAATTTTATTGGCAAATGTATTTGTATAATAGAAGTAATTAAAGTTAGGTATTAGTATTTCGAACTTTATAAGTTGCATAGTTATGGTAAAGAATACCTAATTAATCTTAAAAGTTGTCCAAGTTCATGCAAAGTTGGATTTTTCATAATTCTCCTTTCAATTTGCATGATAACACTGTTGCCCAGGTTAGCAAATTGTGTGTGTCGGATCGTTATCAGGTCGACCTGATATCGATACGATCTGATAAGGTTAAATCTGAACACGACTTGTTAAGAAAGTGCTCGACACGAACACGAACCTAACACGATTCCTTCAAATCCGAACACGACACGAACCCAACAATACGATAACAACGCAATTCGAATTGTGTTGACACGATACAATAACGACACGATCTGATTAAAATCTGATTAAACACGAAACCCTAAAGGATAAAGTGTAGAAAGAATAAAAAAATTAAAATAAATATTTAATAAAAATAATAATATTAACTATATCAGGTGACACGAACCCGATACGAAATTATCAGGTCCTTATCAGGTCGACACGATAAGGACACAAACTTGATAAGGCTTGACACTAACCCATTAATTTTGTGCGATTTCGTATCGTGCTTTCGTGTCGTGTTGAAAATTGTCAATCCTGTTCGACGGTATTCTTGTATATATAATTCAAAATTATGTGGAAGTAAAATTTTATTCGCTCGAGAATAAATGTTTTTCATCAAAAGTTATACATCAAGAAATTGAATAAAAGTATTATTTTATATTCTTAATTATTGTATGAATAAATGAACAACTAAATACATTGTTCGATTGAAGTATATAATTCGAGATTTTTTATTAGTGGACAATTTTATTTAGATCCAAAAGTTGATAGTTGATGACAGTTAACAACAATTTCAATTTTTATTCTCTCAAAAAAAAAAAGAAAAAAAAAACAATTTCAATTTTTATAACAAAGATGTGGATAGCGAGCAGCGGAACTCTCTCTCTCTTCAATTTTAGTCTTCTCCGTTGAACAGCAGGTAAGGACGACTCCCAGCGGGCCACCGGGCCACCGCGCCTCTTCCCACCTGAGCGCCAACCGCCTCTCCCACCGGAGTGCCGCCGCGCTTGACCCAGACGCAGACGCGTGACGCCCAGTCGCGAGGCCCAGTCGAGCAGTCCCTGCCTTTGCTCGCCTCCGTTTCCAAGCTCCGGCGGCCGCAGTCCCTTCGGCCGTTGAAAGATCTTGCGATCTGACGATCTGGTTCTCCGCCGCTCCGAGCCTCGATCCGCTGGATTCTTCTCGCAGGGATCGTTCATTTCCCAATATCGCCGTAGATCTTGTCGGTTTTAACCAAAACAAGTCTAGACAGACGCGATCCAGAACTGCCACAGCTGCTCTCCACTCCGGCGAGACCACGCATCCAGATCCACCGCAGCCCCCCAGTCCGGCGAGACCGCGTTCCAGCCAGGTCTTCCGCGATCGGCGTAGATCTCGTCGGTTTTAACCAAAAGAAGACCAGCGAGAAGCGATCCAGAACTGAAACAGCTGCTCTCCAGTCCGGTGAGACCACAACTCCAGGGCCACCGCAGCTATACAGTCCGGCTAGACCGCGCCTCCAGACAGCAGAGGGGGATTCCGATCCCATCAGATCGATCCGCTTTCAGCAGACCATTTTGGAGCAGCATGTCACGACTTTTTCTCTAGGTCTCTTCAGCGAACCTCGGATCTCCTTATCGGGCATATCCGGAGTCGCAGTGGATACGGTTCTCCTGTCGGACGTGTTCGGGGGGGCCGGATATAAGGTCTCAGGCAGTCTAGCGGCGGGGAGATGCGGCAGAGGTGCAGTTATCATCTGCGGCGGGCTGCATTTTGAATAGGTCCATTTTAAGAGATGGGAAAGGAGGTCTGGAGGGAGGTGAGGAAACGAGGGGAAGTGAGGAACGGAGCCGATGGAATGGTGAAGAAGCAGCTGAACCAAAAGACTCAAAGGTTTTCGAATCTTTGGAAAGCAAGAGACGAGAATGAAGCACAAAAAGTTACATTCTTTTTCAACAACATTCCAGAAGAATGTAGCTTTGATTTTTTGAGGAGAAAGTTCGGTTCCGTGCGAGAACCGACAGACATCTTTTGTCCAAGAAAGAGAGACAAAAAAGGGAAGCCTTTCGGTTTTGTTCGCTTCGAAGATGTTGAAGATAGGGACGGTTTGCTGGAACAACTTAATAAGTTGTGGATTGGGAGCTATAAAATTAGGGTGTTCAAACCGAGATTCGAGAGAGAAGTGAAGATCCAAGGAAGTAAAGGGAAGGGATTCAAAGCTGATGCAGGTAGAAAGTCGGAAAAAACAAAGGTCGTGCATGCCGCAAAAAGGATGATGGGGGTTTCTTTTAAGGAGGTGCTCACTGGATCCAAAGAAGGGGAGTCAGGATCTTCGGATTTGCTTCAGTTCAAAACTTCGGATGAGGAAACACGATGGCTAGATGGAGCTTTTACGGGTTTCATCAAAGATGAGTTCTTGTGGGAAGAGATTAAAGAAGAAATCAATAGCGAAATTGCTGGGAAACTGAAGGTGACGACGATGGGAGGAAATTTGGTGTTGATAAGTAGTGTCTGTGACGCGCCAACAGAAAAAGTTTTAACGGAAATGGATGAATGGAGTGAGTTCTGGTTTCAATGGAAGAGGAAATGGAACGTTGTGGATGTGTTTCAACAACGAGTGGTGTGGACGAGGTGGGTCGGGATCCCACTACATGCATGGAATCATCGCTTTTTTGAGTTGGCAACTGCAAAGTTCGGTCGGGTATTGAAGATGCATGAGAAGACGAAAGAAAAAGAAAAACTGGATGTTGCTTTGATTCAAATCTCCACGGGCCTTAGATCCATTGATCAAGTGACGGAGTGTTGTATTAATGGAGCAAGGTTCACGTTTCGCATTGAGGAAATTCACGAGAATCCTTTCTCTTCCATGCTCGGAGAGACGGAGTTCGAGGATTCGGGATCGGATGCAGGATGGACGAGCGGGGAGGAGTCCATGGATCCGGCAGCTGCAACCATCGGAGATCAGAACGAGAGCGGTGAAAGGGATGATGATGTTTCGGTTCTCCAAGAAATCAACGTTTCGTCTCATTCGATCCATGCAGACACGTTTGTCGAGGAAACCAATTATGAGGGGACGTTGGTAGGAGGATCGAAAATGCTTTTAAATTTGGTTGGGGCCGAAGGTGAGAGTCAGCCACTCGTAAAGGATGGGCAGATGGACTGCCACGCTTTTCAAAGTCCAAACCAAATTTTTGAGGAAGAAAACTGGGCCGACTCTCAGAAGGTACAACAAAAAAGCACAACTGGTGGCTTTATTGGTGTTTCTCTTGATGGGCCAGGAAGAAGCGTTTGTGAGGGAGGTCATACCTTAATGTCGACCCAAGCGCAAGGAGAGAAGAGAAGCGCTATTCTGGAAAGGGAAGAAGCCGATTCAGTTGTGTACATGGAAAATCAAGGTGCCAAAAATGTTGCAGATGACACGGCGTCGAAAGAGGATGGGCAAAGGATCGAAAGGAATGAGCCGCCGATTTTCAGCAACGAGGAAGGAAGTTGTTCAAACCAAAGTAAAAGGTGTGGGGATCGAAATTCAAAAGGAAAAAAAGGGAGAGAAAAGAAAAAGAATAGAAACAGGGAGAAAGAGAAATGGGAACACTTCATTTCAGATTTAGAGCCAATTGATGGAAGGGGGGAGGAAGTGGCAGAGCAGGAAAGAGAGGGGGAGAACGAAGAAGGGCAGGAGACGACAATTGGGGAGCAAAGTTCAGGTCAACAGATCTGGGATTTTGGAAAGAAGATCGGGTTGTCAAGTCGAATTCCAGACGAAGATGTTGCTCGACAGATTGAGGTGCAAGGTAATTTTCTTTCTTGCGAAAATGCTGGGAGTATTTTGAGGAATGTTTAATGAATTTGTTATCTTATAACATTCGGGGCTTGGGGAGTGTTGCGAAGCAGAGAGATGTTACTGATTTGGTGAAAGGGCAGAAGATCGATTTTTGTTGCTTACAGGAGACAAAGATGGAGGTGTTTAGGGACTTGTTCTGTAAATCTTGGTGGGGGTCTAATTATACAGACATAGCGATTAGGAACTCGGAGGGAAGGGCTGGAGGAATTGTTTGCTTGTGGAATAGGGAGGTGTTTGAAGCCTCTAGTACGTGGGATTTACCGGGGGCGGTGGTGGTGAATGGTAGGTACAAGGAGGGTGATATCTTATGTTGCATCATCAATGTGTACGCACCAGTCGGCTCAGGGGAAAAGCGGATCTTGTGGGATGCCTTAAGCTCAATTGTGGAACAAAATACGGATAGGAGTGTCTGTATATTGGGAGATTTTAACTCAGTTAGGAGGAGGGATGAACGTGTGGGCAGTGGGGAGGCGTTTGGAGTAGCTGATGCAAGAAGTTTTGAAGAATTTATCCGGGGGAACGATCTGGAGGAAATTAAAACTCAAGGTCGGAAATTTACCTGGTACAAACCAAATGGAAAGTGCAAGAGTAAGATTGATCGCTTCCTCGTTAATGAGAATTGGATGGCTGCTTGGGAAGGGACGTCGGCACGAGGACTTCAACGTTCAATTTCGGATCATTGTCCGATTATTCTCACTACAAGATCGGAAGATTGGGGACCAAGACCTTTTCGATTCCTCAATGCATGGGTGAATCATTCGGAGTTCGAGGAGATGGTCAAGCAGGTGTGGACGGTGACTAATGTGGGGGGATGGAGTTTTTTTGTGGTTAAGGAGAAATTGAAGAAAGTTAAAGAGGCCTTGAAGGTGTGGAATCGGACTTCTTTCGGTGACATTGACTACAAAATTCAAGAACTTCGGAAGGAACTTCAAGAGAAGGATAAGGTGGACGAGCAGAGAGGTCTTGAAGAATCAGAGGTGATTAGGAGAAATGAGATTCAAGCCCTGCTCTCCCTTCAACTCAAGAATAAGCAGATGATGCTGCAACAGAAAGCTAAACTCAAATGGCTCAAAGAAGGAGACACAAATTCGGGTTTTTTCCATAGGGCAATTCGTGGGAGACGGATTAAAAACGAGATTGGCGGAATGCTCTTTGAAAACTCGTGGATATCTAAACCGGATGAGGTTAAAGCAAGAGTGAGAAATCATTTTGAAGCTTTTTTCAAAAGGAAAGAACGACAGATGCCTGATTTCCCCTTGGACTTCATGAGGAGGAGAATTTCAAATGAAGAGAGGCATTGGCTGATCAGGGATTTTCATCTGGACGAGATTAAAGAAGCAGTGTGGAGCTGTTGTGGAGACAAGAGTCCGGGACCCGATGGTTTTAACTTCACATTCTGGAGAGCGGCGTGGCACGTGGTTAAAGAGGACTTACTCCAGGTTTTGAAGGAATTTCACGAAAATGGGAACATACCGAAAGGTGGTAATGCCTCTTTTATTGTTTTGATTCCGAAGAAAGAAGGGGCTGGGTCGATCGATGATTTTCGCCCAATTTCTCTTATCACCAGCTTGTATAAAATTGTGGCTAAAATCCTGGCTGACAGATTGAAGAGGGTTATGGGGTCGATCATTTCTGATAATCAAAGTGCGTTTGTCAAGGGTCGCTTCATCCTGGATGGGGTGGTTATCCTGAATGAAGCTATTTTTGAGGCAAAAAAGAAGAGAGTGGGCCGTATTTTCTTCAAGATTGACTTCGCAAAAGCATACGACTCTGTGCAATGGGATTTCTTGGATATGCTTCTCAGCCGACTTAACTTTGACGGACTTTGGAGGAAGTGGATTAAAGGGAGTCTGGAATCTGGAACGGCAAGTGTATTGGTGAACGGGTCATCGACGGGAGACTTCAAAATGGAGAGAGGTTTGAGACAGGGTGACCCGTTGTCACCTTTCCTTTTCCTTATCGTGGCAGAAGGCCTCAACGAGTTCATTGAAAGAGCAGCGGAGAGGCAGCTCCTGGTTCCGGCGAAGATTGGCAAGGATAAAGTGCCCATTTCACATCTGCAGTACGCGGACGATACTATCTTCTTGTTGGAGGCAGATGACAGAAATATGGAGAGCGTGAAGAAACTCCTGATTCTCTTCCAGTTTGTCTCGGGTTTAGCGGTAAATTTTGACAAAAGTTGTCTTCTGACAGTGGGAGTGGATGACGCAGTTGAGAGGAGATGGGCATCGCTCCTCATGTGCAAGATCGGATCCTTTCCGTGCAACTACTTGGGTACTAAAGTGGGGGGGGCGCAGCAATGGTGTTGGAGATTGGAAGTTTTTGGTTGAAAAAGTTTCAAACAAAGTGGCAAGCTGGAAGAAGAGACATCTTTCGCTGGCAGGACGAATTACTCTAGTCAAGTCGGTGTTGCAATCCATCCCGGTTTATCAATTATCCCTCGCTTTCATACCTAAAGCGGTGATTAAGGAACTTAATTCACTGTTCTCAAAATTTTTGTGGGGAGGAGGTACACAGACGTGCGGTATCACCTGGTTTAAGTGGAATGCCTTGTGCCTCAATAAGGATTCAGGTGGTCTGGGGTTTCGGAATATTGATTGGTTTAATCAGGTCCTGTTAAGTAAGTGGCTCTGGAGGTTTTTGGGGGAGGGGAAAGCTTTGTGGGTAAGGGTGATCAAATCGCTTTATGGGGAGCTAGTGTGGGGGGAAGGGGGAGAATGTTCGGTGGCGGGCAGAGGTGGACAGAAAGGGTGGTGGCAAAAAATTGTAGATAAGGGAGGAGGAATGAGAGATCGGTGGTTCATCAATAATTTGAGGCGAAGAGTTGGGGATGGGCTTGAGATTAGCTTCTGGGAGGATGTGTGGGTGGTAGACAAACCCCTTAAGTTTGTGTTTCCGAGATTGTATAATTTGAGCCTAAACAAGAAAAGGCTGGTTGGTGAAAGCGGGTTTTGGGAGGGAGGGTCGTGGGTATGGAGGTTGGAGTGGAGGAGGGAGTTAAGAGAGAGGGAGAAAGGGCTTGAGGAGGATCTCCGGTTGGTGATTGCTGATTCTGTTCCTTGTGTAGGTGTAACAGACGGATGGAACTGGAAGGCGACAACAGATGGATGCTTCACAATCAAGTCGGCATATGAAATTGTGGCAAAAACAAGAATGGAGCAACAAGTTTTACCTTTGGAGATGGCAAAGGTTTGGAAGGCCCCAACACCAAATAAAGCCAAGGTGACGGCATGGAGATGTCTTAGAAACAGATTGGCAACATGTGATAATTTGAGTAGAAGAAATGTCCAGATCAGCGTGGAGGAGAGATGGTGCAATGCATGTGTTTCTAGTGAGGAAACGACGGAACACCTGTTCCTCCATTGTCCGAAAGCAGCGGCGGTGTGGGACCAGATCTTTCAATGGCTCGACATCAAAACGGCAAATCCGAGAGGTATCTTTCAACACTTCATTTCTTTCATTGCGGCTGGAAAAAATAAGAGAGAAAGAAGACTGCTTCAAGCTTTGTGGGTTGGAACAGTGTGGTTGCTCTGGGAAAGCAGGAATGGTAGTCGTTTTCAGGACAAGGCTTGGGATATTGATAGACTTGTATTACAGATTAAGGGGAGACTTTGGAGTTGGAACGAGGCCTACAAAATAGTGGAGTTAGGAATTTCTTTTACTTCTTGGTGTTCCAAAGACTTCAAACTTGTTTTATTGTTTTGATTGGCATTCCTGATGCCTTGATCCATTTTCTTTCAATAAAATTTTTACTTTACTGATCAAAAAAAAAAAACAAAGATGTGGATAGCGTGGTTTTGACGGCTTTTCCGACCGTTATTGAAATTGACGTGTCTCAAAAGAATCAAAATTAAAAAAAGAGACGTTACACATGCTTACAGCGGTCGATACACGTGTCATTTTGCTGCTGCTCCCTCTTTATAACTCATGGGGTCCTCATTATTAGTTGCCAAATCTCTATATTTCTAGATTTTTAATTACGTCTAAGTATGTTTTTAAGCTTACTAGTACGACCATCCATGCGATGCACGACAAACATCGAAATTAACATGATGTTTAAATAAATAAATTTAAATATTAAATAGAATTAAAATATAAATAAATGCAAACTATATTTTAAAAATAAAATAAAATAATCAACATCAATTACTCAATAAAAACGTAAATTTTCAACTTTATATAAAGTGTAATGATAATTATAGTTATTGAATAACTTTAAATTATTTTATAATAAAAATTAACATTACATATTATTATTATAGAGTACTACACGTCATAGTAAATAAATAAGTATCTTCATACACAAATATAAATTAAAAAAGTTGTAAAATTTTAACGAAGCGAGAGAAAATAAAATATTTTAAAAATTTCATAACTTATTCGTTTTAAATTTATTGTTGATGATTTTTTTACCATATTAAAGATCTTGTCACAAATTTAAATTTAAGATGCATATTGAATATTTTTTTCATAAATAAAATTTGATTATTTTTAGAATAGAATTAAAATTATGCTAAAAAAGAAGAGAAAATTAGTGGAAGAAGAGAGAGAAAAAATGGAGGGAAAAAACTCCTCTTTTATATATTATATAGATTTTAAATAGGAACCTTCTTTCGCGGGTGTTTACGACTGCTTTTGTTTTGAACCTTGTCTTTCTTTCCTTTTAATAAAATTTCTATTTCAGCAGTAGTACTCTCTCCGTCCGCCAAAATTATGGTAATTTGTTTGGGTACAAGATTTAATAAAATTGGTGATGATTTTGATGTAGTGGAGAAAGGGTCCCACCACTTTATGAGATGGGTGGTTGAGATTGAATTTTGAGTGATTTTTTTTGTAAATAAAAAGTGTTAGTAAGAATAAAATATTAAAGAGGATGGTGTGACCATTGCCATAAAAGGAAAGTGACATAATCTTGATGGACGCCCGATATAGTAATTGTGACATAATCTTGGCGGACAGAGGGAGTAATTTATAAGATGCAATTTTATAAGAGCTTGTAAGTGATTAAAGTGTTTGATGAGGAGTAATATATGCACAGCAGAGGAATCATCTTTGTCAGAGGAACGGACCTCACCAGAGAAGCGGATATGTCAGGGAAATCACTCCCGATCAGAGAAATGGCCCTTGCCAGTGAAATGGCCCTTGCCAGAGAAGTCACGTATGCCAGAGAAGTCGCTGAAGAGCGGAGGAACCGCCCGCCTGGGGGGGCAAATTTACCACTATGCCCTTGACCACGCGGGAAGCATGCTTCGAAGGCAAAATTACTATTTTACCCCTAGCATGTAATCTATAAATAGTCGCTCGTACGCACCTTGTAAATTTACGCTTTCAATACTTTTACAACTGCAACAATATTTCCTCGTGCTCTCAGCAATCTAGCAATCTTCTTTCGTCTTTCCGATCAATTTCTAGGTAAAATCCACGATTCACCGATAATTCACCAAACAAACGATCACCGTTCATTTATGCTTCACCAGTGTTTAAATAATTATTGTTGCAAAAAAAAAAGATATATTTGAATAATTAAATTTATAAATTAGAAAAAAAAAATTACTCCTCCCGTCCCACGAATCTTGACACGTTTTCCTTTTTGGACCGTCCCACGAATCTTGACATATTTCCAAATAAGGTAACTTCTCTCCTACTTTATCACTTTTTACATTCTCTCTCCTACTTTATCACTTTAACTGCACACTTAAAATATTAATCTACATTTCCTTAATTCTCGTGCTGAAACCAAACGTGTCAAGATTCGTGGGATGGAGGGAGTAATTAAAAAGATAAAATCATTGTTAGACAGAGAAAATGAAAGAGAGATGAAATTAAAATGATACTCCTTCTATCTTTATACAAAGTATTCACTTTTAAATGTCACAAGTTTTAATAAAGTAGTTGAATGGTAAAAGTTTCACTTTATTGCGAATGTAAAACTTATTAAAAATAGATTGGATACATTTTATATGGACGGACGAAATAGCAAATTGAATGCATTTTATGAGGACGGAGAAAGTATATGATAAAAATAATTGTAAAATAAATGTTATTTATAAGATAATGAAAAAATAAGTTGGCGTGGATAAACTTATTTTTTGAAGAGCTTATACTCTTTAAACTTATTTCTATAATTTATAAATTTTTTAAAATTTTATTTTATCAAATATTTTGAAAGAGTCAATAAATTTGAAAACAACTTCGCCAAACACCCTCGTACTCCTTTTTTTTCTAAAAAAAAATACACGCTCTTACTCTTACGCCTACTTTGGCCTTTGTAACACCTTCGTCAACATAAGTTTGTAGTGGCATCAGTATACGTCTATTTTTCATTATTTTCACTCATTTTCAAATTGTTTAATAATTATTAGTAATATTTTATTTATATCTATATTTATTATTTTAAATTTAATCTAAATTAATTTTGATGGTTATTTTTAGTTAATGGAGTATAAAAACAAATTAAATATTCCATTAATGTTTTATAATAAAACTATCAAATAATAAATATTATTTTTATTTAGAGAAAATTGTACAACACAAAGACCAGCTTAAATTTAAGAAATTGAAATACTACATATAAGTAAGTTTATAATTTTATAAATAAATCATTCATCATCGTCCAAATGTGCGCAGTGTATATCATTTTCAATTAAAAAAGAAGTCGTTAATGAACGGATGATTATATTATTTACACACAAAAATTCCTGTGAAATCGATTTTATAGTGAAACCGACTTCATAATGACACTGCTTCAACATACAAATGATACTTTATTATTATAAAGTGTAATTTATATGTTGAAGCAGTGTCATTGTGAAGCCGATTTCATCATAAAATCGGTTTTACAAGTATATGGGTGGTTATTTTAAATAATAGTGCCAAAGAGTTTGATCTAAATTAGGGATGGCAATCGGGTACGACGGGCACGGATAATTACTATTCATACTCATACCCGCGAACTAAATGGATATATAGTAGATTTTAACCACGAAATTATCAGTGGATATCAAATGCTATCCAAACCCGCCACCCGCTGATAACACTCATGTTTTCATGGTTTTTAATTTTTATATGATGTCAATTTTATAGGAAATTGAGTGTTGAATAATTGTTTTGTGCTTAAATTGATTTATTTTGTGAAATATGATACTTACTCGTACTTTGGTGATTTTTACAAAAATATTGAGTTTGAATTTGGACTAATGGTCTTAATCAAAGTTGTAGATCATCGCGATACGAGTTCGTATGCGCAAACGGTTCGCAAATTCGAGTTCGGACGAGAGAGATATGACCAGCACAAGAAAGTCGCGCGCAGTACTAGTGAATAGTGTCTGGCGGGAATTTTCTAGATTTTGCGGGATTTCGATTTTTCTGAGTATTTTCGAGTTTTGTACTGTATTTATCTTGTGTGCCTATATATAGGTCATTTCCTGACCTATCAGACATCTTTTCACCTCTCTTCATCCATTTTCTTTCTCTTTTCATATTTTTCAGTTTTAGACTTAGAACTTTATAGCTTTCATAGATTACATTTATTTTATGCAAGATTCAATATTGCATCTGTTCATCCTGAATTCTTTCCGAGTTATATCTATTTTATTTATTTCTATTGCTTTCTTTTATTTATGCTTTTGATTTATTTTATGATGTTTAGCTAATTCTTTTATCTGAACCTAGGGTTTGTACATAATTGATTAAATATGTGTGTTTGATTTATTGATATCAATTTGCCCTCTAGCTTGTATCCTCGTGCTTGTTTTCTTGTGAATTATATGTTCAATAGTTTACATAGTTAGCTGTTCAGTTTGAGTCTTGAATGCGATAATTGTTCAGCCTATTCAGGAATGCATGATATAGTGTTAGCCTTGAGTCTTGAATGCGACAGGTGAAGCTATAAGAAGCTATTCTTTGTGTGTTGTTGGGAGTTAATTTATTCATTTGAGTCTTGAATGCGATAAGGGATTTATTAATCTACATTCATAAGTGTTCGTTAGATAAAATTATGAATAGTGTTGTGATCTTTCATCAGGACTGTATTAAATTGGTAATTGAATCAATAGATTGAATGTATGTGTTTAATTAACGATAGTACATCTCTAGGATCAGAGTCTTTTATTATTTGAGTTTTTATCCTGCTTTATATGCTTTATTTTGATTTTAGTTTTATGTCTTCCATCTTATTTGAGTTTGCCTAAATATTGTTAGAGTTTTATTAGGATTACTTAGAGTGATTTCGATTATCAGTCCTTGTGGATACGATACTCGGTTACTGTTTATTTGCTACAATTACACTGTGTTAGTTGCAGTTTTTGTTGCTATAAAAATAGTGATCATCCGCGGATATTCGCTAGCCGTCGGGTATCCGCCAAGCCGCTATCTGTCGGGTATCCACCACCCACTATCCGTCGAATACCCTCCACCCCGCTATCCAACAGATACTGTTTAGCCCTATTTTGTGATGAATTTATGGGTGTTTACGTGTTATACTGGTTTATATATTGGTCTCGTTCACTCAAGAGTTAATTAATTTGAGTTTTTGTGCTAATTTTGTTGTCTCAGGATTTTATATTCGAATTGATTAATTCGTGGACAAAAATGAAGACAGAATTGAGTCAAGTGGTCTGAATAAAATTGAAGTTCGTCTCGATAGGAGTTCGTGGGCGAAAACAGATCTAAAATCTGACTTGAAACAAGAGAGAACAGACCAAAATAAAAATATTGTGCAATGCAGTGGGCGACGGCCTTCGCCTCACGGCGACCTCCGCTTACGCGAAAAATGCAATTAGAGAAAATGTTATTTAAACCCTTTTTCAAGGGTTTTGAAAGGACCTTCGCCTCCCATAGCCTCCATACCCTTTTTCCACCATCTTCCCTTAGTTTTTGGAGCTAGAAACTTGTCCTAACAACATTAGATTGCATTGGATTGTCGTTTACATTGAACTATTGTACGACTTCCTCTATTGATAGTTTCTACTTATGTTTCTTGATTGTTTACCTTTGTTGCTTATAAATTAATGTTGATTGATGCATTTGATTATCTCATGCCTAGTTAACGTTTTTGGTTTGCTGTTCGATTTATTAGTTTAGTTCTCCATTGAATTTTGTGTTGTGATTTCATTTACCTGTTATTTAGGATTAATGATGATTAGTGTTTTCCATGGATTTGAATGCTTGTTCTTTTGTCTCGCCTAAATAATTGTTGATTTACGCTTTAGGATTTATATTGCCTTTTCGATCATTAGATTAGAACCTTGGTTTTTATGCTTCCCTATTATTGCTTCCTTTATTCTGTTTCTTCTTTCGCCTAGTTAACTTTATAAGTTTTATTTCAATTACGCTTTAGTTTACAAGAGAGAGAGTGCCAGATCCAGCTATCGATTAGAGTGTGTAGGATTCACTGCTTCTTGTGCGTAGCATAATTAGCCGCCCTGCTTAGCCTTCCTTGAGAGACGACTTGTGTTAGCTTATCAATCCCTTATGTGTTTTGGGTTGAGTCAAAGTTTGGCACCGTTGCTGGGGAAGGCTTTAGGCGATTATTTGTGCTACTTTGTTTTTCGTGTTTATTTTATTTTTGTTTTTACTCGGTTATTTTTCTTTTTTCCATAGGTACGTTTGATCTTTTTGTTGAGTGTTGTGTTGCTAGGGAGTCGAAGTCTTAACATGAATTTGGCGTCCTACTTGATAACATTCACCGAGCACGTGAGGTGCTAGTAGCACGGGAAGAAGAGCCCGAGTTTTCTTCTCTCAAGTGCTTAAGTTGAAGATATGGGAGAAGACTGTCCCAGATACATGGGGGATTTTGCTTGCCCCATTATTGGAGCTACTTCATCTACTATAGTGCTCCTCACTGCAGTCATGAACTACGACTTGAAGCCTAATTATTCCAGTCTGCTTCCTCTTTTCTATGGGTTGCCGAGTGAAGATGCCTTGAAGTTCATCCGGGACTTCTGCACCCAAGTGCAAACTTTTCCACTTCTGAAGATCACAGAAGATTAGCTGAAGCTTAAGTGCTTCCAATATGCACTCAAGGATCGGGCAAGGACTTGGCTTCTCTCTTTGCCGCCTAATTCCATCACTACTTGGGGAGAGGCCTGTGAGAAGTTCATGCTGAAGTTCTACCCAAATCACAAGACACAAGAGATTAGAACTCAAATCATGAACTTCATTCAAGGAGCCGATGAGCTACTTCATAAGGCTTGGGAAAGATTTCAGGAGCTCATCCGCTAGTGCCCGCAACACCAGTTGACCCCAGTGATGCTGATGCAATTTTTCTATGACGGGTTAGTGCGGACGACCCAATTTATGGTGGATAACACTGCGGGAGGTAACATTGCAAGGAAGACTGAAGACGATCTCAATAAAATCTTCAAGACATTAGCTGAAAGCTCCCAACAAAAGACAGTCCGTGGAAGGAAGGCAGAGGCTAGTGCAGTGGCACCCAGTTATGAGCTCCAAAAGCAGATGGCCGACATGAAGAGAGAGCTGCAGCAGCTGAAGATGGACAAGGTGGCAAACCCTCCTACCCACCAACCGAATGTCGAGAGATGTGGCATTTGTGGTGAT
The DNA here is from genome assembly GCF_028751815.1 of Salvia miltiorrhiza. Classification (NCBI taxonomy): domain Eukaryota; kingdom Viridiplantae; phylum Streptophyta; class Magnoliopsida; order Lamiales; family Lamiaceae; genus Salvia; species Salvia miltiorrhiza. The sequence continues at coordinate 53,278,605 of NC_080394.1, read as the reverse complement.
TTTGGCCATGGAGCCAACGAGTGTCATAGGATGAGCGAGCGTACTTATGAAGGAGGAGTAGATGTCTTTGCTGTGCAAGGGTATTCGAGTGGGCAACGCTAAGGTCACATGCAAAGACACGGGCAGAGTTCTCAATTCTGTCAACTCCAGCAACCTATAGGTTATCAGGACCAACCGCAGTTTTATCCACCTCAGCAGCAATTCCCCGTGCAACAAGGGAGTTTCCAGCAATCGCAGGTCCGCAGCAGTATCAGAATGTCCCTCAACAGTTTCAGAAACCAGCCCCACCACAAAAGCCGTCTCTTGAGGATACGATGCAATCTTTCATGGCGATGACCAAGCAAAACATGGAGTCTCAATCCGCCACTATTAAGCGCCTCGAGATTATAGTTGGACAACTAACGGGGGCCTTGAGTCAGCTGCAGCAGCAACAGCCAACTGGGAAGTTCCCAATTCAGGACCAGCAGCCGCATCAAGCTCATGCTGTGGCAGTTGTCAATGAAGATGCCCCAATCACCACAGGGAAATGGAGAAGCAAAATTATGGAAGCAATCAAGGCTATCCAGTGCCCCAGTGAGCCTCTGCCACCCTTCACTGTTGCCCCAGACCATCCACCACTCAAGCAAAGAGATCTAGATAGCTTTATTTTCAATATTAGTTTAGGTGGGGTTGAAGAGATTTCGAGAATGCTTGACTTGGGCGCGACAGTCAATTTGATGCCGCTTGATATATTTGAAAACCTGGTGAAAAATGATGAAATTACTGCTCCATTAACTTGTGTCGTTATTAAATTACAAGTAGATTTAATATATGCGTACATTTATTTAATCATGACAAGAAACGAAATTGGAGAGAATGGGGGAAGCGGATCTCAAATCTATTTGGGGATCAGAAGATTTTGGATTCGCAGTTCGCAATGCAGAAGGTAGGTCGGGGGGAATTCTAACCATTTGGAACTCCTCTAAATTCTCGAGCTCAAGCCAGTAGGACATCCCGGGAGCTCTGATCGTGAACGGGGTGTGGAAAATAGGTGATGTTCGTTGCTGCTTGGTGAACGTTTATGCCCCTCAACGGTTACAAGACAGAGAGCAGCTGTGGGATAGGCTGGATTTGGTTGTGAGGCAGAATAGGGATACTTGTGTGTGCTTTGGGGGAGATTTTAATTCGATTAGAAATATTGCCGAAAGAAATGGAAGGGGCACGCAGGTTTCGACTAGAGATATTCAGTTGTTTGACCTTTTTGTGAGAAGAAGCCAGATGGAAGAAATTAGACTCCAAGCAAGAACGTATACGTGGTATCAACCACAAGGGATGTGCAAATCAAAACTCGACAGATTCATGGTAAATGAAGAATGGCTATCAGTTTGGGCTCACACAAAGGCGAGAGGGCTTCAAAGGTCGATCTCTGATCATTGCCCAATTCTTCTGGAAACGAAAAAGGTGGACTGGGGACCGAAACCTTTTAGGTTCTTCAATGCCTGGACAAGGTATCCGGATTTTGATTCAGTGGTTCTGAACTCTTGGCAACGAAGCGGTATTTCTGGAAGGAGTAGCTTTGTTTTCAAAGAGAAAATCAAAAGACTGAAAGAAGATCTTAAGGTTTGGAGCAGGTCGGGATTCGGGATCGTTGAGGAGAATATTTCAAATCTGAAGAAGGAAATTCTCAAGTGGGACTCCATTGATGATATCTTCGGGCTGGAAGAGGAAGAAGCACTTTTGAAAAGTGAAGCGGAAGCGAATCTCTTCACTCAGCTGCAACATCGGGACAGTACCCTAGCCCAAAGAGCGCGCAACCGGTGGCTTAAAGATGGGGATCTGAACAGCAGCCTTTTCCACAAGGCTATTAATGGAAGAAGAGCCAAGAATGATTTTTCGGGGCTTTTTGTGGATGGAGCTTGGATCCAGGAGCCCTTTGATGTTAAAAGAGCGGTCAAGGAACATTTTCACTCTCAATTCAGGAAAAGACTCAGAGCACGTTCGGTTTTACCAGCTGATTTTGTTAACAGAAAAATTTCAGATTCAGCAAGAGTGTGGCTGGATCGACCGTTTTCTGTGGAGGAGGTCAAGATGGCGGTGTGGAATTGCGACAGTGGAAAGAGTCCAGGGCCAGACGGGTTTAATTTTCTGTTTATGAAGAGATGTTGGGAAGTCATAAAAGGAGATTTGATGGAGGTGATGCGAGAGTTTCATGCAAATGACAAATTGGTGAGAGGAAGCAATTCTTCTTTTGTGGTGTTAATTCCGAAAAAAACCACGGCATCGGAGCTTCGAGACTTTAGACCCATATCACTTATCAGTTGCATGTATAAGGTGATTGCTAAAGTTCTTGCAGCCAGATTGCAGCAAGTCTTGAAGGACATTATCTCGGAGCCCCAAAGCGCGTTCGTGGAAGGAAGGTTTATCCTTGACGGAGTTGTGGTACTAAATGAGTTGATTGAGTTCGCTAAGAAAAAGAGAAGAGGCCTCGCTCTGTTCAAAGCTGATTTCGCCAAAGCTTACGACACGGTGGACTGGGATTTTCTGGATAAAATGTTGGAGCTATTTAATTTCAGCCAAAGGTGGAGAAGGTGGATTTCAGGTTGTCTTCGATCGGCATCTACTAACGTCCTTGTTAATGGGAGCCCATCCGGGGAATTCCAACTCGAACGTGGAATCCGTCAAGGCGATCCGCTATCACCTTTCTTGTTTTTGGTTGTGGCGGAGGGTTTGAATATTCTCACGGAAAGGGCAGTTCAGAGGGGACTTTTAGAACCTTTCAATGTCGAAAATGGGGATCTCCGAGTGTCACACCTTCAATACGCAGATGACACCATGTTTCTAGTCTCAGAGAAGGTTGAAAATGCCCGGGCGATCAGGAGTATTCTCAAGATCTTTGAAGTGCTTTCTGGCCTGACTGTGAACTTTGAGAAAAGCTGCTTTGTCGGAATCAACATCCAAGACGATGCGGGATCTGTTATGGCAGATCATCTCAAATGCTGTGTTGGATCACTCCCAGTTAAATACCTTGGAGTCAAGATTGGGGGACATCTTTCAAGGGCGACGGACTGGTCTTATGTGGTGGAGAGAGTAAAAAGGAAGATCAACGGCTGGAAAGAGAGGAGGATTTCTTTTGCCGGAAGGGTTACTCTTCTTCGATCGGTGCTTTTCTCCATCCCTATCTACCAATTATCTTTCTCAAAAATCCCAAAAAAGGTGTTATCCGAAATTAGATCTTTGATGTGTAAGTTTCTTTGGGTGGGAGGAGTGGAAGGTAAGAAAATTTGTTGGGTCAAATGGGAGGAGCTGTGCCGGGAGCATAGGGAAGGGGGTCTTGGACTCAAAAATTTGGAATGGTTCAATTCGGCACTCATGGCTAAATGGTTATGGAGGTTTCTTTCGGAAAGAGAGTCTTTGTGGGCGCGAGTGATTAAGAGTTGTCAGGGGGAAATCTTTTGGGATGGTGGGGGTTTTCGATTGAAGGGGAGAAGTGAACCGAAAACTGGATGGTGGAGAAAAGTGTTGAGCTTGAGTTGGGGTCCGAATGGGAAGTGGCTCAGGGAAAATCTGGAAATACAAGTGGGAAATGGAGCATCGGTTCTTTTCTGGCACCACTGTTGGATAGGAGAGAGTAATCTGTCAGAGATTTTTCCAAGACTTTGTCGCCTTAGTACCAATCAGAACGGGTCGATTTCGAGTATGGGGGAGTGGAGGGAAGGAAATTGGGTGTGGAATTTTAATTGGAGCAGGGAACTTTGGGATAGAGAGAAAGAGCAGGTGCAGTGTCTTGAGAACATGATCAGCCAAATCCGAATTGAAGAAGGGAAAACAGACAAATGGAGATGGAAAGCCTCAAAAGGCGATATCTTCTCGGTCAAATCTGCCTATAGGGCAATCAGCACAGACGGAAGCCACAGCCCCAACAGGGGATTTGAGACGGAGCTTTCTTCCATTTGGAAAGCCCCGGCTCCACCAAAAGTAATTACAACGGCGTGGAAAGTGCTCAGAGGTAAACTGGCAACTTGTGATAATCTTTTGAAAAGAAAGGTGGTCATCCAACATCAGGAGGCCTTGTGTGTTCTCTGCAAGACGACGACTGAGACGGTCGATCACCTGTTCTTTAGTTGTGAAAAATCTTATCAACTGTGGAGCGGATTGGTCGCGTGGCTTGGCAAGAAAACGACTTTGCAGTGTAAGGTAAAAGATCATTTTAATGCCTTCATCAATCTCGGTTGTAAGAAAGAAAAACGTTTTTTGCTTGGTGTGTGGGCTGGTGCGATTTGGAGTATTTGGAAGATGAGAAACGAATGCAAATTCCAGCAAGGCGAGTGGAATTGTTATAAAGTTGAAGCGGAGCTTAAGTCGAGATTTTGGAGCTGGATGACGATTTTTAATGTTCAGAAATCACCTGAGGATTTTAGGAGCTGGTTTGGAGCAGCAAGAACAGGAGAGTAGTGAGATAGACGGGTGCTTGAGCTGTGTTTATTTCTGTTTTTTCTTTCTCTGTTGTTTTTCTTTCCTTTGTTCTTCTTTGGTACTGCTGGTACCGTTTTTCAATGAAAGTTGAATACCTTTTGCTGCTCAAAAAAAAAAAAACATTTATGTAAACATGAGGAATTTGTTTCTATATTTGCCTTCACTTCCGTCGTTGTACACGAATTGGACCAAAATAATAATATCCAGATTTTAATGCTCATGTATGTGAATAAAAAATGAAAATTAAATTAGTATGTATATATTATTGAAGCATTACATAACATTCACCATATTTTTTCGAAAAGGAATTCCATTTTCGAGTAAAAGGAAATTATGTCTAAATATGATGATGCCCAATTAATTTGTCCTTGACCCAAAATGGACAATTGTAGGTGGGTTGGGACCATGTGAGTTGTACATAGTAACTTTTTTTCAAATTTTTTTATTTTTTGCTGGACCACCTTTTTATTCTCTCAGACTATTTATTTATTTATTTTTCAAAAATGGGCTTTCCTAGAGTCTGTTCGCTTTGAATTTAAACATGATTGATTTACATGAATTGATTTCTTTTATGGAATTGGCCAAAAGTCGATATTTTTGTAACCTCATTTAGATAGTTAAACTTATATACTTATTTTATATGAACTGATTTTTTTCATGGTCGTTAAATCATCAGAATTCCCATCACTTACTGAAATACAAAAGATTTTATATGCATGTTTTCATATGTAGAAACTATAATAAATGTAAACGATATATCACATTTATGTGACTTCATTCCATAATCAGTCATGGTCATACTCATAAACCAGTATTAAAATTATCAAATTTACAAATTATATCTATTCATTTTTCTCCTTAACTTCAAATAAATTAATAAAAAAACCAAACATTTATTCTTATGTAATTTATAAATTTGACAATCACAGTCGCAATTTTTAACGCGTACGAAAAGATAACCTCAAAATTAACAAAATATTAGTACTCAAAAATCATGTACCACATATCAATTATTTAATTACACAATATATATATATATATATATATATATATATATATATATATATATATATATTTCTTGGAACATTTAAGTTATATTCGATCATACTATATAATACAAAAACAAAAAAATAAAGAAATCCCGAGATAGGAATGACAACTCATAATAACCTATGGTCGCATGTCATGCGTTGTATGCTCCAATTGGGCCTCATTTCAATCTTGTGAATAATGAATATATATATATAGATATATAGAAAAAAGGTTACTATCTTTTTATTTTTCAAAAAAGAAAAATGGTGTTTTGGTCACCACCACCACCTACTCCACCACCCAACACAATAAATATGTGCTTTATTTTGGGCTAAAAAAAATTAAATGAATGATTAGCTAGTCGACCAATCCACTAATAGTTGGCCATGTGGGTAGCTCAAATCCTGCAAAAAAAAAATTTGTCTTTTCGAATATCCACTTTTTGATCAAATTTGTCGTACATCTTCAATATTTTATATAAAATTATTTTTTGGTCTATAATTTAGTATAAATTATTAATTTTTATATAAATCCTTCATGAAATTTATAACAATTTGTTAAATCATTTGTCTAATTTAATTTTAGTATATATTCGAAGAGTTTTCAAGTAACTAAATCAATTATTAATACAATTACCATCCTGCCTAAAATTATTATATTCATTTAAGTTTCAGATGAGATCAGGGGCGTAGCCAGGGGGGCTAGAGCCCCCCCCAAATTTTGAAAAAAAAAAATTATTTTTATAATATGTCTAAAAATGTTGTTATTATTGTTATTATATTTGTATTTTAGTAAAAAATGTCTAAAATGTATTGAATGCCCCCAAATTTTTTTTAGTAAATGTTGAACTATATTATCTATGAAAATGTTATTATCATTATTATATTTGTATTTTAATAAAAATGTCTAAATGTATTGAATGCCCCCAAAAAAATTTTTAGTAAATGTTTTGAACTATATTATCTATGAAAATGTTGTTATTATTATTATTATTATTATATTTGTATTTTAGTAAAAAATGTCTAAAATGTATTGAATGCCCCAAAAAAAAATTTAGTAAATGTTTTGAACTATATTATCTATGAAAATGTTGTTATTATTATTATTATATTTGTATTTTAGTAAAAAAAATGTCTAAAATGTATTGAATGCCCCAAAAAAAAATTTTAGTAAATGTTTTGAACTATATTATCTATGAAAATGTTGTTATTATTATTATTATTATATTTGTATTTTAGTAAAAAATGTCTAAAATGTATTGAATGCCCCAAAAAAAAAATTTTGGGGGGCTACCGCCCCCGAACCCCCGTAACAGTTCAGCTCCCCCCAAAAAAAAATCCTGGCTCCGCCACTGGATGAGATGATATTTAGAAGTTTGATGCATGTTATCATATAATAAATTATATTATGTTTAAATCATTTATATATATATATATATGTATATATATGATCATTGATCTACATGGTATTTTTCTATATTTTATTATTAATGTTTACTTTGTAATATTTGACTTTGAAATAGACGAATTAACCAACTATTATTATTATTTATATTTATAAATTTGGGTAATTAATTGAGTTTGGAATAGGTACGATTATACGAATATATACATGCAAGATGAATCCAAGTGGTTGAACGTACTGACCCATAATTTTGAGTTATCTCCATACTCCGTTTCGAGCAACGATTATAAGTGGGTGGAGCAACTGAGAGGCGATTGAACTCGTAGTTAAGTCACAAACTTTTAATAACTTTTTTACTTATTCCATTGTAAAATGTTTTTTTGTCAAAACTTGACAATATACAACTTATACATCAAATTAATTAAAAAGATTGCCCCCATGTTGTTTGTTTTAGGAACATAGCTAAAAAGATTGCCCCCATGCAGTTTTACAAAGTAAAGTGTTTTTTCATAGAGTTTCGATGAGCTACAAATTAAATCAATTATTAATACAATTACATTCTGTCTAAAATTGTTATATTTGTTTTTCTATTTTTTGTTGTAACTCATATGCTTTAAGTTACCCAATTCAAAATGATTCCTGATTCACCCTCAACACTAATAATAGTAATATACGGACTGATATTAATCATTTTTATAATGCTAAGTGATGAGTTTAAAATTATTTCAGGCCATTATCTTAGGGCGATTTGCAAAAATAGGCCACTATTTTACGGATTTGCAAAAATAGGCCAATTATTTTAGTTTTTGGCATTTTTAGGCCACATTTGAACTCAATTCAGCATTTATAGGCCACTTTTTGTGATCAAAATGTGGCCCAAAATAGCCTGATTGGGTACACATGTGGCCTAAAAATACCCAAAACTAAAATAATTGGCCTATTTTTGCAAGTCCAAAAAATAGTGGCCTATTTTTGCAAATCGCCCTAAGATAATGGCCTGAAATAATTTTAAACTCGCTAATTCTTATCTTCCAACAAATTAAATAATAGTAGCATACATAATTACTAGTACTTGATACTAAAAGACAACTCATTTATATTAGAATTCATTCTCACGTGTTTCATCCAAATACATGAACGACGTGTGTTCTAGCTTTGGTAAGATTATGCTTGATTACTAATTTCTGGAAGGTGTTTCATCCAAATACATGAATGGCGTGTGTTCTAGCTTTGGTAAGATTATGCTTGATTAATAATTTCTGGAAAGCCCAATATTCACAAGGCTTGATTATTAATCTTAATATGTATTTGCTTAATGAGCTTATTTGTCATTTATTCACAGATTTTCGTTTGGTTACCCATTCTACAATTCAAGAATAGTCATCAAAATTATTGTATTACCCTCATTAAAATTTAATAAAGACACTTCCTACCCCTCTCTAATTTCCATCCAAATCATTCAAATGATTTGCTACTTGCTAGATCGTTTTTTATTTCGAAATAGCCGACGACCGGCGAAGTGTCCAAGGCCGGGCGAATGTCGCGTATCTACATATATACATATATTGCTACTCTCAATCCCTAAGTTTAATTGCTCTCTTCCCCGGCAAAATCAAAATGAGATCTTACAATTTTAGAACTCTCATATAGATGTGCGTATGTATGATTGATTTGAATCGTTGTGGTTTGCTGCTGCTGGTAGCGGCGTTGTCTCTTTTCTCCTTTCACACCGTCTACTGCGATGGTGGCGGAGGCGCGGAGGTGCAATGGCAGATCCTGTCAAAATTAAACTACTCCTCGCATATTTGCCTTCATCATCGCCTTCTTCTCATTGTCACTGTACCATGTAATTAATAGTAATAATTTCTTTGGCACCTCGCCGGCCTTCACAAGGCGACGGCGGCGGAATTTCAGAAGAGGAAGAGCCGGAGAAGGTAACCCTTGTTGGAATTTCAGAACCCATCTGAGTTTAAAAGAAATAGAAGATTAGAAAAAGAGAAGGGGGAAGAACGACGACAACTAGCTTCCCCGACGTCTGGATTAATCAGGTGGCGGAGACAGATATTCTGTGATCGGGAATTGAGACGCAAGAGAAAGGGGAATTGATGTTGTGTTACAGCCTTGTATTGAGGAAAAAGGGGAAGAAAAGTGGGTCGGCCCTTTTAGGGATATTATTGAAATTCAAAAAAATAGTCTGAGGTATTGAAGCCCTCCAGACACTAAATCCGGCGCCTTTCGTTGGTTAATTTAGCAAGAGATTTCTAAAGAATAACTACAGGCAAGCGGGCTCCCTCGGGCCGTCTTGCTAATAACCCAAGCTAGCAAACAGCGAAAAAACACAAGACTTAAATAACAGTTTGGCGTTACCTTACCTAGCAAGCACACCCGAAGGAAATTAATAACACTAGACTACAATACATGTGATTATAGATTTTAAATTGTAATTAGCATTTGCGTTACGTGCAACACACGAGAAATATATATATATATATATATATATATATATATATAATTGATATTAGCTCAATAATCATATTTATAAATATAATAAAAATTTAATTTAACTGAATATATTTGAGCTAAATCTTAAAAGAATAAAAAACTAAAGAGAAATTCACAATAATGAAAATTGATATTATGAAACGGTAAAAAACATTAAAATTGAAAAAAAAGGATGAGAGAGGGGTTTAAAAAAAACTGTAATCGTTAAAATAAATTTAACTTTTACATTTTAAATCAAATATTTACATAAAATATATCAAATTAAAGTTTTATCTTAATTTTTAATTTGATATGCATATTAAAGTTTTTATAATTAGTCGAATTTCACAATTTTAGAAAGAAATAAAAAAATCAAGAAGATAAAGAAAAAGAAAAAATATATATATATATAATTTACGAATAAACCTTTAATTTTACTATAACTATAAAATTGCCGCATAATTTTGAAATTAATTTAAATTTGATTTCAAATTGAAATCTTAGTTTTTTAATATAGTATAAATATGTAAATTATGAAGATAGTTAAATGGTAAGAAAGAAGTCTCCACATAGTTAAACTTTACCAAGAGTAATACGATTGTCTATAAACAATCTAAATATTTAATTTATGTATTTACAAAATAAATTAAATATTATTTCATTATATATCTTTTTGAGATAGAAGTGACGTATAACTAAGAATTGTTCCCTCGACGAATTTGGGCCTCAATGGACTTGTCTTTTCCAACCAGATTTACTTTTGTACGCAGTGTTCTTAATATAGTCATATACATTATTTTGGCACGTTTGATACAATCTAGTATATTATCAACATTTTCAATTGCTTATAAAACTTTATATTTACTGAAAAACATATATATATATATAGGCGGGCTACCGCGAGAGCACATCTTAAAATAAGAAATAAGAGCAATTTTTAATGTATGAATTCGCTGTAAAAGTATGAATTGTGAAAAATAAATTTTTGCTACATTTGGATTCGAACTCAGGACCATAAATCCATCCAACAGGATTACGAATCAACCGATCTAAGAGCTGAAAATGATTCTTATTTTATATCTTAAGAATTGCTCTTATTTTAGCCCTTCCATATATAGATATAATTTTTCAATACTTTATGTCACGACTATGATGTCAATTGAGATGAGAACCAATGTCCCACAATCTTATGTGTGCGACTGTGTCCCATGCTTATATCTATTATTTTAAAAATATTTTTTTAAAAAATAAAATTTATTATAATACTATGAATTATATTGAAATTTTATTTCAAAAAATTAAATTTTTTAAAAAGTATATACCATGAATTTGAATTTATCAACCTATTATTAGCTAATAAAAGTGAAATTAAATGATAAAAAATAATTATATACCCTAGATTGATGGAATAAACCCTAGTTAATAATCACAAAATTAAACTAAAGCATATAAAGTTGAAATTGAATAAAATATACATAAGAAAATAAACAAAATTGAAAGTGGGACACAAAGTGAGACATAAAGTGTAATACACTGAATCTCATTTCATGTCAATTTAGCTCGAAATCAAGGTATCGACCTGAAGAGATTGAAAAAAAAGGTGAATTAAAATCTTAAATTTGTAGTCCGAATAAGAAAGCTCGAATGGCCTGGGCTGAACCAAAAATAGCCTCAGTTCGAGGAGCTAGTTTAAAATACATTGACCCATTAATCAAACTATTGGCTCGAAAATTATCTTATCACTTGATTGTCAAAACTTCATTATTTTGATTTTGATAATAAGATTTTAAATTTTAATACTTGTGAGCTGTATTTTTGTTTTTTTCAATGCAAAATAAAAAATTTATTACATAAATTTTTTAAAAATATAATCATTTAGGTTAAATGTGCGTCAAATCCTTCTAATTAGTTTTTATATAAGTCAATGTTCAAATGACATTTGTTTTTGTATTCAATACACAATTAGGTGTCTTGATTAATAAAATGTGATTTTTTTTATTAAAAGAATATAACTATAAAAAATATATATATATATATATATATATATATATATTAATTTTTTTTGTAAATTTATGGTCCGATAGATTAGCTTGAAAACAAAAATTTTGGAATTAGAGTTTAAAAAAAAATAACCGGAAAAAAATAGAATCCAAATGATCTAAATTGAAAATAGCACGAAATGGAATGAACCAACCCAAAATGACATCCGTAATCATTGTCCTGAAAATTTTAAATATTTAAAATAATAAATACCGGGTGAACTATTAGTTCGTTTTTTGGTAATTATCAAATAGTACAACGGTATTTTATTTAAATTGAAAATAGTCCGAAATCGAGTAGGCCAACTCAAATAACATCTCTAAGAGCATCCGCAACGCTCTACTCGATGACTTACTCGAGTAGAGCGTTGCCATCGTGTAGGGGCGTTGCGGGGGGAGGGGGGGTCTACTCGAGCATTACTCGAGTGCTCGTGTAGCACTCGAGCGGCGCCTCAATTAAAAAATATATATATTTCAACGGCTTTTAACGGCTTTTTTGATTTTTTTTCCAACGGCTCTTTTTTTTATGTAATATTTAGAATTTTAAAATTAATGCAATTTAAATTTGAAATAAATTGTGTTATTTAAATTTGAGCAATTAAATTTAAATGAAAAACATAAAAATCAAAACTAATGTTATCAAGTAGGCTATCAAGTAACCTCAATGCAGCACTACTTACTCAATGTGGTCCCCACTCCCCCACTATCAAGTAGGCTATTAAGTAGGCTATCAAGTAAGCCCATTGAGGATGTTCTAAGTCGTGAAATTTTAAGTATTTAAAGCAATAAAATACCGAGTGAGTTGAAAACCCATATTAGTTCCATTTTTGGTAAGGGTAATTGACGTGTAAATACATAAAATTTATTTACTTTTTAGTATTTAACATAAACTTTGAAACTTAGTTATAAAACATGAACTTTAAACTTATTTAATTTTGGGTAATTGGCAAGAAAATACACCACATTTGAACCAATTCTCATATTTCCCATGAACTTTCAAGATTCTCAAAATAATTCACCAACTCTTCAAATTGTAGCAAACTTCCCCAACCAATTTTCTCATTATAAGAAAACAACCCCTCCAATCTTAGTATTCGCAGAAAAACCCCCTAAAAAACTAAACCCAGACAAAATACCCTTATAATAATTTCTAAAACAGTTTAACAAATAATCAGGCTCAACATGCTTCCGTAACACTTCAAAATAAATCTCAAATTAAACCAACATTATACCTTTGTCGACTGGTCTTCTTCAGGAGTCAGTCTTGTTGCGTTTTACGGCTCGTCTGCCACCCCGGCACGCACCAACCACACACTCGCAAGAGATGGTTGCAACCCTTCTCCTTCACTAAGTGTCGACTAAATATTTTGTTGGAAAATTAAAGAAAATATTTTTACTCAACCCAGAATAGTTGGACAAAAACAAAGCGTTTATAGAGGATTTATATAATAATTAATTTATTTCATAAAATTCTCCCCAAGGGAGGAGACAACTTGTTTAGCTACTCATAGTAGCCAAATACTTGTGTACATAAAATAAAAAAAACTAAACTAAAAATGAAAAACTTTGAAAAACAATAAAATTACAAAGATAATTTCTAGAGAGATGAAGTGGTGTGTGAAAATGTGTTCCCAGTTCCGAATGCCTTTCTTCTCTCCAGCACTTGTGGTTTTATAGAGGTCAGATACCCTCTATTATTGCTTGGTGGTTGGCCTCGGATACTTTCTTCGTGGCCAGCTATCTTGAGTGTGACATCCACCTTCTTTTGTCCGCCTTGATTGCCGACATAAGTAAGTGCCATCACATGGTGCTGGACCCCTGCTTTATCTTCTTGTGATAATGCTGGTAGGGGCCGGCTGCTTTTCTTTCCACTCACGTTTGTCCTGGAGTGTTTGGTGAGTGGTCCTCCTGTCATTCCACCCACTTTTGTCGTTTCTTTTGTGGGTGCGATCCTTGCTGTGAATCACATGATTCACTTTGCTTTGTCGGCCACCTTACTTTTTTGGTGCCCGAGGGGCTCTTCCCTTTGGAGTCTGATGCTTGTCATATTCATCAGACCGGAACCTCCTTCTGTCAGGTTTCGGGAAGAAACCTTTGCCAAATTCTGGCTCCTTCTGCAACGAACATTGGTCGCAGATTTTCTCGATCCATTGGCCCAGATGAGCCATATTGCAGAATTTGCGACGAGTCTCCTGGCTCCCCGCAATCTTGTTCTCCCACAACATTCGCCATTTCTTCTCGAAAGATTGTTCGGCAAAAGGAGTTGTTGTTCCTGTCATGGTATTAACTAGGAACGTTCCCAGATCCGAGCTTTGGTAAAACTTGAATCTGGACTTCATTTTGTCCATCTCTGTGAGACAGACCCATAGACCCCATGCTCGTCTAGTGGAGATTTGATCCTCCGTGAAATTCGAGACGATTGCGGCCTGGAAGTCGGGAACTTTGATCCGGTTAAGGGCTCCCGTATCAGGTCTCCGAAGCTTGATGAAGTGAAAAGCTTCACGGATTCCTTTTCCGACTGGCTCTGGCGCTGCACTGAAACAGTACAATTCCAGAACATCTCCCCTTTTGAGGGACTCGTTGTTCTCCCATGTGTCGAACACCGTTTTCTGGATCCATTTGGGTAGACCCTTGATCTCGGTGAAGGCTGGGGCGGTGGTATAAATTGAGGCCAAAGCCCCAAACTCATACCATTCCTTGACATCGTTTGGATTGGCTCCTGGAGTTGTCCAAACCCTTGGATATTTTCCGGCAACATCAACCCGGCAATTTCCCGGATTAATGCCCTTCCTCGTGAGAAGTTTCTCCCACCTGTCCTGGTACATCTGCCAAGAAGGAGAAATTTCAATAAAGTCAGTATCAACCTTAAGTTGGCCAGTCATAGGCCTAAGATTGATCTCTTCCTCTTTTTCCCCAGAGGTGGAGGGTTGACATGTTGCTTCAGGGTGTGACCCCTTAACAACATCTTTTCCTCGAGAGTCTGGCTGTGAAACCATTGTCTCAGGACTTGTGCTAGGGGTACTTGAATCCCCTGCTACAGGTAATCCGCCCTGTACGGAAAGAATTGCTTTAATCCGATTATCTCGGATAACGCGCAAGAGCGGCTTGTCGAGTGCTTCCTGAAGATTGAACATCTTCATGAAGCAAGCATCAATTTGGTTGGATACTTGGGCTTCGTCAGCCGCTTGTATCTTTCCCGCTTGTTTAGTATCTAGAACACACTTCTGCCATGCTTGTTGTAGCAGCTCTAGACTTTCGAAGAGCTGCCCCTGTATTGCTCCGATGGCCTCCACTTCAGGGAGCTCCATCCCTTGTAAGGAAATCTGCAAGAACATTCTGATCAGATTTCAATATGACAATATCATAATCATAATATTGACATTCTGCTTGCCATCTAAGCAGTCTAGATTTTTCAGGCTTAGATTCAATCTTTTTTGTTAAGAAAGCTTTAACGTTAGTGTTATCTACTTTCAAAACAAATTTCTTAGCGAGTAGGAAAAGCGGCCATTTTTTAAACGCCTTTCGCACTGCAAAGAATTCCTTCTCGTTGATGTGCCATCGCACAGCTTCGTCGTCGGAGAAAAGACCGCTACAGTATCTGCAAGGTTCTTCTCCATAAGGAGTGATCTTTGTAAGCACAGCTGCCCACCAGAAATCACTAGCGTCGGTGTAGAGGACCAAGTCATCTTCGTCTTGTGGTATTGAAAGTTTCGGGAGATTTTTACAAATCTCTTTTAACTTCTTCATACCCTCCCGGTGTTCCTCCTTCCAAATGAATGGAACATCTTTCTTCAGTAGTGGACTGAAGACTTTTCTTTGTTCTGCAAGGTTTTTGATAAACATCCCTGCAAAATTGACAACTCCTAGAAAGCTTTGGAGCTGCTTCTTCTCCTTGAGATCCTCTGGAAAATTCTGGACCTTTTCCACAATATGATCTTGTAGAATAATTCCAGATTCATCGATCTCAATCCCCAGAAACTCCATCCTCTGGGTGGCTATGACTGCCTTCTTTTCTGACAGCACAAGTCCTTCTTGTTGGCAAACATCCGCGAAGATCTCCAGATGCCTGATATGTTCATGAATGTTCTTTGATGCAATAAGAATGTCATTAATATAAACAAACATAAACGCAGAATAATCTTTGAAGAGATTATCCATCTTCCTTTGGAATATCTGAGGCGCGTTGGCTAACCCCATTGGCATGACATTCCAGACGTAATGTCCTTGTGGAGTTTGAGAAAGCTGTGAACTTCTTACTTCCCTCCTCCATGCGAATCTGGTAGAAACCCGATTTGCAATCGAACTTTGAGAATACCTTTGCACTTCTGATGCAATTGATAAGGTGTTCTCTGCTTGGGATGAAGTATCCGTCAAACTCAAGAATGTCATTAATTCCTTTATAATTAATAACCAATCTTGGTTTTCCTCGCTTGATCTCTCCATGATTTCTCACCAGAAATCCAGGACTGCTGTAAGGCGACTTCCCTGGTTCGATCAGCTTCAAATCAAGGTGTTCCTTGATTATGCTTCTCATATCCTGTTGATCTTGAGGATTCATCAGGATAGGTCTGAACCTTACAAACTCATGCTCCTTTCCAGTTTTAACTTTCAAGGTTGCTCTGAGCTGGTTCTTGTCCCACCATGCCAAAGGATCCTCGTGGTAACACCTCTGGATTCTCCTTTTGACGTCGGCAATGGACACCTGTTCTTCTTCCTTGATATCTTTGTGTGATATCAGGGATACTTTGAGGATTTGAATTTCTTCCTCGGAGAGATCTGAGAATCCCTCAGTTCTGCATTTGAGCAAAACTTCTCCGAATCTCCTTTGATCCTTCATTTGGGGTCTCCGGAGTCTGCCATCATCACCACGCTTGCTGCGGAATTTGATTGGCATTGAACGATGAAAAGCTCCCTGGAGCCTTTGCACAATGATCTTGTGATCACAATTGGTTGTGAACACTAGCCTCCTGGCTTCATTGTCCTGTATGTACCTCTTGAAGCTTTGCAGAAAATTATTTCCAAATAATATATCTGCTCCGGTATCATGGAAATAAATTGGTGGAGTCTTGACCTTGTACCAAGGTGTCTGTCCTGCTCCGCCGATCAATATTTTCGTTTGTTTTACTCCCTTTGATAAGAGCAAAATCTTTTTGGAGAAATCCCTTCCTGCAATTCGAGGTAGATCTTCCTCCACTTCTGCTGGAAAGACTCCTCGTTTTGCTGTACAGATTCCTGCACCTGAATCCACGTAAGCAGCAAAATATTCTGCTTTGAATTTCTCATACAACATCCCAACAGAGATGTATATCGAGAATGGACTTGTCATTGGATCATCACTCTTTGGCGTCCAATTGTAATCTCCATTCCTCCTGATTTCCATGACCATGGTTTATATTTGTCAAGGAAATTTCGTCCTAAGATCAGGACATCCGCTTCTTGTCCGGCTTGGCCTTCGGTCTGAATTTCAAAACCTCCAACCTCCAGAGTTCCGATGTATCGGTTGTCTCCTGGATTCGCCAAATAATACAACATACTACAAGGAAACTTGTTTTCCATGCTTGTTGTATCAAATCTTGTGGAAACCTGTCTCCATCCTTCGGGACATTTGAGCTTGATTCTCATGTCCGGAGCAAGTGTTTCTTGGATCGCCCTTCTCTCATATGATTGAGAGAAACTCCTTGTTATAGGCCCTGATGTTAGCCTATTTCCTTGGAATGATAGCCTTGGTGCTCCCAGTCTGAGACTCTGGGTATGGCTAAGCACCGGTTTGTCTCCAACATCGATGTCGATTTCCCTGATCCGAGGAATTTCCACTCTGTTTGGAGGGGCTGCCTTGGCTACTTCCTTGAATATTTCCGGAATTTCAATAAATTCTTTTCCCAGAAATAACTCTGTATGATGGGAATTTGATAAGGCATACGAGACTTGAAAAGTCAGTGAGTATGGCCTATTTCCATCTGTCATGTACTCCTTCTTTTTGTAGTCCTGATAGAGAGTCAGGGCTCGGCTGAAGGATGAATCTTGCAGATTATAAGCGATTTGTGGATAGAACTCGGTTATAATCTTCTTGGCATAGAGATTGCCCGAAAAAGCTCCAAGAACTGATTCTCTAGCATCTCTGACCCTTTTATCGCAGAGTGCGACGTCAATTGGTTGGTCTGTCCCTGGAAAAAGGGAAGATTTGATTACCAACTGAATTGCTCCAATATGAATCCATTTCATCGTGCTTGCGACTTCTGGCTTCATTTTCTTGAGGTCCTGCTTAATATCTTCGGCTGGAACCAGTTGGATTTCCACCTGGTTACTTGTGATCTCAATTGGAAGCGCCGTTTCTTGGCTTGTGACGCCAAAATAGACATGATGCTTCCTCTTGGTTGGAATCAAGCTATTTAAAACTCGATTCAATCTTCCATTGGAAAACCCTTGGTAGGTTTGAACCTCTTCGGTTTCCTTCTTGAGTTTTCTTACGAGCTTCTTCACCACTTCTTCTTGTGGAATCAGAAAATGGCTAGTAAATCCATTCTGATCCTCCTTCTGGGTGTGGTGAACTTCTCGCTCCTCTTTAGTCTGACTCGTCTCCGGTTGATCCATCGGTCATCTCCGAATCTTCAGAACTAAAGACCTCTTCTTGTTCATATATACTCTCATCAGAGGATATATCTTCAAATTGATACACGGGTATCAATTTTTGGTAATAGAGAGCATCTTCGATATCCTGTGTGGATTCGAATCTCTTTATCCCTCTTTTCTCGTTGTTGGGGCAGTCAGTAGAAATATGCCCTTTTGCACCGCACGTCCAGCAGTTGCAATCTTTGAAACTTTCATTTGCTTTGGCCTGAGTGCGCCTGAAAGTTTTTCTCGCCGGGATTCTCTTCTGATTTAAGAATCGGTTTCTTGATGGTCCGCTCCGTTGGCCAGATTTGTAGGAGCGTGCCTTCTGTCTGGTCCACATAGTTCTTGGCTTCCAAGAACTCCTTCTGGACTTTCTTTCATAGGGTTGATACCTATGTTTCTTCCGGCTCCTCTTTTGATACAGCAACTCAGCACCAATCTCTGTTGGAAGATCAATGTTGTCGCACATCAATGGGGATCTCTTGTTGAGTCTCCTCAATCTCTTGAGATTCCTCTGGTCCGCTGCCTTCTGGCACCATTCGGACAGCTTCTTGTGGACATAAGACATCCTCCTTGAAGCACTATCGAGGGGATATCCTCCGGGTGAAACATACTCCTTGATGAGCATCTCCCTCCATGGACTTGGAAATTTTGGAAAAAATAGGTCCATGGCCGTCTGATCTTCAACTTCCCCCATATGGACATATAGGGTATATAGGCGCAGAAATTCATCGAGAGCCTTTGGCTCCAGCACCATCAATCTCAGATTGTGAAGTGCCTGTTGATATTTCTTGCGCTTCTCCTCCGCGGATCCTTCGAAAAAATCCATTCCCAAGAAATGGATTTTAATTTGCTTAGTAATCTCCTTAATGATATCATACATTGAAGTGCTACTAAACATTTCTTCCCTTACTGGAACCTCAAGTTTGTCCCAGTATTGTTTTGCCATTCCTGCCAAACTGGCTTCGAAGACTCTGGCAAATTCTGTTTTATCGTAATCTATTGTGGCGATTACGACTTTCAATGATGAAGCCCATTCGTCGATAAGACCCTCCCATTCTTTGAAACTGGCTTCGTCAAGATTGAGGATCAATCCATATGGATGGACTGGTTCCAGTGTGACCTTTCCAACCGGAGTATTCTGCATCTGAGGCCTCCGTCGTCGAGTCCGCTGGAACTGGCTTGCATCGTCTTGGGCTGACCCTTTTCCTGACGATTCTTCTCCTTGAGGCTCCATTTTGGGGCCCTCATCTCCTTGGTTCATCTTTAGATCCACCATATTGAGGTTAGCAAAGGATTCTGCTAACTCTTGTAGATCTTCTAATCCGATTCTGTCAAGGCTATTCATGATATTTGCCTTTCATGATTCGGATTATGTCCTTCGGCTGCAACTCCTGGGGTGTTGCATCAAATAGAGAAAGATTCGTTGGGTCTTTGGACCATTGATTCCGAATTCTTCCGGAACATGGTTTTCGCCTTTCGATCTCCTCCACCTTTCTTTGGATATCACGCAAGAGGGTTAGGATTTCCTCTTGTTTGAGTGATATTCTGCTTATCTCCATTGGTAGTTCATACAGCTTGTTGCCGTAATATTCCACCGTCTTCTGAATCTCCCGCAAGTTGACGTTGTCGGAAGAGTCGGACTCGATCTTGTGGTAGCTTGGATAAGCTACTCCCGCTTTGTCTTTTTGTTCCATCAATCGTGTGACTGATGGGCCTCGTCTCTGGTCCGTTCAATCGCCGTTCTGGTGGCGGCGAGTCCCATGAGGTTCTCATGGTAGAATTGGATACTCGTAATAATATCACGAATAATCTCGACATCTTCTCCTCGTCGTACGTTGGTAACGAGGGCTCGATTGTTCCAGTTGAGTCCATCTAGTAGACGGGTAATTTCACTCTCCAAATGTTGGAGAGAATTCCTGTATGGTACACATCTCGGACACTCGTCCGGATCCATAAACTTTTAATAGAGTCTCCTCCCACATGGGTTAATAATAAAATAAACTAAAAATTATAGGGTTAATTGCATCAAAATACCTGACCTTTTTCCAAAATTTGGTTTTTTGACAATCTTTTTAATTGTTGCAAAAATTTTAACGAGCTTTCAATTTATTGCAATGTCCGTCCGGGGAAAATTTCCGGCCAAATTAAATCTGATGTGGCAGCCGGAATGCCAACGTGGCATCAGAAATGCCAAATCACACCCCCTCCCCCTCCCACGTCACCCCCACGTCGCCCTCTCTCTCTCTCTTCCCCCCTCCTCCTCCCACGTCACCTTCTCTCTCTCTCTTCTCCATCCCCCTTCCCAGTTCCCCCTTAATTCCCCCGGATCTCATCCCCCACCATGGCTACGATCATCTCCCCATCCTCCCCCGACGACATCCCCACCGCCACGCTAGCCTCCCCCCGCCGTGCTGGAGCCCCGAGGAGACCGTCGCCCTCATCGACGCCTACAAGGACAAGTGGTACTCCCTCCGCTGCGGCAACCTCCGTGGCAACCACTGGCAGGAGGTCGCCGACGATGTGGCGTCGCGGTGCCCCGCCCTTCCGCCCAAGACCTCCGTCCAGTGCCGCCACAAGATGGAGAAGCTCCGCAAGCGGTGGTTGAAAGATCCGCCCAGATTCATCGCCACAACCGCGTGGAGTTCCCTCGGCTCTCACCCTCTTTCTCAGGCGGGTGAAAACCCACGGTTGAAGGTAGGGGGCGATGGGCTCGGCGGTGGTTGAAAGATCCGCCCAGATTCGCCGCCACAATCGCGTGGAGTCCCCTCGGCTCTCACCCTCTTTCTCAAGCGGTGGTTGAAATATCTCCAGCCATAAGGATGTTAAATTTTGGAAGCTAGGATTTGCAGAGGGCGGCGCCACCGCTTGAAATACGAGCGGCGATACCGATGGGCTCGACGGTGGTTGAAACCCACGTCATTCTCTCTCTTCGAAGATTTGTAGCGGCGAGGATTTGTAGAGGATGGAGGATTTGTTGGGGAATCAATTTGCAGGATTCTGGCTGGAGGATTTGTAGAGGATCAATTTGTTGGGGAATCAATTTGCAGATCTGAGTTTCAATTTGCAGCAATTTGCAGGATTTGTAGAGGATCGAGATCTTTCTCGCTTGTTCGCCGGCTGGAGGAAGTGGCGATGGAGGAGGGGAGGGTTCGCCGGCTGGAAAAGATGCGGCGGCGCCGGGGTGGAGGAGGAGGAGGGGTCTGCGCAAGGGGAAGAAGGGGAGGGGAAGAGAGAGAGAGAGAGGGCGACGTGGCAGGGGGAGGGGGTGTGATTTGGCATTTCTGATGCCACGTTGGCATTCCGGCTGCCACATCAGATTTAATTTGGCCGGAAATTTTCCCCGGACGGACATTGCAATAAATTGAAAGCTCGTTGAAATTTTTGCAACAATTAAAAAGATTGTCAAAAAACCAAATTTTGGAAAAAGGTCAGGTATTTTGATGCAATTAACCCAAAATTATATAATTCCTCTATAAAAACCCGCTCTGATACCATTTTACACAAGGATCTTTTTAAACTGTTTTTTGCTTGAAAGTACGTGGCATTGTCTCACAGTCCAGACCCAGATTATCAGATAATCTATCGGGCACGAGGAAAGTTTCCAGCCGATATACCATTCAAGTCCAATTTAGGTATAAATTGTCTTTACTCAAAAGTTTTAGGGGTCAAAGTGCAAAGAATTAAATAATGGGGTTATTTTTTTAAATATGCAAAACTTGGGAATGGGAAATTTGAGACAAATCTCAAAGTTGGTGTATTATTTCACAACTTTGAAAGTTGGTGGGAAAAATGAGAAAATGCTCAAAGGTGGTGTATTTTGATGCTAAAAGCCCTTTAATTTTCGACTCATTTTTCATTTTTTTCCAAATTAAAGCTGATTTGGAATGCCTGAATCTTAACGTGGACAATTCGACCCTGAGATACGACTACGTTGTTTTTGGTTAGACGAAAATAACCCAAAATTAAATTATGGAAGTGAAAGATAAAATTTGTGTGCAAATTTCACAAATTCAGAAAATCAATTTCATTTTTAAGATTTGGGGATTTCAGAAAAGCCAATTCCGTTATTCAGAAAGCCAAATTCAGAATTTCGTTTATTAAAATTTGGCGAATTCATAGCCAACATCAATGGGTTTCTCATCGGGCGCTTCCGCAAGCTCGTCGGATTCCAATTGTCCACGTCAAGATTCAGACATTCCATGTCAACTTTTATTTGAAAAAAAAATGAAACACGAGTCAAATATTGAATAAGTTTAATGTTCGTGTATTTATAAATAGAATTTAAAGTTCATGTCAAATACCAAAAAGTGAGTGAGTTCATGTATTTATAACCATGATTTAAAGTTCATGTTGAATATCAAAAGGTAAATAAAGTTCATGTATTTATACACCAATTATCCTTTTGGTGGTTATCAAATAGTAAAGTTGTACTAGTATTATTTAAATTTTATTAAATCGTATAATAATCATAAATCAAACGTTCAGATGGTTATCGATCCAAAACAAAAAAAACAAAACAATATCTTTATTTGGGTTTACATAATAACAAATGGGCCGCTTCATTAGGCTTGTAGAATGCGTTGGAAATTTTGGCCCAATACATGAAACTTAATTGGCCCACGATGAGTGGGCTTTTGATTTTAGGCCTAAGTCTTGGTTTATTATTGCAACCGACAAATGTTACTCCCTCCGTCCCACGAATCTTGACACGTTTTCCTTTTTGGGCCGTCCCACGAGTCTTGACACGTTTCATTTTTGGGTAATAATTATTACATTCTCTCTCCTACTTTATCACCTTTATTATATTCTCTCTCCTACTTTATCACTTTTATTACCTTCTCTCTCCTACTTTATCAATTTTATACTTTATTAATTACACACTTAAAACACTAATCTACAACTCCTTAATTCCCGTGCTGAACCCAAACGTGTCAAGACTCGCGGGACGGAGGGAGTACATATTTGCACTATGGAAACTTTTCAACATTTGTGCATAAATTTCACGTATAAACTTATAACTAGGGCGGTAAAACCTTGCGGGCCGGGCCCAGCGAGCCTAGGCAATTTTTTGGGCCGAGTCGGACCGGCCCAAAATTTCAGCGGGCCTCGAAAA
Source organism: Salvia miltiorrhiza (assembly GCF_028751815.1). NCBI lineage: Eukaryota > Viridiplantae > Streptophyta > Magnoliopsida > Lamiales > Lamiaceae > Salvia > Salvia miltiorrhiza. The sequence continues at coordinate 53,255,469 of NC_080394.1, read as the reverse complement.
ATGAAGCCCAGCCCAGCTCTATAAGGGCCGTCAGGCGGGTCGGGCCAAAACGAGCCAAAAAATTGATAAATTAATAATATATTCTTCCGCCGCCTCCCTGCCAGGATTGATAGCATGTTGTAAGTCGTCACGTCGTGCTCACAACTCTTTTGCTAAGCCATCAGATTCCAGTATGTCTCTTCCTCAAATTCATGTAGTTTAGCTATGTTTCTTATGGGTTTCTAAAGTGTACAAAAGTGTGTAACAATCGTTTCTTTGCTTGTAACAAGCCATTTTTTTTCTTTTTTGGGTTACAGAAACTCAATTCCATGTATAATAGAGCTTCCTGTTTCTTGTTCTTCAATTCATGGATATGTTCGGTGGTATCACTTGTTTTCTGATTTCTGCTAGAAAGCAAAAAAAAAGTGTTTGTGTTGGTATATGTATCATAGTATCATAATTACAATATGTATCAGATTATACATTTGATTTAACAAGTAGTGCAAATTTCTTGGAAACAAAGACTGTTTCTGACCGCATACAGACTCTTATTCCTTAAAACACAAAGTAATTGTCTTCAACAAGTCACTGAATTCTATCTCAGTGTTGTTCTTGGTCAAACATCGTTCTAGTGGATTTTCATTTCACCCCAATCATTTTCAGGCACTTCTAGAGCTTGCCAGACATCTTTAGAAGCGTCAACGATGTTGTTGTTGCACGACGGCTGATAGTCGTGCTCCTCATCACACCCCACAGACGAATCGCACTCATCCACCACCTTGGCAACCACTTTCTTCCCATTGCCATGGATGACAACTTTATCCAAGCACCTCTTCTTGTTGTTGAACCACCCCGTCGAGAGTGCCACGATCGGAGTGTCGTCAGAGTGGAAGTTGCCATCACATGCTGCCGCCCCTCCACCATTATCTCATTTGCCGAAGCCATTGAGAGTCAGGACTGCTTTAGTCCGGCCAGTAACCGCAGGTGAGCATCTGAAGGTCTTGTAGAACTTGCCACTTTCACAGCATTCAGAGTCGTGGTCCCGATTGCATTTCCCTTTAGGAGGCTTCTTGCCCTTGATCTTGCCGCTTGCTTTGCAGGTTTTAGGTCTAGCATCGATGCCCAAGCTCAACAACACGATCAGAACAGAGAAGAGCAGGAAGAGCAAGAATGTGAAGGCACGATTTCTCATCTTCCTCTTCTTGTTATAGATTTGTAGAGTCTGTTGCTTTTAGCCTTTTGTGGTACATGCATATTTGTAGTGCTTGCAATCATCATCTGCTGAAAACATAGCTAACGACAGCTTTGGCAGTTTGATGTGTTCTAGGATTCCCCTTGTTGTCATGAACAAGGAATCCTTGTAACTTTCCTAGGTTGTCAGTAGGGTTGTCAAATCTTGCGGGCCGGGTCGGGCCGACTCAAAATTTCAGCGGGCCTCGAAAAATGAAGCCCAACCCAGCCCTATATGGGCCGCCGGGCAGGTCGGGCCAAAACGGGCCAAAATTTTTGATAAATTAATAAATATATTTTTTTACTTCCACAAATTAATAAATTAAATCAAATTTAAATAAAAAAAAAAGTGAAGACAAATTCGATGAAACAAATATCAACCCCTAAAATAATAATACAAAAATATTACTCCCTTTCAAGTTGAAATAAAGTAAAAGGACCACCAAAATGTTTGAAAGCTTAATCACGATGTTTGAAAGCTTAATCACGTTCGTAAGATGCTGAATTAGAAAAGAATCTATTTTTATAATGATTAGTAGACTAAGAGTCTAAGACTAGCAGATTAGGAAAATATAATTAAATGATGATTTAAAAATCCCAATTGGCTAATTATTACTTATTAGACTTATTTTAGTTATTATATCGGAAAAAAATGCCTATTTTCTATAAACTAACCGACATGGCTAATTTGGCCCAAAAGCCCGGCGGGCTTTTTGGCCCGCGGGCCGCGTGGTCCGACGGGCTGCATGGGTCGGGCCAGATAGGCCCGGTTTTTTTGGGCCTAAAAAATCCTAGCCCAGCGTAGCCAAAACTACGGGCGGGCCGGGCCACTTTCGACCCATTTTGACAGCTCTACATATAACTCAATAGTTAAATAAGTTCATGAGTCTCGTGTGCGTAAACGGTACAATATTAATGTTTGAAGTCATAAGTCTCATATTTGAATTTATAATCACATAACTTTTAAATTTAATTTTCATTAAAAAAAAGCTTATAGGTCTTTCAAACAACCCAATTAATATGAGGGAAATTAGATAATCTTATCAAAGTTGAAAAAAATCAACATTTATAGAGCTTTTTAGGGAATGGGAACATATGAAAGTGGTGTGTGAATAAGTGTGAAAATGGTTAAATTCGGTATGATTTGTGGGTTGAATTGAAAATGTAATAAAAGGCCGGGTATGATTTCAATATATCGCGTCTATTCATAAAAATTATATCTCTAGTTCGATCTGATTTGTTGGTCTAATTGAACATGTAATAAAAGGTCGGGTATGATTTTGATATGTCACGTCAATTTATAAGAAATATACCTTTAATTCGAGAATGACTCTCAAAAGTAAAATTTTGAAATGGTATAAATCACACTATATTTTATTTGAATCGATATATTTTTGTTCGAATTCTCCAGTTGGCTTGATAGACCAATATGGCAATATCACGACGATAATTTGACAATATAAATTTTGGGGCACATTCTTTTCCTTATAATTCCACACATCAAAAAATCATGTTTTACATTGTTCAATAAGAGATTATATTCCGCCAAATATTCTTTTAATTTACTTACTTATTCAATATCATAAATAGGGTTGAGTATTCGGATTTTGGACCAAATTTTTGCCTAATCTAATTCGATTTAAAATGTGAAAAAAAATTGAAAACTAAAAAAATTCGAAACACATATCAACCTAATCAATTAGATAATTATGATAGAATAAGATCAGAACTAACAATCCATTAATTATAAGGGTTAATTGCATGAAAATACATGAACTTTAGTCACTTTTCCATTATGCACACGACTTTTGAAAATTACATTTTAAACCATAAACTTTGCATTTGTTCCAAATTTTTCATAAAATTGAAGTCCGGCAGCCGGAAAGCTGACGTGTCTTTAAACATGCCACGCGTATGTAACACGTCATTAATTAAAACAACGTGGCACAGAAACGACGTCATTTTAATACTGCAGTTCTCTCTCTCTCTTTCTATTTCCCTCCATCGCCGTGCACGATCACGGAGCGCCGCTGCACATGCAGCGTCGGTCACCGGCGTCGCCACCTCTCCAGCCCGGCTCCATCATATCTTCCTCTCTATTTTGACCATCTACCCAGAAAAACCCCCAAATTGAAAATCCTAGCTTCCTCAATCTCACAGCCCTCTCTCCCAATTCCAACGACAGCCATCTGACGAAAATTGTTGGCGCCGCCGTCCCTTCGACACCTCCTTCTCGCTTGACTCTTCTCCACGTAAAGCCTCAAATCAGAAATATTTCCCCCTCAAACACCACCAGTCGCCCCTCGCCCATTTTCTACTTCTCTGTCTCTCTTTCTTTTATCCCTTCGTTGGACTCTCTCTATATTTCCCTCCATCGCTGCGCACGGTCGCGGACCGCCGTTGCACATGCAGCGCCGGTCACCGACGTCGCCACCTCTTCAATCCGACGCCATCCTCTCTCCCTATCTATTCTACCCTCTACCCAATACCAACGACAACCACTCGACGAAAATCGCCGGCGCCGCCGTCCCTTCGACACCTCTCTTTCTCGCCTGACTCTCCTCCACGTAAAGCCCCATTTTTGGAGCAAAACGACGTCGTTTAATTTGTCGGACAACAGTTTAAATGGCACACTTCCTGCTGCCACGTAGGCGCCACCTCAGCATCAAAATGGCCGGATTTCGAATATTTTGCGAACCCCTAATCATAAGTTTATCAATGATATTAATGAAAAAACATAAACATCAACAATTTAAACTTCGGACCAAAGAAAAGTATTAAAAAGGAAGAATTAATTAAGTGTGTGTGTTGGCTTAGCAGTAGAAGGATAATGCTCAATACTTGAAGTCTTGGGTTCAAATAATTCGTCGCACGATTTTTAACTTTAAATTAAATTTCTTTATTGACTTATCTAATCTATCAAAAAAAAAAATGAATTAATCATAGCAAAAATAAATAAACAACTAAAGCACCTTGAAAAATAATAAGAATTATGACGTCATCTATCAGCATTGTGACGTAAGCCTCACCTGCATTTCAATTTTCACCCTAAACACACATGTAATCACACAGACACACACACAAACACGCAGAGCGACAGATATATCGACTGTTTGCGTCTAATATCCATAGATTTCTTTCACTCAAAAACAATTAAACACAGAAATAATATTATCCCGTTTATAACCGTAACTCTGTGTACATCTCCATTTTGTATGTAATTATTAATCCATCTTCTGCGCGACCGCCATTTCCACAATTCAAAGCTTCGGTTTAGCACGAACTGTTTTCTTTTTTTTCACCATTTTCCAATTTCAGGTGCGGGTGTAAATTATCTCCTCCGTGTCTACGTGAATAACGAGGCAAGTTCTCTTCTTGCTTTGTTTCGTTTTCTTGTATTTACATTTTTCACGTTCGAATTTGATTGAGGGCCGCGGTTGTTCTTTGTTTTATTTTTGTATATATATTTTCAAAGTTCAATTCTTGGTTACGGGTCATGGGATTTATTGTTTGTTATTGCTGTGGTTTTAATTTTATCGTAGAATGGGGGCGGAAAATTGCTGGGGGTTAGGAATTTGAATGGAGTGGGGTGATTGGGGATTAGGGCTTTCGCGGACAAGCATTTCTTGGATACTGATATAGAATAATACGATGTCGTTTGTTCTCAGTAAGAGTCGAGTCTTCGTTTCTTCTTCTTATTGTTTCTTGGAATTTCGTTTAAGCTGTGCAGTTTGATGAGGATGTAGTCTTAGTAAGGCAGTCACATGCCCAGGGTTTTGTTAAATTTTGGAAGAGTTTTTTGGCTCTGGACAGATATGTAATGAGCCATGATGGAGCTTTAGGAAATGGGGAATAGTGATATGAATTGGGGATATTAGATAGTATGAACTGTACTTCACCACAATCGTTAACTGTATCTTCTTTTCTGCTATGTGAGAATTCTCCGCGTATCCAAGTTTGCATGTTTTAGTTTGTGGAACTCGGAAGTTTTAATTTTTTATCCGATTGGTGGTCTCAGGAATTGAGATTATGGTATATTCATATGTGTGTAGTAATTCGACAAAAAATATTTCACACTTATACTATGGATGCCAATAGTACCAACTTTAAACCTATAACTTGGAGATCACACTGATCATAAACTTCTTACATAGTAAAGATTTCAGTTTAGATATGTGTAATTAGCTTCTATAATGAGTTTGCACGAGTGAATAGCTATTTCAATCCTCCATATTTGTTAAAGTTAGACAATATTTTGGATGTCCAACAATGTATTCTCCAAAAGCTCTGGTTAGGCTTCCAAAATCAATACAGGAGTGGATATCATCATTCCTTGTGGTTGAGGCAAGGACATTGTCATAACTCTTTGCATTCTTTCCCGCAGGTAAGATAGCTTGAAGTTTCTTATCTTGACTTCCCATTGTTGCAATTTTGAGTGCAATGACGGAAGCTGATAGTGAAATTATAAAACCGGAGGTATGCTTGTTGTTTTTGCGCCCAAGGCATCTCAATTATCTCATGTCTGCATTTAATCTTATAGTTCAACATATTTTACCCCACCCTCTTTCCATATTGTGTACCATATGCTTTGTAATAGCTCTACATATTCATTCAACTTAATGACAGTGCATGTTCACGGTCATAGGATATTGATTTTCGTTGGTTCTCTAATTGATGCTGATTTAGATTAGTTGCATGGTATGGATTACAGATGCTAAAGGCGTATGTGTGGCTTCAAACTTCTGATGGTTCAATACAGCAAGTAGAGCAAGAAGTTGCCATGTATTGCCCATTTATATGTCAAGAAATTCATTCTGGCATGGGATCTTCGAAGAATTATCCCATCTCTCTTCCTTCACGTGTCAATCCTTCCATGCTGAGCTTGATACTTGATTACTGCCGATTCCATCAAGTACCAGGACGTTCCAACAAGGTTGTATTGCTGAACTATGCTTTTGCCTGTGACCTGATTACTTTTGCTCTTTTAGTGAAGAATCCATGACGCACTTTATCTGATGATATGGAAAAAATAAGTTCTTGGCTTTTGTTATACTTCAATGCAGGAGAGGAAGTCCTTTGATGAGAAGTTTGTTCGAATGGATACTAAAAGGCTTTGTGAACTGACATCTGCTGCTGACAGCCTGCAGCTGAAGCCACTGGTTGATCTCACTAGTCGGGCTCTTGCACGAGTAATTGAAGGGAAGACTCCAGAAGAGATCCGAGAGATATTTCATCTCCCTGATGATCTTACAGAGGTGTTCTGTCGTTGCCAGCAGTGTACATGCTTAATGTCCTTTTCATTCTTGGGGAGAATCCTATTATTCTTATCTTCCTTTTCTTATATGTTCTTTTCCTATCGGTACAGGAGGAAAAGTTGGAACCTATCAAAAACACCATGGATGATCCGAGGATTCGGCTATTGAATAGATTATATGCTAGGAAGAGGAAAGAATTGAAAGAAAGAGAGAGGTTGAAGGTGATCACGTCATTGTTTTTACCGTGTGATGTAATCCCACCACTTATACTTTTAGGTTTCTATACCACAGTGAACAGAGATGTTCAGCTTCGATAAACTGCTTGAAAGTGGTTATTCAGTATGTGATACTTGAGACTGAGACAATGGCTTTAATGTGTTCTTTAGAATGTTGAGATTGAAGAGGAACGTGGGGATGAGCGTTCAGTTGATGACTTGTTATCATTTATTAACGGAGGCGGTGAAGGTATTCATTGTTAATTCATTTCTGAAAAACATTTAATTTCTTCCCATTTGACATAGATCATTCCGTTTCATTTATAAGATTTTGAGTGCGAATACCTTCAAATTCATGATCATTACCTGCATTGTACATGAATCATTGAGAAAAATAATTGTTCGGTAGATGTCATATCTAGCATATAATGTGAAGTAACTAGTGTTCCTAGCATTTATGCCTTGCTTGTAGTGCCCCCCCCAGGTTCTATCATTTATTTATCATTTTAGGGTGGGCATTTAATTTAATATGTATGATTTTGCAGATTCCAAGGGGACTAGAACTTCTAAGAATAAAAAGAAGAGCCGTAAAAGGAAAGATCTCAAGGCTGCTTCTACAAACTGCACTAGTACTTCAAACAATACCTCTTCTTCAAGCAATGATGTAGATTTGAACAAGAAGGTGAGAGTCCTTTTAATTTGCATAGTTTATTATTATTATTATTATTATTATTATTATTATTATTATTATTATTATTATTATTATTATTATTATTATTATTATTATTATTATTATTATTATTATTCTGGATTCGTAATGCTTATTGATCGCTCTTTCAGCTGTGACTGAGGACAACGACTGTAGGTATAAATGACTCATTTTTCTAACTTGTCTTAGCTTACTTTCCTTATGTGCTGCAGGAAACAAATGAGCTTCATTCCGAGTCTGGTAATCCTTCATTACATAACAAGCTTCTTAATGATGTTTGTAATGCAACTAAGTTGCTCGACATTGAAGATGACGGATTAGCTGCTGAAGATGAGTTTGATGGGATTGATCCTGCATTAAAAGAAAAACTTGATAGGTACGTTTATGCCTGCAGTTCTTTTTATTGGTCACGGTGAACTCTACATCAGAAGCTATATGGTCACAATCTTGAAGAGTTGGAAGAATTAAATGATTAGTGCTCAAGTATTTTGCATCCTGCGTGTTCCCTTGCCACCATCTCTAAGCAATTTGCATATATTTTATTTTCGGACAAACATCTTGTGCGAAGCCCATACTTAAAATCTAGAATTATCTGACTATTGAGTTAGTTATAGAGCAAGGAGAAAGAGAACTTGCCCCAATTTACTCCACCCATACTAAAGATTGGTAACCTTTTCTGGAGTTATTTGAACCAAAAGTGTCGCACACATGTACGGAGATTAGGTTATCAAATTACTTTTTCTTTTTAAAATATTTTGTCCTTTCGTGTGTGCTGTATGTTGTGGCATACTAATCTTGAGGCATTGGGACAACAAGCAATATTAAGCAGTTTTTGAAATGCTCTGCTGTCCCCATGTTCTTATTCACCTAACCTTTGCGACTATCCTATTTACTCTTTTGGCAACATAAGCTATGCGCTTTGATGCTATCACTTGCTTGAAAATCAAAGCAAAGATTCATTTGCCAACTTTTTCTAATATTGCTGCCACAGACCTCCACAATTAACGAACTAGGAGTTTCATCTTGGGGCTTGTTTATATTTATGGTTCGATGATCTAGCTTTGTTAAGGTGCTAATATTTTTTGTTAAGATGTCAACAATATTAATAGGACAACAGGTATAACTAACGACTTTTAATTCAAAATTCACTGCTGCAGTTGTATCATGTGCTAAACTAAAATGAGTTTCTTTGTAGACTGCCATAATAAATTTCAGATTATTCTATTGGATTAATATTTATTGTCTCTCGGAGAATTTGGAATCCACTGTAAACTTTCAGTTTTATTGTCAATTCTGGTAAATCAGACTTACTCAATCTGTTAGTGTCTTGTCCAATGCGTTATCCGGCCTGAAATCCGGAGCTCTTAAAACTTTATATATATATTTGTTGTGGTAGATCAAATTGATCTGATAGCTTTTTCCCTTTCTCATAAAACTTTTTCAATGCTGCTGTCTAACACTTCTTTCTATGCTGGCAAATATAAATTAGCATTGCTATACATTCTGTACTTGAATAATTTTTTTTTTTTGTTATGTTTGACTGATCAGGGAAGTGGAAGACTTTGCGAGAAGGTTAAATTCAGATTGGCCAGAAATAATGCAAGAGATTCTTTCTCGAGGTCAGGAGAGAAGACCGTTACCGTTAACAGTCAATGGAAATGGTTCCTTGAGGAGATATACAAGTAGGTTATCTTTGCCTGACATTTTAGAATGAAGTTGCATTTCTTGTTCTTCCCTTTTCTCATGTCATGTAACTCAAAATTACACGAGCTTCACGTGTATGAAACATCGACTAGAACTCTGCTTGGCTCATGAATGGATGATTGCAAAGAACTCACTTTTGTTTCATTCACTTCCCCAGGCTCAGATCAGCGCCATAAATGATACCCCGGAAACGCCTATGGGCTTCAAAACAGACAACTGACCAGGAAAAAAAAAAAGAAAATGGTTGGCACGCGACAGACAGGTTGGTTGTGGCGTCCAAACTTCGACTCAGAGTGGGAATGACATTCGAGTTCATCGGGAAATTTTTTGACATTGTTAGAGATTCAATTTTGACATTTGAGTTGACCTCGACAGCAAACAATAAGGGAAAGGACGCGCTTTCAAGATGCCGATACCAGCCAATTTTGCTTCTCTCTTCGTCTTTTTTCTTCGCTTTCAAGTTGACCTACTGACTGTTGGTTGTCATAATTTTATCTCTTGTTGTACCAACCAATTTGGATTAGAGATCATATTACTGGGAAGTCAACAGCCAAGTGAGTTGAAGTGTTGTAAATATCAACAGGGTTTGATGGTTTCTTTTAATTATTGAAAGTAAGTTAATCCCTTTTGGATTCTTTGCTATTTAGTGCTGGTTTGGTTCAAGTAGAAGAATGAAAAGAGAATGAAATCAAATAAAGCGATGGAATAATTACAATAACTATTATTTTTATTGAGTATTTGGTTTAACAATAGAAATGAATCATTGCCAAAGAATTCTCTATCTTTTGTTTTTCCTCTATTTTGAGGGATAATAAATTGAATGATTGAATTACCTCTTAAGTAAGGGTAATGGTTAACTATCACCCAAATCAAACAACAAATAATGAATTCAATTAATTGAATCCCTTTCCAACCTTTAAAAACTCCCGATCAAACATGGACTTAGCGTGTAACATCTAGTATTCTTCGAGCAAATTCTACAATTTGAAGGTATTTTAGTGAGTAAAATAAGCTCTCTATATTGATGAATGAGTGCATGGAGTCCCAAAATGGCTCTTTCTTCAAGTTAGAAAACAGAATCATACAATCAGCACTACATTCTCAGTTTCCCTTCTAATATGTATCTACATACAGCATATATTCTGTGAGGAAACCATCGTGGCCGGATGAGGCCGTACACGTGGAATAGGTCGGTTACTGTTCATCCGATCGGAGACGAACATGGCGGCACGGTCTATCGGGCTCACCTCGGGACCATAGATGCTTTAGATCACCTCTCTTTTTCCCTAATGTGATCAATGTGCCTGAAAAAGTACAGAAAACAACCCTCCAACGTAAGTTCGCACGAAAAAAATGGATCGGTTTTTTTGTCGTCTAGGGTTCTTGTAGGCGCCTAACCTAGCGTGAACGGTACGATGTAGAGCAGTGCAGGTTGGCCATGGCCATCCATCAAGTTTAGAGCCACATATGTTATCAGAAGACCTGTAATTAATCAGAAACGCGTAAATCCCATCACACGTCGAAGATGTTCATATGCAAACCGAGGTCGTGTGGAATCGAGCCATACCTAAGCCGTAAGCCAGCATCGCCCAGAGGAAATATCCAGATTTTAGGCTTTTCTTGGACAGCCAGTCGTACCTGCAAATACGAGATAAGCACGACTGCATGCAGCACGACAACAGGCATTGCGAGTTGTAAATTCGAACCTTAGGGAAAAGGTGACGAGTAGTCCGGGCAAGATGATGTCGCCAAATCCAATTATGCTGTATCCACCCCAAGGATCAAACATTCGAGGGATTTTGAGAAGCATCGGAATGCCATCTTCTCCACTTCCATCACCGCGAGCCACCTGCAAGATTAGGGAGCCAACGTGTTAATATAGAAGCATTACCTTGTCCAATCTCTCGCGATGAGAATGAGTATGTATCACTCACCACTATCATCACGCTCTTATGGAACCACCACTTGGAGACGAAGACCCAAAATATATCGTACAGGAACGCACAGCTGAGGAGAACCGTTCCCACCTAAGAAAGACGAAGATGTGTTCAGGTGATGTCAAGAAAATCCATTTCAAGAATTTAATGTATGAACTAAAAAATGTCCTGTAATGTTATAACAACGAATAATAGGGACAAGCTTCGTATCGAGGCTTCTTGTTTACGGCCAAAAGTTCAGTCATAATTTATATTCGATTATTTATTCTCTTTCCCTAAAAAGATTTATTTCCCTAGACAGTAAGAGAAGGTAAACATCATGACAACAAAACATTCTAAGTGATCACCAACAAGCTTCTTCCCTATCAAATGCCTGCTTATTGAAGCTAAGATCACAAAGCAGTAATCGAGTATAACACGAGCTTCTTCCCTATCGAATGCCTGTTTCTATGCTGGCAAATAAAAATTAGCACTGCTATACATTCCATACTTGAATAATTTTTTTTTTTTTTGTATGTTTGACTGATCAGGGAAGTGGAAGACTTTGCGAGAAGGTTAAATTCAGATTGGCCAGAAATAATGCAAGAGATTCTTTCTCGAGGTCAGGAGAGAAGATTGTTACCGTTAACAGTCAATGGAAATGGTTCCTTCAGGACATATACAAGTAGGTTCTCTTTCTTGTTGACTGACGTATTAGAATGAAGTTGCATTTTTATTATTGGTTAGGGATTCGCATTTCTTGTTCTCCCCTTTTATCATGTCATGTACTCTACTGATATGGATTTGGAAATATCTCCATTGACGCCCTTGTAACTCAAAATTACATGAGCTTCACGTGTATGAAACATCGACTAGAACTCTGCTTGGCTCATGAATGGATGATTGCAAAGAACTCACTTCGGTTCGAATTTAAGAGAAGGTAAACATCATGACAAGAAAACATTCAAAGTGCAACGAGCTTCTTCCCTATCGAATGCCTGTTTATAGAAGCTAAGATCACAAAGCAGTAATCGAGTATAACACGAGTATTGGAAATTACCTTCAGATTTGGAACTCGTATTATCTGGAGAACGGTGATTATCAATGCAATACCCTGTCACACAGAGAACGAAGTAAGTCTCCGTGCATCTGAGCAGAATCCATACAAATATCAAAGACTAGTCAAATTTTTCATTGTGTGAACATATCCAGATAGCAAAAGACTGCAAATTTAACTCAGTATTTGTGGTAGAGTGGTGTTAGAACCAAGGCAATTATGTCATTAATCACAAAGAAACAAGAAACGGTTGATAAGCCGGTTCATTTTATTCTTACGAGTATATCTTGACCGATCCAAGCATAGGAGGTTTTGCGGTATACAGCCCATAAGACTGCAAAGGCTACGCAGAAAGGAGAAACACCGACTGTCAAATATGACACAGCCCCCACGAAAGGTACTTTGACGAAGGACTCCGCGGCATGTTCAAACCATCTGAAACTATATTTAATTCTGCAAGTTAATGCTTTGACAAAAAATCATACCCATGGGACTTGTTGAGCAACCGACGTATGAACTTAGATGGAAGCAAAGGCACCCGTAGACAATTCATTACATTGCTTTCCATAATTCCATTGAAATGTGACTTGCTTATAAATTATAAGCAGCCAATCTACCCTATCTCACAAAAAAGGAGGGAAACGGGGAAGAAATTCTAGTAATTGGGAAGCGCTAGATAACTTTACAGCCAGTCAATATGGTAAGAATGGGATATGGCACTCTAAAGAATGAATGTGGAACGATGAATGATAATCGAATAAACGTATCATAAACTCTTTGACACCCAGTACCCTTTATAAGCAATACTTTGCATAAATAATAAACTGAAATTTCAAGATAGGTTAGACGGATATTTCTCCTAAACACCCCTCTCCACCTGCTGCTTCAACTAAAAAAATTTGGTAAATGTGGGCAGTTACGTGTATTACCTTGCATGTCATACACATACATATATATCGTCCTATTTTTCTACAATTTAAAATACAGAAAATGATGAGATGTCGTAGTTTGAACAATAGGATACATACCATGATAATAGAGCCACCAGACAGGTTTGTAAACCCTGCAATACAAGGCAAAAGAATCTGCATTGATCAGAATATTAAAGTCCAACTTGCAAGTGTCCAACTGGTCAATTGATTTACATACATAATAGTAGTGACAAACAAGACTTAAAACATTTTGAGCAACCAAGTATGATACTGTGCAAGCTCTGGAAACAATATGAATTCATGCATAAAAAAAAATGCAACCCCTCTAGCTCTAGCTATCTCCCTTTGTCGACTGCCTTGTATAAACACAGAATATTTCCATCAACATAAACCTAGAACGAAAAAAATGAAAAGCACGGTGCTTTATCATACCTCTACACCACCTATGCAGAAGACAACCACAAGAACCTCAATGAATGCTGACGACATCAACTTGTAGAGCATAATCAAGAAACATGAGGCAATCACAACGAATAAAACAGCTGAGGTTGTGTTGATGTCCACAACACCACTTGAATGGCCAGTTTCATCAGTGAGGAATTCATCAGAGCCATCCTGCTAGGGTTGACATTACACGCATGTGAGACGACCTGATCCCTCCTGAGACTCAACTATTGGGGTATGAATACGTGTTACCTTTACAAGCTTGTCGTGCTCTATAGTTGCTTCTCTGGCACTCCACGCAGACCAGTAAGATGCACATAAAATGGTACCAACAGCCATTAGCCATAAGAACACTTCAGCCACATCAACCTCCGGTCTTTGCGGAGAGTACATCTGAATGGACACTGAAAATAAGGACGAGCCCATCAATAACATTGCAAGGAAACAATCACATACAGACAGGATGAGGAACATGACTAAACTATCAGGAAGGAAAGCACTTAGCACCCAGAACGACATAAACCTAAAAGGTGAAGCGGCCAATTTGATCTTCGACAGATTTTAGGCATGCAAAAGCTTACCATGTGAACTGTTCATCATACTTTCTTTCAAGCTTTGTCCAGCATCTTGTGGGAGCATGACAACAGGTATTCCAACATGTACATCAGTTTCGTTTGCTTCGCAGACCATCTTGAATAGTTCTGAAAATCAAAGCCCGCCGAGAGGGACCCATATCAAACCAGATATCATGTTAAACATTTTGTTGTCATCATGATAAAAACATGGTTGATGGTTAGATCCGCATGCATTATTTTCAGTTGGGCAATAGGTCCGACACGAGGGATTGCTTTTGAAAAGTCTTGCAAGAATAACTAACGAAAACTACTAACTAGAACAGACAAATAAAAGTCTCAATAGAAAGTTATGTGGTTAAAAGAAGCCTATAGGACAGCAATACTATGATCTATGCTCGTCTAGAAAGAATTGAAACTAATTATGAAGACGGATCAAAAACCTTTCTCATTGTTTATGATGAGTAGAGCAGAAGCCCCAGCGTCTTCAGCAACATTTCCTTTGGTGACGAAACTACAATTGCCTCGGTGTACCAAGATAACCTCACCCGCAAGCTAAAGCACACAAAAGGAAGGAAAGATCAGAAACGGTATGACAAACGACCCTCCACAAAAGCCAATGAAAAGTTATGACACTTTTACATGAGATTCCGTTTTAGTAAACAGTTGGAAGGAAGAGAAAGACCTTATTCCTAGGTGTACTACAACAATCAGAAGGGTCTGCAAGAGCAAGTTTAGTCTGGTTGGCACGCTTCTCTTTTGATTCCAATGACTTGCCAAATCGTGCTCCAACACCCACAAACTCGGCCATTTCTTTGCCATCTACCCAAACTGGTACTTTAACCTTGCAAATAAGAAAATAGGACTGAATAAGGGGGGATTCCACACAACAAGGGACTGCGCCTTCAAGATGGTTGGAGGATACAAAGCATTAATTCATTATTTGTCATGATACGAGTCAAATAATCCCAGCTACAGCCAAGATACAGCTTATAGCACATCTACAATCGGCTTAGAAATTACATAACTATGTTTCTATAGTGAAGCTTACAAAAGAAGAAATGTGGAGGTAAAATTTAATTTGAGAAAACAGTAAAAGCAGCAGATCAAAATTAGTGCAATAAAATCCAAATCCTTTTCCTAATGATATTTCAAGCCACCAAAACAAAGACGGATTTATTCCAATTCATCGATAGGCCAATGCAGGTAAAGACTCCAAGAGAATTCTAAATCAACAAAAATCAAAACGAAAACCTCAACTACAATAATTTCCCTTAACATCTGATTGTAATGTCAATTAATAGATCATATCCCAAAAGGTCAAAACCATTAATTAATGACTTCAAAATTACTACTTCAAATACACTACACCGAAAGAAGGGAATTCTAGATATAGAAAACTAGGAAACTGCAACAAAACCCTCCCCCAAAAACAACCTCAGAGAACACGAAAAAAAACACCAAGAACATAATAAATACAGCGTTACATCAGCTCCGAAATCAAGAATCAGTCAACCCAAATCAAAATGTTGCAAAAATAGCAAACCAAAAAATAACTATAACTGTGTTCCATAAACAGGAAAAACACGTGAATGAAAGCAGGGCAGAAAGCACAATATCTAACATAAAAAAAAGGAAAAACAAAAAGAAAAATAAAAAAGATAGGAATTTTACAAGCACGAAATTGTTTTCACAACCCGGCCTCTTCGGCGCAGTATCATCATGGTGAACTATATCACCTGCGAAGACAACGGAGATGCAAAGCAAAGCAGCAACTACAAAGAAACAACAGTAGACACCGCCACTGTTCCTCAACTCCATCAGAAAATTAAATTATAAAAACTTGAAGAAAATTACTATTTCTTCAAGATCAAAGAGAAAAGGTTCGGCCAATTTTATATTTCCCCCTTGCAATTAAATTTGTGGGAATATTAGCAATTATCAGATGTGAACTGGTGCACAGAAAGCAGATGAATTCAGATATGTACGACGAAGGATACGAGAAAAAGGAAGGTAGATGAAAAAAAAAGACTTCTTTGGCTTTCCCTTCTTTCCTTTTTTCTTTTTTTCTCTCTATTTTCCTTTCACTTTTTACAACAAACAACGCCGTGTTTTAACCGTTGAACTGGTTTCCAACACTTTCTTGACCGTTGCGACTTCCGCCGTTTCACTAGCGGCGCGTGCATGAAACGCGAGCTTGGCCTAACCATGTGCAGATTTTTTTTTTGTACAAGTCGGTGTAAAATTACATCATGCTTTGAAACATTATTGTAATGTTAAAATTTTATTAGATTTACATGGCGATGAGGGAGGTGTTGAGGTGTGATGTTTAACTAACTATCTACATTGATGTCATGTCATTATGATAATGTTATAACATTCAAAACTCGATCCGTCTCACAAAAACATAAATATTTATAAATGACACGAGTTTTAAGAAATGTTAGAGAAAAGTGTGTTGTGAATGAAAAAAGATCTCACTTTATGAAAAGTAAAGAAATTGTGATGGGATAGTGTACTAAAATAAAAATATTCATGTTTTTGTGAAACGTTCCAAAATGGCAAAATGTTCATATTTTTGTGAGACAGAGAGAGTATAAAATATTGTTATTAGTGTGACTCATGAGAGGAATATCGTATTGGTTAAGTGCATGTTGGCCTGCCTAGTTATAAGAGTACATTTATTTTAGAGGTAATTGCCTGTAAATTCCTAACATTTACACGGAATTGGTTTTTGCACATTTTTTTATTTTTCTATTTTTAAATACCTAACCTTTCATTTTTGTCTCAAATTTGTCTAGTGACCGGTTTTTACTTACACCGGCGCCGAAATTGATGAGGTAGCAGTCGATAATTAACATGGTGATACTTTTGTGACACATGGAAAAAATATCTAAAAAAATTTAAAGTAAAAAATACATGTGGAAAAAAAAATAAAAAGAAAAAGAAAAAGAAAAGGAAAATCCCCCCCCCAATCGTCTTTTCCCCATTCCCCCACCCTAAACCCTAACTCCCCCTTCCCCCACCCGGCGCCGCTCCCTGCCACCTTCACCGCCGCCACCTCCCCTTCCCCCACCCTCTGCCATCACCACCACCGCCGACCCCTCGCCTTCCCCCACCCTCCACCGCCACTCCCAAACAGAAGCACACAATATGAGGGAGAAGAGTCGAGCCCCCTTTGTTTTCTTCGAATCCAAGCTCTGAAATCCGGACTCCAGCGACGACGCGGCGCACGAAATTCAGCATCTGAGTTTTTGAAATTATGCAATTTTATGGTGAATTCAAGTTTTTGGTTTCTAAGTTTTTGGATTTTGGATATGTTGGTGCGGGCGGCGGAGAGGGAGTTGTGCTGGTGTGGAGGGAGAGAAGCGGAGGCGGAGGTGCCTCTGTTGACTGTTGCCCGTCTGTTGAGAAAGAATTTGGCCGTTGCAGTCTGGGGATGGGGACGGGAAAGTGGCGGTGCCGAGGTGGGGGCCGGATTTGGGGATTTAGGGCTTTGGGTTGTAGTGCCGAGATGGGGTTTGAGGGAGAGACGATGGCGGCGGCTTCGCCGCTGCTGTCGCCGAAATTTCAGAGATGAGAGGTCGACGAGATTTGGGGAGGGGGAGGAGAAGGCTGGCGAGGTCTGGGGAGGGGGAGGGGGCGGCTGGAGTATGCCATGGCAGTGGAGCGGGTGGTCACGACCTGGGGTTTTTGGTCGTCTGCAAAGTCTACACCGGTGGAGTGATATCCGGCCGGCGTCGAGAGGCAGGGGGCGGTGAATGGCGGCGTCGAGAGGTTGGGGAAAATAATGATTTGGATTTTTTTTTAATTATTTTTTTTGCCACATGTAAAAAATATATTTAGGTGTCAATTCCGACTGTCACCTCATCAATTCCGGCTGCCACAGTGTCAATTCCGGCGCCGGCATGAGAAAAAACCGATCACCGGATAAATTCGAGACAAAAACGAAATGTTAGGTATTTAAAAGTAGAAAAATAAAAAAAAGGTGCAAAAACCAATTCCGTGTAAACGTTAGGAATTTACAGGCAATTACCCCTTTATTTTAAGGGTTAAATGCATGTAATATCACAAACTTTGTAGAAAATTTATTTTCCCCACAAACTTTAAAAAATTCACAAATTATCAAATACTTTCAAAACTATTCAAACTCCCCATGTCAACTTTCATGATAATTACAAATCTACCATGTATTCAAACAAATTATAGAAAGACCCCCACATATGTTCAATATTCATATAAAATTAAAAAAAGAATCCCAACATGATATTATTTTAGGTCAAATTACCCTCATGAGTTTTTCTATAATTATAAAGCAATTTTATAAAATCATAAAAATGGCCCAACATGCTTCTGTATCACTTCAAAATTAATCTAAACACAAACCAAGTTTATACCTTTAGTCAAATGGTTTTCTTCAGGAGTCAGTTCCTGTTGCGTTTTACGGACCGTCTGCCCCCAAGGCTCCTTCCAACCATACGCTCGCAAGGGATGGTTGCAACCCTTCCTCCTTCACTAAATTCCGACGTATAATATTTTGTTGGAAAATGAAAGAAAATATTTACTAAACCGAAAAGTTGAGCAAAAACAAAGCGTTTAAAGAGGAATTATAAAATATTTAATTTATTTCATAAAATATCCCTAAGGGAGGAGACAAACTTGTTTTAGCTACTCATTAGTAGCTAACACTAGTATACATAAAATAAAAAAGAAACTAAAACTAGAACTGAAAAACTTTGAAAACAAAAATTTAAAATTACAAAGATAAATTCTAGAGAGAGTGTGTGTTGTGTAAGGATGTGTAAAATTTCGGACGCCCCTCTTCTCTCCAGAGCTTTGGTTTATACAGAGGTCTGATGCCCTCTATCATTGCTTGGTGGTTGGCCTCGGATTCTTATCCTATGGCCAATTGTCTTGGATGGTGACTGCCACCTTCCTTTGTCGGCCATGATTGCCGACACCGTCTAATGCCTTCACATGGAGCTGAACCTTCCTTTTATCTTTTTGTGATAATTGTAGGTAAGGACTAACTGCTTTTTCTTCCACTCAACATTGTCTCCTGTCTTTTGGTGAGTGGATTTCTTGTAGAATTACCCACTAGTGGGTAATCAGTCTGCATTCTTTTCCACCCACTTTTATCGTTTTTTGTTTAGTGGGTGGTCCTCTTGTCCCGAGTCACATGACTCCCTTTTCTTTGTCGGGCCTCTTACTTTTTTGGTGCCCGAGGTGTTCGTCCCCGTGGAGTCTTATGCTCTTCATACTCGTCGGACCGAAACTTCTTTTTGTTAGGCTTCGGTAGGAAACCTTTTTCGAACTCCGGCTCTTTCTGCATGGGACACTCCGTGTAGATATGCTCGTTCCAATGGCCCAGGTGAGCCATATTATAGAATTTACGGCGAGTTTCTTTGCTCTCCGCTATCTTGTTCTGCCACAATGTCAACTTTTTTTCTTCAAAGGCCTTCTCGGCAAAACTGGTAGTGTTCTCTGTCATGGTATTTAACAGGAACGATCCAAGATTCGCATTCTGAGAGAACTTGAACCTGAACTTGACTTTGTCCATCTCCGTGAGACAGACCCATAGTCCTCATGCTCGCCTTGTGGAGATTTGATCCTCCAGGAATGTGGCGACGATTGAGACTTGATGATCTGGTGCCTTGATTCGGTTCAAGGCTTCCGTGTTGGGCCTCCAAAGCTTTATGAAATGAAAAGCCTCATGGTTACCCTTCCCTGCTGGTTCTGGTGCTGCGCTGAAAAAATATAACTCCAAAACATCTCTCCGGTTGAGGGACTTGTTGTTCGCCCAGGCTTCATAGACGGTTTCTTGGATCCACCTTGGTAGACCCTTGATCTCGCTGAATGCTGGGGAAATAGTATAAACTGAGGCTAGTCCCCAAATTCATACCATTCCTTGACCTCTTGTGGATTGGCTCCAGTAGTCATCCACACTCGGGGGTATTTACCTCCAACATCCATCCAGTTGTATCCCGGATTAATGCCCTTCCTGGTGTTGAGCTTCTCCCACCTTGACTGGTATACCTGCCAAACAGAAGATACTTCAATAATATTAGTATCAACCTTAGATTTTCCTGTCATTGGCCTAAGGCTAATCTCTCCCTCTTTTACCCCAGAGGTGGAGGGTTGACACATTGGTTCAGGAGGTGAATCCTTAGCAACATCTTTTCCTTGAGGATCCGGCGTTGAAACCTTAGCCTCAGGACCTGTGCTAAGGGTACTTGAATCTCCTGCTACCGATAATCCGATCGGTACGGTAATGCCTGCTTTAATCAAGGGTTCCATGATTCCACGCAAGAGCGGTCCTGTAAGTGCATCATGAAGATTTATCATCTTCTTGAGGCATGCTCGTATGCGATCAGATACTATGGCTTCATCAGTCGTTTGTAATCTGCCCGCTTGCTTGGCATGGAGTACACACTCTTGCCATTCTTGTTGCAGCTTTTCCATGTTATCATGGAGCTGCCTCTGGCATGTTGTGATGGTGTCAACCTCAGTTGGCTCTATCTTTTGTCAAGAAATTTGCAAGAACATTATCATCAGATTTTAGAATGACAATATCAAAATCATAATATTGACATTCAACTTGCCAAATAAGTAATGTAGCCTTTTCAGATTTAGATTCTATTTTCTTTGTTAAGAAAGCCTTAACGTCAGTGTTATCGACTTTCAAAATAAATTTCTTTGCAAGTAAGAATAGCGGCTATTTCTTGAACTCCTTTCTGACTGCATAGAACTCATTCTCGTTGATGTGCCATCGAACAGCTTCACTATCGGAAAAGAGACCACTACAGTATCCGCATGGTTCCTCTCCATAAGGGGTGATCTTAGTGAGAACAGCTGCCCACCAAAAATCACTCGCGTCAGTGTAGAGAACTAGATCGTCCTCATCTTGTGGTATTGAAAGCTTTGGTTACCGAAAGATCCTGTTAAAAGTGAGGATTTGATTACCAGCTGGATTACTTCGATATGAATCTATTTCATCGCTGTTGTGACTTTTGTCTTCATTTTCGCGAGATCCCTTTGCACGTCTTCGGCTAGAATTAATTGGATCTCCACTTGGTTCCTGTCAACTGTATGGGAAGCGACATTTCTCGACTGGTTGTGCCGAAATAAACATGATGCTTTCTTTTGAATGGACTCAAGCTTTATATGACCTGATCCAATCTTCTTCTTGAAAACCCTTGGTATGATTGTATATTTAGGGTTTTGTTCTTGATTTTATCCACCATCTTTTGCTGCGGGATCAGGGAATGGCTAGTATATCCCTCATGATCTTCTTTATGGAAGTGGATAACTTCTTCCTTCTCAGTCTGACTCGTCTCCGAAAGATCCATCAGACATGTCTGAATCTTCAGAACTGAAAATTTCTTCTTGGTCATATATACTCTCATCAGATGATATATCTGTGAACTGATATACCGGTATCAGCTCCTGAAAATTTCTTCTTGGTCATATATACTCTCATCAGCGGATATATCTATGAACTGATATACCGGTATCAGCTCCTGGTTATAGATGGCATCTTCAATATTCAGTGTGGATTCGAATCTCTTCATCCCTCTTTTCTCGTTGTCAGGGCAGTTAGTAGAAATGTGCCCATTTGCTCCGCACGTCCAGCAGTTGCAATTCTTGAAACTTTTATTTGTTTAGGCTTGGGTACGCCTGGAAGTTTTCTTGTCGGGGTTCATCTTTGAGATGAAAATCGACTCCTTGATGGTCCGCTCCATTGGCCTAATTTGTAGGAACGTGCCTTGTGTTTGGACCACATAGTTCTGGGCATCCAAGAACTCCGCCTTGTTCTTGGTTCTCTTTCATATGGTTGGTACCTATTTTTCTTCTTTTTCCTTTGATGGTACAACAACTCAGCACCAATCTCTGTTGGAAGGTCTAGGTTGTCGCTCATCAATGGAGATCATTTATTGAGCCTTCTCAATTTCTTGAGGTTTCTCTGGTCCGCCGCCTTCTGGCACCATTCGGACAACTTCTTGTGAGCATGTGACATTCTCCTTGATGCACTATCAAATGGATATTCCCCTGGTGACTCGTATTCGTTGATGAACATTTCCCTCCATGGACTTGGAAACTTTGTGAAAAAGAGGTCCCTGCCTGTCTGATCATCAACTAACCCCATATGAATATATAGGGCATACATGCGCAAAAAGTCATCAAGAGCTTTTGGCTCCAGCACCATCAATCTTAGATTGTAAAGTGCTTGTCGATATTTTTTACATTTTTCTTCTCCTGATCATTTGAAAAAACTCATTCCAAGAAAATGGATTTTAATCTGGTGGGTGGTATTTTCAAGGATTTCCAGAGCTGATTTTTTGGTGAACAACTCATTCTTATCCTTTGTTGATGCTTCGTCCCAGAATTATTTTGCCATCCCCGCAAAACTTGCCTCGAAGATTTTGATAAATTCGTCTTTATCATATTCCATCGTGGCAATCACGACTTTCATAGCTGAAGCCCAGTCATCGATGAGAACTTCTCAATCTTTAAAGCTGGCTTCATCAAGGTTGAGAATCAATCCGTATGGGTGGATTGGCTCAAGTGTGGTCTTCCCTACAGGAGCATCTTGTATCTTGGGTCGGCGTCTTCTAGTTCGTTGATAATAACTCGATCTTTCACGAGCCTTCACCTCTCCTGGACGATTCTTCTTGTGGGTGCTCTGCTTTGGGCATCTCATCTCCTTGGTTCATCTTTAGATCAACCATATTTAGATTAGCAAATGATTCTGCTAACTCTTGTAGATCCTCTAATCCAATTCGATTAGGGTTATTCATGGTTTTTCCCTTTCACGATTCAAATTATGTCTTCCGGCTACAGTTCCTTGGGTGTTGCATTAAGTGTAGCGGATACGTTGGATCTTTGGACCATGTATTCTGAATTTTTCCAGAACATGGTCTCCGCCTTTCGATATCCTCCACATTTTTCTGAATATCACGCAAGAGTTTTAAGATTTCCTCTTGTTTGAGTGATATTTGACTCATCTCCATCGGTAGATCATATAACTTGTTGCCATAATATTCCACCGTTCTTTGAATCTCCCGCAAGTTGATGTTGTCGAAAGAGTTTGGCTCGATTTTTTGATAAGCTGGATAAGTTGTTCCAGCCTTGTCCTTCTGCTCCATTAGTCGTGTGACTGATGGCGCCATTTCTTGCTCGTTCAATCGCCGCTCTGGTCTCGGCGACTCCTATAAGGCATTCATGGTAGAACTGAATACTCGTGATAATATCACGAATAATCTCTCCATCTTCTCCTCAACGAATATTTGTTACGAAGACTCAATTGTTCCAGTTGAGGTCGTCCAGTAGACGAGTAGTCTCTCTCTTCAATTGTTGGAGAGAATTCATGTATACAATACACCTCGGACATTCGTCCGAATCCATAATTTTTTAATGGAGTCTCCTCCCACATAGGTTAATTACAAAATAAATTAAATATAATATAATTTCTCAATAAAAACCCACTCTGATACCATTTTAGGCGAAAGCGTAGTTGTATGTTTTATAATTAAAGAAAAAACAAATTCATTAGGGTAATTTTGATAATAAAAAAAAGTTCAAAAGGTGGGGTTGTTGTGTAGTTTATTTTGTGAAGGGGTCAATTCTGAATATTTCATATTTAATGGGGTATGTTTTTGAATAATCAAGAATTAAATCATGGGCAATTTGAACATATATCAAAGTATTTGATATAATTTGAATTTTCTAAAGTTCATGGGGAAAATGAATTCTGAACAAAGTTCGTGATATTACATACAATTAACCCTTATTTTAATGAAAAGAAGATAATATATATATATATATATATATATATATATATATATAAGGGAGAGGTTCAAGAAAGAACCACTAAATAAAAGAAGAACGGAGAACCATTTTCAGCCATTCGATCATCAAAATCTACGGTGGGTGCCTCATCTTGTTGGATGAATGCAAATCCTGGGTTCGAATCCTGAAGGGAGCAATTTTTATTTTATTTGTTTGAGTGCATTAATTTTAACAGCGAATGCATTAATTTTTATAGTGAATGCATTAGATTTGATGGTTCTCACGTTCTCACAAATAATATAGTTCTCTCTAGAACCACACCCTATATATATATATATATATATATATATAATAATTATTTTTTTATTATTTTTTACAAATATTATTTTTTTATTATTTCTTACATATTTATTATGATAAAAAAATCGAGCATGGTGAAATATTTTCTCGGACAATTCATTTTCACTCCTTTTATCTTTGATATTGGATAATATTATCTTTAAGTAGTGGTATGAGTATATTTTTCAATATTTTCATCTCTAGTAGTATATGATAATATTTTCTCATCATTCATTATCCATCTTTTTCTAATAATTTTTTTATAACCCTAACGCTAAGTATTGGTTTAATATGATTTTACTGGCATGACTAGTCAAATAATTGACCATATTTCAACGACATCATTTATGTTAACCAATTACCACACGAGAACTAGTATATATCACGTCAATCATTCTACTAATCATGTAAACAATAAATTTGACATAAATCTTAATTTGTAGAAAAATCAAACTAAATAAATATTTCAATAATTATGAAGCCAAATATTAAAATTTATGTACAAAATTTAAATGTGATGAAAATTCAATAATTTCTAATCAATTACATGATTACATCCATAGTTTTGCCCAGCTTGGGAGAGAAGAGACAATATGCATATCAGTAGCAACAGGCACATCAGTACCAGTAACAGGTTAAATCGGTCAATTACATCCGTGGGGACAACATGCATATCGCAGTAAGAGACACATCAGTACCAATAACATATTAAATCGATCAATTACATCCGTGGGGACAACAGGTACATCGATAGCAATAGTAAGAGATTAAATCGATCAATTACATCTGTAGTTTTGCCCCGTTTTATATTTGGGAGAAATGCAATGCCATGTCTCTCAGGAGAAAATAGCTCAAAAGGCTACTAAACTGAAACACCATATGTAATACCCCGAATTTTCAATCCTAGGATTCATAATATCGTATTGATATTATTAGAATATGATAGGTCCCTAATTCCCGATTAAACAGAATAATTATCCTCGCGATGATTTAATGAGTCTTGATGCCTAGGTTTTCTCTTAAGAAAAATGGAAAATAAGAAGATGATTATTTTATATTTCCTTGTGATGTTGATTTAAATCATTATGTATATACATGCATACTTTTTATTTCAAGGTATAAAAGCAAAGTGCATATTTAGTTTAATACGTGTTTGTTTTTAAAACGGGTTTGAGCGAGAACGGGCTCGTAGAAAGGGCCGAAGGGTGGGCCGATTTTTGGATAAGCCTTGGGCCTATTTTAGGCCCCATTATTTAGTTAAATATCAGCCCAATTTTCAAGCCCAAACCCACATGTGATCAGCCACCCTTATTCTATTATTTTTGCCAACATAATGATTAAAAGTGCATGGGAACTAGTAGAATGTGACCTCCAATGCATCCATGCATTGGTGGAAGCCACCCCCCCTCTACCCGACCCTAAATTTCGTGCCCCACCCCTTCCTAAAGCCAAGAGTTGGCTGATAACTCTTCCCACTCACTCAATTTCACTCCAAGAAAAATACCAAGGCAAGAAAAGCTCTCACTCTCTCCACCTCTCTTCATTTTCGTCCCTCCTCTTTTCCCCCACTCTCACAACTTTTCTCCCACCATTATCACACTCCATAGAAGCCCTTGAAGCCCCAAGAGAAGTATCAAAGCAAGGGAGAGCGTGGAAAAACTAGGGCGTAAAGTTAGAGTGAAGGTTGTGCTTCGAGGGTGAGTTTTTCTTTGATTTTCTCAACTGAAAAAGCTTTATGACTATGGATTTTTACACATATGTGTGACATATTATTTGAGGATATGTTTTATGATTTTGGATGTTTATTTTGGTAGAGTTTATTGGGTGAAAAACCGTGCATGAGGTAAGGCAGCGAATCTGCCATAAGCACACTGCTCCGGCAGTGTTTTGCAAGGCGATTCCAGCCATCCAAACGGTTCCCAAAATTTCCCAAATTAATTGTGTATCGTGTTTAATATGTTTTCTATACTATGGTACAATTTCAGAATATTTGGAGCTCGTATGATTTATTTATGAATTTTTGAACATCACTGCCTGTCTGGAATGCATTTCTGGTAAACAATTTTTGGGAGGCCATAAGTTAAGTTTCAATCGGTGAAAACCTTTGAAACTTGAATATGTCACTCTATACTCCCGTGTCTTTCTTTTGGTATCGGCCTCACTATTTTTGAGTAAGGAAAACAACCGGTATAAATTCTTGAAATCTAGTTCTTATTCTTTGTACCATCCAGTAGGTTTTACAAACCTACGACTTTGTGGTGGCAAAGGCCAATCTAAATCTTTGATTCTCAAGCCCATTTTTCTACTGAATATTAATTGACATGTTGGAAACTCATTTGCTCATTTGTAGAATTTTTGGTGAATCCTAAAGTGGTTTTTCTGATTTAAATTTTGAATCTGCCGAACTTGAACTCTTTTTGTGCACTGAACTTTGGGTGTTAATATCTCCTAAACCATGAACCTTTTTGGGGTAAATCCAACTGTATAGTGTTACGCTCTCTCCCTAGTTTTCGGATTGACCTTTGGGGTTCCAGTGGAGTTTTGTAAAGAGGGATATGAATTTTTAAAGAAAGCCCGCTGACTTGGTTCTAATCTGGAAATCTGAAATTTTCAGATTTTTGCTTGTTAAATACCCATCTTTGAGTGGGCATATCTTGCTCGTTTGAACTCTGTTTCATTCGATTCAAATTGGAGAATGATCCTTGAAATGCCTAGTTTCCAGAATGTCCTTTGGAGCCTCACTTAGAGACCCGAGACAGATTTGGTGTCTGTTGCAAAATAGCCCCTTAAGAGCTCAAGTTGTTGAATTATTTTCTAAGTTTGAAAGTTGGTTTTAAAGGATGTTTCATGAAATATTATGTATATGTGCATGACGAGTTTGAGATATGTTTTGTGCAAAGTTTTCATGAAAATGAGTGAGTTAACCTAGATAAGGCATCAAGATAAGCTAACGTATGTAAAATGCATAATCCCTAGTTCGATTTTGCGTTGTAAGTTCGGGAATAGGTTGACCTAGAGACCTTAAGTAGACAACGGTTTTCGTTATCCATGATACGTGCTAAGTGTTAAGAACTCGTCTTGTAGGAATTGGTCCGCAGGACGGTGTCACAGCTTAAGATCATCTCTATCTTCCGCACCGAAGATCAGGTGGGCTTATTTTTCAAATGTATGGTTGAGTTATTAAGATCTAAATATTTCATGAAATGAAAACTGTTTATCCAATAAATATTTTTGTGCGCTCTGTTATGTTTAAGGCTCGCAATTCATGGATCGATCGAGGTTCTCTTATGGCCTAACACGTTATTTGAGAATTGTGTACACTTGTTAGTTGTTTCGGTGGGTTGATCTCCATCGGGCACTAATTCATGCAAGAGGCGTTATAAGGGTGCTCGGCTGGATGTGTTCCGGAGCATGTATCATGTAAGGCCTGCCTAGGTAGCGTCCCGAGGTCAATTCAACTTGTCTGAGTTACGTCCTCAGGGCAAGTATCATGGGAATGAGGGATCCGTCGGTGACTCAAAGGTCCGGGATCACAGCGAGTAACAGAACAGAGTGTGACAACAGCGCGCTAATAAAATGAAATGTTTTAACATGCTTAGAAGTTCTTTACTTTAAAACCTTCTAAGTTATGTCATGAATGATTGGATAAACTGCTCTTACGAATTGTGAAATGTTTTAAAAGTTGCAGCCCACTAAGTACATTAGTACTTATCCCAAATATTTTCAAATGTTTTTCAGGTTGATGGCTGGTGTTGACGGGGAGAGCTGAGGCTAGGGTTCAACTCCGTGTTTTGACTTCCGCTGTAGTACTAGCCTTTATCTGTCTTTCGTTCTCTTGACTTAAGACCTTTATGTTATGACTCTAAACGATATCTTTTGTTGAGCCTAGACTTTTGACTCTCAAGTATTTTGATTAAGGAATGTTGGTTATCTGAAGCATGAAACTAAACTTGTGATCCTGACGTTTGTCATGTTTGTTGATTGATTTGTATCAATTGGATACTTGTCTTTCTTCATCTAAAGGGGCGATGCCCGATTGTTATCCCTTCAATTCGGATTTCACAAGGTTTTTCCCTTGTTTATTTTAATGATTAGTCGTACCCCAGTTATAGTTATTATTTCAAGAATTGTGGTGTGACAGAATGGTATCAGAGCATAAGTTTTCTTTCATGTCTCTGATAACCGAAAGCTTCTAATGTCAAGTCTAGAATAGTACCTCTAGACTTCTAAGAAAGTTGTTGAACCTCAGCTCGCCGTCACACTGCCGCAACCAAGGTATGCTTTAAAAGTTCAAAAGTTTTAAATGCTTTCAAAGTTTTTAAGATGTGCGCGCTTTCAATGAATGATGTTATATGGAATGCTTATCGCTTTCATATTGTTATTTTGAGTCTCCGGCTCATATAACCAATGTATGTATGTATGTCGTGTTTGGGACTACCCGAGCCCTTAACGAATCAATGAATTTATGGTCGAGTTAGATTCCTTTAATCTTTCCGACTTAAGAAGAGTTTTCATGAAAGGGACACTTACTGTCCAAATGTTTTAAGGTTTCGAAAGAAACCAATGATTAAATGAATGAAAAGTTTTATGTTATCGTTTTAGGTTCACTGCCTGTACGATACGAATGATGAGTCCTCTTACAAACCGTTTGAGTACTACCCAATGATACTTTAGAAATGTTAGTCGTGAAAGCTCCACTTGATCAATTTAAGTAAGGAATGATAAGATAGCAACGTTTAACATAGATATGTTACAACGTAGAAGAAATGACATGAGGTTAAGGTTTCACTTAAGTTATTCCACTTAAGTTAATATTTGTTCCCACATAGAACTAGTCTTTCACGTGGTTACACCATAGAAGCGATATATCTTGTATATATCTAGGTATGTGTATGTATGTAGAATGAGTCTTATTGTTGTGTTAATATCGTTCGTAAACCAGAATGGAAGACGCACCAAGAGGACGCGGTAAGGGACGAGGACGTGGTCGTGGTCACGGACACGGCAGGGGATTCATCCCTGAAGAGCCTATCCAACAAGTAGCACCAAATCGTACTGCTGAAGAGAAGTTTCGTAAGGAAAAACCTCCAACGTTTGACGGGCTGGGCGATCCAACAGACGCCGAAAAATGGGTAAGGGCCATAGAGCATATCTTTAACTACATCCGTTGCGATGACGAAGACAAAGTAACTTGTGCAACCTACCAATTGGTGGACGAAGCCGACTTCTGGTGGGAATCAGTGAGACGCACAATGACTGAGGAACAGTGGGAAAACTTTACTTGGGAAGATTTTAAGACTGTGTTGTATGAGAAGTACATACCAGGATGCTATAGACAGAAGAAGCAGAACGAGTTCTGGAATCTGAAACAGAAAGCTGGGACAGTTACGGAGTACGATAGAGCCTTCAATCAGCTATCAAGATATGCTCCGACGCTGGTGGACACTGATGAGAAGCGCGCAGAAAAATTCAGAAATGGATTGCGCCATGAGATAGCGATTTCTTTAGCAAGCCAAGGAGGTCTTACGTATGCACAAACATTGAGCAGAGCCCTCACCATTGAATCACTGCTACCAAAGGAAAAAGGAAAATCTACCGAACAATCTAGAATTGTACCATCTCAGGATAGTGGTAAAGGAAAAAGAAAATAGAACGAGGGAACTGGTGGAAACCCTCGGAATGGAAATGGGAAGAAACCATGGGCGGGAAATCAAAATAAAAATCAACACCAGAACCAACAGCCGCAAGCAAATTTAAAATTAAAAATACTTTGATTTCTTTATATCTAACGGTTCAGATTAGATCCGTTCAACAAAATTAAAAATAATATTAGCTAATAGAAAATTGATTATTTCCTTCATCGAGGGTAATCTCGACCAGATCTTATTCTGCCGATTTATGAAGGATAGGAAAATTGCTTAAATTCCTCACTTTCCATACAAATTGAGATATCAATTGATTACCATGGTGTGTCATTACAGATTTATCGTTCACAACCTTCTTCTCCGCCGAACACGTTCATTTAGAAAAGTGCAGAAAGGGTGTTTCGTAGGTGTTTACTATTTCGGCGAAATATGCTGATATATCAATGTCATGTTCACAGATGTGCAGAATGACGTTCAAGAAAAAGAGCGTAAAGGTTCAAAAGATGCTTACCTAATAGATTCTTTCATCGTCCTCTCTTGTTCGGAAGAATACAATCATGGATCGTGTGGAAAAGATGAGGCTCTCGGCTTAGCCGTCTGCGTGCATGGAAGAATGGACTACACGATAGTGGTTTCTCGGCTCTCCGTTACAGTAGGGAGAGAGAGAATCAAAGACCGTAAATCGACCGGTTGCTACATCGGAAATTCGACGTTGGTTGCCGAAGGATGTTGCGGTCGTTGGTTGGGGAGATAGAGAGAATATTTTGGCTTTTCGATTCGTGATAGTAGTAGCTTGAAGATGAAGGAACGACTACATGTTGACGGCTCACGGCCTAGTGGCCGGTCGACGCGGAAACGAGCCAGCGAAGGGAGCCCACTTAAGCTCCTGTTCGATTTTCAGAAAAAGGAATGGAGGTGTTCCCGTCGTTTTTCTTGCTGTTCAAAACAATGTAAAAAAAAGTTCATAAGATTATCACTTACTACATGTAGTCACCATTCATTGAGACTGATTAAATATCAAGAACACTTCCGACCAAAATATACGTTAAACTAACTATGACTTAGTCATTACAGAATAAGATAAGTTCAATAAAAACCCATTAAAGTTCAACAAAAAACGAGAAATTATTTTACTTTTTGTTCGTCTGCAATTCTAATGAATTTATGTAAAGAAATTAAGTTTAGCCGACGATTATTATTAATTTAAGGAATGGCTATTAGATTAATTCTCCATATCTCAAATTAAACAAATTTTCTAAAACTAACAGTAATATTGTTACGATCTTTTGGGGGACTTACCATATACGTTGAATAATTAAAAGACATTGTTAACCTTAATCAGCAACTAAACGTATAATATTAAATAGCATAGGAACCGTTGGATTAAGCTAATCTAAGGGTGTAAAATCTTTCTCATTTCTCACTACATTTACACCTTCTCAATTGAACTTTTGCCTATATATATATATATATATATATATATATATATATATATAGAGAGAGAGAGAGAGAGAGAGAGAGTTTTGATATGCTGGGCGACTTAATATGAGCGACTTCTTGAGCCAACGTACACGCCATATTTTTCTTGTTTCATTTTCTTAAATTTTCTTTTTTCTTTTTATTATTTTTTATTCTCTTTCTTTTATACTTTTTCAATGTCTCATTCATGTGTTTTCAGACCAACACCTTCTTATTTCTTTATTGTTCCTTTTTATTTGTTATTTCTTTCTTTCGCCTTCTTCGTCCTTACACTCTGTATATATCCATATTACACTCCCATCAAAAAATTAAAACATTGGTTGATTTTTAGATCTTGTCTGTGTTTTTATTGATATCTTGATTCTTAATTGTCCTTAATTTTCATTTAATAAAGATAGAATGATTATGTCAAAATTCCAAAGAGATTCAATTTTTTATTTTAAGGGGCCAAAGATATTCAAATGTGATATAAGTATATTCTAATTGAGGAACTGAGCAAGAGAGGGAAATATATCAACGTTTCTACTCATCTCTTCTTTATAGCGATTGTCAAAATTAAAGAAAATTAATAAATAATTATTTTATTTCTATACATAGAATAGTAACATGTAGGTTAAAAAAGTATAAAGGAAAAAAAAAAAAGACAAAATAAATTCAAAACGAAAAATAAAAAGCAGGAAAAAAAGAGAGAAATAAAACGAAAGGAAAAAGGAGAAAAATCTAAGGAATTAAAAAAAAATCTGACGTGCATGTTGACGCTCTCGCTCATATTGAGTTGCCCAACATATCGAAACTCTCTCTCTCTCTCTCTCTCTCTATATATATATATATATATATATATATATATATATATATAAGGGTGCATTCCAGTGAGACCCTCTATTTTTCGTGAGACACTGAGTATAATGAATAAGATATATATAGCAATGAACAAGGCAGTATATACTATTGAATAACGAAATTTAAAAAATTGGTAATAAATAAGATATATACTAATGAACAATGCAATATATACTGATGAATAACGAAATTTAAAATATTTCGCTCCCTTCAGGATTTGAACCCTGAGAAAAAAATAGGGGTCTTATGGGAGCACTCCCAAATATATATATGGGGTTAGGTTCAATGGAGAATTGTTTATTGATTGTTCCGAATAAGTCAATAACTTTTATGAATAAATCAAGATACCACACGAACAGATATTTACACATAATGTTGGATTTGTATACTGTAAAGCAAGAACGTTTTATGCTTGTATACAATGTTTCCTGTTACCACTATTTGATCTCCTATCTGATTGTGTTCATGATTGCACATGTATGTCCTTTATCTCTTTATAAGTAGATTATATGGTGTGTTGTAGATCACAGAAGATCATATAATTGGAATAACCTTAAGAGATATAAAAATGATCACAGTCGAGATGACTTTAGGACGAGTCATCGGTTTAGGCTGCGGTATAGATGGAAGTAGTTTGTTTTGACTACTTGTCTATACTGATACGTCATAACGTATTGATAGGACCACAGTGAGATGTATTTTTCTATCTGACTTAAGTGAAGAATCAAAGATCTCGGTGACTTAATATAATCTTAATACTAATAAGATTTCAAATATATATGTTGACTCGTATATCACTTTGACTTACTATGGGTGAGAGTTATATAGTAACTTGAGTACTCTATATCTTGGGTGATAGCGGTCAATATATGATATTTGGTTATCTGTATTAGTACCCATATCCGGTATAGGATAATGACATCCCCTTAAGGAACTCAATAAGGTTTATTGCGTCAAACCCTGCAGGTTGATTAAGTTCAGGCGCAATAATAAGGTTTGAGTGGTACTACTTAAGGATTACAAAGAGATTAATTACTTTAAGCTGTCAGAGCTGTAATTAATTAGTGGATGTCGGATATTTTAAATACGGGGATTTAATAAGTCTAAATACAAGCCCCGACTCATCATCGGCAATAAAGGGGTAAGTCAGTATTGGTTCTCTAGTGGAATGAACTAATATTTATAAATTAATTATGGTCTGGGCTGACATAGAGAATTAATTTATTTGAGGCCCATCTTTATTCCTTGTATCTTGTCCCTGGACTGGCCCAAAGTCTCATTGCCCTAGCAAGGGAGAAACACGCCTAGCACAGAGAAAGTGGCGCCTCACATGTATTTAATTTATTTAAATACAGCTGTCTGCTCTCAGAAAAAATACACACTAATTAATTAGGGTTTTTTTTTAGAGAGCAGACAGGCGCCAGAAACGTGTAGGCACATTCTCCCTTGGGACTTTCATAGAATGTTGTCCATCCAATGGTGAAAGCTGAGCGGGATACAGTTCAGAAGATCTGAGCGGGATACAGTTCAGAAGATCTGAGCTGGAGTCAGATTTTCGCAGAAAATCAAGTTTTGGCAGTTTCGGGATAACGGCCATAACTTCCTCCAAAGAACTCCGATTCAAACGAAACATGCGGCCACGGAAAGCTCTCTCGAAGACGAAGAAGTCCTATTTCTGGGCAAAATACGATTTGAGGACGTTTGAGACTTCAAAAGTAGGCTTGAAGTTGACTGGTCTATTCAGCTGCGAATTTGACGAATTCTTCTGAATTCTTCAGGTATTTCTAACTCCAACGTGCAGCAATTAAATTCATAGGAGCATGTTAGGATTAATCGTTGTATGATAAATTAATAATAATCCAAGAAACGATCATCGGGCAATTTGAGTATTAATTCAGTTTAATATTCCTTCACATAAAACACGCCACCTCCAAGACGCAGGCGAAAAATGTATGCTCAATAAAATTGTTAGTGAATTTAGTAAAATTATTGGTGTATTCGGAACGGTCAGAGATTCATTCTCCATTCTCTGTATATTTAGCATTCTCTATTGATCTTTGTATATATGTATATATATATAGGGGAGGACTAAAATAAGTACACTTGTTAAGATATAAAATAAGAATCATTTTCAACCCTTAGATCATCAAGATCTACGGTTGATTCATCATCATGTTGGATGAATTCATGATCCTGAGTTCAAATCTCAAAGGTAGCAAAAATTTATTTTTCGCAATTCATACCTTTACACAGCGAATTCATACGTTTTTCCTAGTTCTTATTTCTTATTTTAAAAGGTGCTCTCTCCCTCCCCCCCTGTCTCTCTCTATATATATATATCTATATATATATATAGATATATATGAACATGTCATGAACATACCAATAAACGTTTGGGGGTTTGAGGTTCGAACCCTGTACAATTCTCATTGAACGTTAAACGAACGAACGCTGACCGTTAGAATAGATAAGATCAACGACTGAGATTGCTTCTCTTTTCTTTGCAAACATTTCCTTCTGCATAGAACTTTCTCCTATATATATATATATATAATATAGGGTTACATTCTACAGAAATAGAGCTTATACAGGAAAATTATAAACATTGAACATGGTTGTAAATGTTGTTGAATGTACAAATAATTTGTTGAACGTTTGGGGGTTGGGGGATTCGAACTCTATTCATGTTCAACACATTTCCGCGTTGAACGTTGAACAAACGAACGAACGAACGTTGACCGTTAGATTAGATAAAATCAATGGCTGAGATTCCGTCTCATTTCTATATATATATATATGTGTGTGTGTTAGTGTGTGTGTGTGTTCAATATATTTGATGAATGTTCAACGAAAAAATCCGTTGAACATGACGTGAATAAATCATGTCCGTTAGATTATATAAGATCAACGGATGAGATTACTTCTCTCTTCTCTTTTACATTTAGATCTTCTTCATTGAACCTTGACCTATATATACATATATAATTAAATTAATCATCGTTAATTATAATATTGATAAAATTTGGACGAGAAATTTTTGGATAATTGGTTTAACTTTTATACATACATAGATACGGACAAAGAAAATGAAAATTATTGAAAATTTATATAGACGAAAAACGATAAAAGAAACGGCATTGTGAAGGCCCAATACATATTTTCGGCCCATTAAAAACTTTAGTCGGTTCACGCCCAGATTTAGCCCAATATGGCGCATCTCTATTTTTCTTTTTTCACATATTTCATTCAGTTTCGATACTGCGTAGAAACGACGCCGTCACGCCGCCGGAATCTCTTCTGCGTCTACAGCAGTGCCGGTGATCCTCAGGTATTCTTTAACACTTTCTAGGGTTATTTTCTTCTTCTTCTCTTCTTTTCAATATTTTTGGTAGTGTTGAATTTCATGTTTGCACGGTTTCAACTTGATATTGGAAATTTGTATCCCTAATGGTATCAACTGAATTGGAAATTTTGATTGTCTTTAATTTGCCTTAAATTGAAGTTTGTTTCCACACTCATAGGTTGTTTTGTATTCTATGTAAAAATGGTTATGACATTAAACACACACCTGAAATTTCAGTCTGTGGAAGATGATGTGCTCTTCTTCATTTTGCTGATAAATTATATTCCCTTTGCTTTCACAGGTTGAAGGATTATGTTCGTTTCGAGGTTTTGTAAGCTAGGAGTTCGTGCTATCAATAACTTGGAAAAATGTATGCTTTCTTGACCTTTCATTTTATGTGATTTTCTCATTGAACTGAAAATCAATGTAATCTCTTAGGACAAGCAGTTGCACAGTCTCCCTCTCCATCCATCAATTTTTGAAAAATGTGTTTTTATCATATAAGGAGATGTTGTTTTGCGTCGTCTTTTCTGAACCACATCTGATTTTATTGAAGTTGTTTGCCTATAGTTGTGAATGTTCTATACATAAGAAGATTTTGTAGTTTGCCCGGTGAGAAGTAAAACTCAAAATTGACATTGCTTTTGAATTTGAACTCGAACCTCTTTTGCTTTGATGAGGATCTGTTGATTGTTTTTGTTGTTTTGTAGCTCCTACTCTAACAGCGAGGACTTCATACTTCCCCAAGGCTTATAATCCGTATTTAGGTTCCCTGGTTCGTACATTTTACCTTTGCCATGAGCTTGAGCTTCTCTTTTTTGCCACTTACTGATAACGTTTAATTAAGCCAGATGGCTATATATGCAGACGATTAGTGGTTAGCTACAATCAAGTTAACAGAAGCATATGTTTGAATCAGTGGAAAATTGAGGGTCTTGATGAAGTATGCTTGCCACTTAACTGGAACGGAACTTGTAGCTTCATGAGGCCTTGCTCTTTTTTCTGTTAATGGTTTCAATTAAAACAGTAAATTATGTTAAGCCCCACGGCCTAAAAGCACACACAAGGAGTTGCGTTTAAATTGTGCTGGAAGGAAGGGATGGCTATAGTTTTATAGTTGGTGCATGTTAGATTGTAACATAAAACAACTTTTTGAAAAGAGAAATTCACTGTTCAACTCTTGAATATCTAGGATAATAACAGAGAACAAAATTATTCAAGATTTTTTATAAAGAATTAAATGCAACAGTGTTATATTATCGCTTCAACTGAAAAACTTGACATGTTTCCTTTTTCTTTAGCTGTCTGAATTTCACTGTTTGATCTGTCCATGCTATTAAACCTAATACCCGTCCTATTCTATCTATGTATCCAGAGAAACAAATTATTTTGCAGTACAGCTCAAGCGAACTCAGAGCAAAGAAATGAAGAAAAGGAAAAGTAAGTCTTTTGAACCTAATATCAATCCCCGCTTTCTTCATTTCCTTCCAATGGCTAAGTTGAGCCCCAATCAGTAGTTCCCTAAAGTGTTGGTCTTATTTTTTTGACATTCTCAATTGGTGCAATATTAGTTGAGCAGCCATGTGATGTTTGAAGGCTGTTTTAATTTTAATGTGCCCCCATGCTCTATATTTCGATTTTTACAGAATAAATGTGATATTTTTCGACAAAGATGGAGAAGAGACGCATATAAAGGTCCCGGTTGGAATGTCGATGCTAGAAGCTGCACATGAGAATGAGATAGAGCTTGAAGGTAAATTTTTCTTTGCTTTACAGCTAAATCTGATTGTTATAAAGACACTAGTGAAGATTCTGCATGATTTCACTTCTTCATTTGTTCTAGTGGGTCTCATGAGCAAAATTAACTATCTGTATCATGTGAATTCAATTCATTACAGGAGCATGTGAAGGGTCTCTTGCTTGTTCCACCTGTCATGTTATCGTGATGGTGAGAATATCAACTTACTTCTGTATTTCTTTATGATTGCCTATCCTCTCCATCGTCCTAAGTTTCTTGGTGAAATACGGCATGCTGCTCACCCTCCTGATCTTTATTGACCACTGGCAAACGGACGTTGAACATTCAATTTAATCGAACTCTACTATTGTGATGTGTTTGGCAGGATGTGGACCAATATAACAAATTATCTGAGCCAAGTGATGAGGAAAACGACATGTTAGATCTGGCATTTGGCCTATCAGAAACGTAAGTCTCTTGCCTGACACCAATCAGTGATATTTGGTCATTGTACCTATCTTAAATCCAATTATTTTTCCCACAGATCTCGTCTAGGTTGTCAAATTATCGCCAAACCCGAACTCGATGGACTTCGTTTAGCCATACCTGCAGCTACACGGAACTTTGCTGTTGATGGATTTAAGCCGAAACCTCATTAGATCATATTCTTGTAGATAGAAGATGAAATAAGTCCTTTCTGTACACTGGCAATGGCTGATGATCATCAAACTGTTTCGACGGTCAATGTCTCATCGTCTTACTTCGTGTATCACCGGAGAAGAAGGCTGCGCTTCTGAGTAACTAGTGGTGTTATGATAAAGTAAACGAGATAATTCATTTTTGAAGGAGCGCACAGTTTCACTTCTTGCGTTCTTGAGTTAATGTAATATTCAAATCTATCTGTTTATTGCTCTAAATAGAAATTTGGTACAAACCAAAGTTTTGGACATCCTGTACAAAAACCAGGGATTGGGATTTGGGGTTGCAATTTCAACAGTGATATACAAGAAACATAAATTAGACAGCATAGAATGTAAAAACATGCAGCCATTTCTCTGTCTGCAACAAATGTATAGCTTCTATTAAAATAAATTTGAGTACAAAACTTTTTGCTAAACATATAAGGGAAGAAGCTTTTCCACTGCGTGTATTTCTGCATCATGCGTTGAAGATCCAAACTGAAATCCATGAGGAAATCAGGTGTAGTAAACAACTATACAACAAAAGTGTGTGTGTGTAATAAGCCTATAGGGTGACATGTACAGAGATTTAAGAAGATGAAAAGGCGTCGTCGGGTGGCTTCAAGGTTGGTGCAGCCACTCTTGTATTGCAGAACGGAGAGTGTGGTTAGGCAGCAGATCGGAGTGTGGAAGCTTTAGGTTAGTCATGGGTGATGTCTCATGCCCACTCTCCAGCCATCCCTTTAACGCTTCCGATTCGTATGTAAACCCATCGGCTGCAACCACAGGATCTTGCATGATTTCCTGCACACAGTGATAGCGAAGTTAGGACAAGAAATGCATAATTTTACACTCAGTTGTGATAGGAAAAGGACAGGATTGGTTTCAAGATTCTGGCAAAAAACTATGATCAATGCTTGTAGTGTATATATATAAGCAATATGTACAAACCTGGAAGATGGGACAGATGAAGTATGCCGGAATCTGGCTCTGTTCTTGAGAACCAAAGCGGAGGGACGAAGCCCCACAGAATCTTTTCATCGGTTCAAGCACCCTCCACACCTCAGAAGCAAGATCCGGTCGAGAGCCACGGTTCTTGTCAGCACAGCTGAGGGCAAGGTGAGCTAATTGTTTTGCTTGCACGAATGGCCAGTCACCAGCTGTTGGGTCGAGTAGATCATTCAACTTACCGTTATCTAATGCATATTGGACTTCCTTAGTTATCCCAAGTGCAGGTCTTCCTGTTAACAACCGCAACAATACAATTCCAAAGGAATACACGTCTGACTTTGAAGTGAGCTCTCCAGTTGCGAGGAATTCCGGATCCATGTACATAAGCGTCCCCTTTGGGTCAGTCCTCCAACATGGTGTTGTGTTTTCTGATAATTCGTCATGAGGGAGCTTACGGCATATTCCAAAATCGCTGAGCTTGGACACGAAGTTGGCATCGAGCAGCACATTGGCAGGCTTCAGATCACCATGGACAATTCCCTCAGGGCGGCAAGAATGCAAAAAGATTAGGGCAGAGCATAGCTCTGCTGCTATACGGATTCTAGTTTTCCACGACAACGGCGGTGTATTGTTTCTGCAAGCGAGGCGGTCTTCGAGGCTTCCATTGGATAGATACTCATAAACGAGTGCCCAAGCTTCCGGGCAGGCTCCTACCAAGGTGATTATGTTCGGATGCCTCAACTTACTTAGGATATTTACCTGAAACAAGAGGTGTTAAATTAAAATTGTAAGTTTGTTCACTAAATATTAATTCAGGAGATTTGGGGTGGGGTGGGGGAGATGTAGGGATCAGGGGCAGGGGCGTACGTATAAATAACGACCAACCAGACCAACAACTTACCTCCTGTTGAAATTCGAAAGGTCCTTGCGAGCTATTTGGATGCAACATTTTTATAGCCACTTGAGTATGTCGAAGGTCCCCTCGATATATACTTCCATAACCCCCTTCACCAATCTTCAAGGTTTGGCTAAAGCGTGCTGTTGCCTCTTCAATTTCGAAGAAAGAGAATTCAGAAAAGAACTGAGATACAGATGAACTCGACGCTTCCTCGGCTTGTCTTTTCCTCAGATCCTCCGCCACCTTGAGGGCACTATCTCTCTCAAGCTGTAATTCATCTCTTTCCTTTTTGTACCTCTGCAAAAGTTCAACAGCAGAATACATTTTTTGTTCCAGCTGCTCCACCATCTTATCAGAATCTGCAATTTGACGCTCTAGGGAAAGCTTCTGTTCCTCAGCAACTCTGAGCTCTTCCATGACCTCACCAAGTTGCGATTTCATGTTCTCAGCTTCTTCTCTAGCTCTTGCAAGTGCGTCTTCGATTTCTTTTCTGTGTCTTTGCTCCTCAGCATGCATTGCGTTAGATTCTTTGGCCTACAATGTAAATTCAATATGCATTAGCTATCTCTCAAGTCATTCCTGATGAAGGCTTCGCTTAAAAGGTTAGCAACCTGAAAATCAGTCGGGGGACATTACAGCGCCAAAACTAGATATTTTTCGCAAATTTAACAGCTCAAGCAACTGATAGAATAATATGTGTACTATAAACAAGCAAAAATAGTAACAATTTTTCCCATAAGAATTGGCTGCATGA
The DNA here is from genome assembly GCF_028751815.1 of Salvia miltiorrhiza. Classification (NCBI taxonomy): domain Eukaryota; kingdom Viridiplantae; phylum Streptophyta; class Magnoliopsida; order Lamiales; family Lamiaceae; genus Salvia; species Salvia miltiorrhiza. The sequence continues at coordinate 53,215,000 of NC_080394.1, read as the reverse complement.
TAGAGAAACAGTGCAATTTAAATGTATAAGCAACATAATACATGTCTCTGTACAAAATTGATCCTTCTTCTTTGAACAAGAAACCAGAAGATAAGAAAGCAGTGCTTAAGACTTACTCGGCGAAAAGCATCAATGGCTTCCTTTTCAGCTTTCTTACGCCTGACTGATTCCTCATAAGCTTCTTTCCGGGAACTTTGTGCTTCCTCCACAAATTGCTCGAGCCTAGTATAAAGTTCATCATCCATATTGCCGTCCTGATCAAGTTCATCAACAAGTCAGAAAAACATCCAAATAGCTTCTGCTGAGAAGTGTTTGCACGTTCAACACACTTTGGTGACCTTTCCATACATCTACAAATAATTTATTGCATAAACTTTATTATAATTTTCATGGAAAAGCAATGTAAACCGGGTACGGATTTGTTATTGTTGGACATGTAGAGTTACCAATGCTGCTTATATAAGACTACTCTATTTAATAGTCTATTATGATTCAGTAATATACTTACTATAGCACTGGATGCCACTGAGGATGAACGATACTTTCCAAGGTTCTGAGTGCTTGAAAGGGGGTTTACAGCCAGATCGTCAATTATTTCACTAGACGAACATGTAGAAAAGCGTGAACCCACTGAAGGAGTTCTCCTTGATTGGTTCTCCCCGTCAGAGTTACCTTCTTGATTCAAGCTGCTACAAGGAGAACCTCTTCCGGAGCTGCTAAAGTGCATACCATTATTTTCAGACAGGAACCTCCGATGACTTATTGCTGAACTTTGAAGCTCCATTCGATCATTTTCCCCTTCAGCAAGTGAGAGCGATCTCCAGGTCTGCACAGCTTCAGAACTTGGACTTGCTTGAACTGGTGGAGAGTCTACCTCTATGTTAATTCCATCCAATTTACTTTCCCTAGATAGAATTGAATCATAGCACTAGTCAGCAGATAGTGGAAATTGATTGAGACTTATCATGGTGTGAAGGAATCTTACAATACAAATCACAACAGAGAATGAACTTGATTGTCAACCACAAATGATCAGGTTTACGCTCTCTATCTAGTTCAAAAGTTTAGCACACGGTATCTATACTAGGAAACAAGAATTGCAAGTGCCTCAATAATATAACACTAATTCCATACCTTGTATATATGCGGTTTCCTTTGCATATGAACCATATTTGGCAGAAAGTAGGTGCTTCCAAGCGCACATGGATTGCTTTCTTAGACTTAGGCTCCTTCATTTTTCTGAAAAATATACGTAACAAAGTTAAACAATCGCGACTCAGAAAAAGAAGAAACAAATTTATGACAGAAAGTTAAGGAATTGTGAAGCCAAGGGAATATACATCACAAGCTGCCATCACCTTTCAAATGATGAGGCAGACTAGCAAATGGTAAATGTTCACTATTCATATGATTAGGAAGCTGGTAACGAATAAGTTCCAAAATACTGAGGAATAAGGATGTTCATAATGCCATCACAATCTCCCCAGTACACTGTGTAGCATTGTTAAGCTGATTCCATTTTTCTGGGCACCAAGTACATTTGGCCAGAAGATTGGGATTGGTCATATAAACAAGGCACAGACATCTACAAGACTGAACTTTAGCCTCGATGGATTACATTGTTCAAGAATATTCCTGATAGTTGTATTGTATGGAAAAAACATGTCACAGCATACCTCGAGTAAGATTTATCAGCTGCAGCTCCCATGACAAGCCATTTAATCTCATGTTCATATATGAGCTGGACTATGCCTTTCTCAATAGAATCCAATTCTTTGCATAGTTTCTCTGCTCTCACCTAAATAAGCAAAAGAAATCAGAACTAAGCAGAAGCATGTGGTGTCATTATCTCCAGATGAATGTCAAACAGAAGATTAAATTTCAGTAAATTATGAATATAGTAAGAACACAAGCCGGTCTATGTCTATCATATATGGTGCATCGTTGATTATCACCAGCTAAGATCATTCCACGACAGTTGGCATTTTAGTTATATATCGAAGTTGTAACGACATAAATGGATTGCAACAAAAAGAACAGTTCATACCCCTGATCGTTCACAAATCCGGATATACTTGTCAATAATCTTAAGCATCTCTTGTCTTTCATTTTCATGGTATACGCGTACTTGATTTTCGTCCAACCTACCAATCGCAACCTTAGTACCCACTGCAATCCAATAAGCAAGAAAGATAAGTCAGCAATTTGCACTTACGGTCTTTCTAAAACAAACAAAACAATATGCAAACATTTAAACTATATTGTCTAGATTAGTCGAGCCAAATGATAAAAAGTCCTCACTGTTGTTGTCTCTCAAGATTTAGTTTAATTGCAGTTTTCTGTTTCAGGGTGACATGGCCCCTTCGAAACAATATGTCATCCAAATGCAAACTACAATCATAACAATGACAGGAAGGCAGTAGAATACGATGATAAAATCATACTACAATTAGATCTGTTTGATTGTCAGGAATTATAACTATGGCATGATGATATATGTTAAGGAATTATAACAGGAAAAGGAAATCTAACAAAGAGACGAAAACTGATATGCTCTGGAAAAAACAAGAACAAGCCCAAAATTCTCATTCTCATTTACAAAGACCCAATACGAATTTCACCAACTACATACACAAAAGATAATATATACGATCAATCCAATCAAGAATCCCCAAACAACTAACTCCGGAGCTATTCTGCAACAAACAGTTGAACAACAGAAACCACACACACAAAGAACACCAATCACAAAATCAAGAAAACGAGTACATAATGCACCAAGAAAAAAGAATTAGCCACAAAAACAAAAAAAGGGAATTCTGCAATAAACGAATACTAACACACTGGTATTTTCTGAGCAGGTTGGTGAATATGAAGAACACAAATCTTCATCCCTCTAGAATTATGCAAGGCCCACATCAGCGTTCTCTCACTCTCCTTCACATCTTTCCCCAAAGCCACATACATTATCTCCTCCCTAAGAGCCGGAGACGGCGTCGTTCTTGGCTCCAATTCCTCCACAATTTCCCGCTCACCCCTCATACTGCCTCTGCTCCTCAACCTCAAATTCGGCGCCAAATCGATCTCCGGGTACCCTAATCTGTTAACGGTCCCTGGAATTTCCACCACAGCCATCACACAATCTCAAATATTTTCCATCCAAAAAAAACAAAAAAAAAACTATGCAGTTAATATTGATGGGGAAATGCCTGAACTAAAAAAAAAAACTTTTAGTAGGTAGGATTTTAGCTTGCAGAAATGGCGGTTTTGAAAGGGGTTTCTTGTCAGGAATCATTTGACATATACGAAAAAATTAATGGAATAAAATTTGGTGATACGCAAATTTAATAAGTATATGAGGTTTTAACGATTAACAAGTTTGATGAAATTGTTGGGAAACTAGGAAGGTTTTTGTCATGGTGAAGTGGATTGAAAGAAGTCAAACTCAACCAATCACACTCTTTTGTTCAACACCAAGGAGCAGTTCAGCTGCCTAGTAATTATTGTTTGAGTTTGGAATATATACAAAAATTGGTGTCACATTTTATGATTAAACGAGATAAATAAACGTTATCATTTGAATTAATATCTAATTTATTAGTTTATTGGTGTTTAATTGTATTTGAATCTTCATCTTAATTTTTTATATGATTTTATAGGTAAAACAATTTCAGATGAAACTCTATTTTTCAAATATTCCCCCTGGTCCCACTTGCGTACGATTATTCTCTCATCTTTATGTGATGTAGAAGCACTGTCTGGAGGAGGATTGTTTATTTGATTATATAATAGATACATTTTTTAATTATAAATATTAAAAAAAAAAAAAAAACTTTGCCCCAAAAAATAGTCATAGAAAAAGATAACACGAATAGCTAGTGTATCGTGAATGGAGAAAAAAAAATTAAATAATATTATTAATAATGATAATTAATTTTATTGTGGATAAATAAAGGAGTTTTATAGTAGAATAGGTAAATAAATTGATATTTTTCAAGAACAAAGATAATAAGTGTTAGAATTAACATAAATATATAAAATTAAAAAAAAATTAATTAAATGTGAGTGATGCTTAGATATAATATGTGGCATAATACTTCTCTTACAATTTAGCTATCTTATTTTATAAATAATTATTTGTTTTAGTCCGCGCAGATGAAACTAACAAAAACAACGGGATAACGTTACTTATATTGATATAATTTTTGAAAAAAAATAGTGGCTTTATAATATATCTAGGTGTCAAGACTTCAAAAAGAAGCTATATCTTTTAATTTGTTGAGAGAATAATAGCATATTTTTTAATTAAAGGCTCGATAATTGCTAATCGTGCAAATGCAATTACAAAAGTATATATATTTATAGAATATTATCCAGGTTCCCCTTTTTTCTCAATCAAAAAGATTATTGGATGCATGTGTTACTTTAACGAACTTTTTATCACACTTTTTGTGAAATTCCATTTTCCTATACATGAATTTTATAAAAATCAAAATTATTCTCTATTGTTCCATATGTTCATTATTTATTTTTAATTTTTTTTCACTCTCAAATGCACTGACAATTAAGTTCATTCTTCTTAATTGGTTTGGGCGAGTTCGACCACAAATGTCATAGGGCATTTATTCTTTTTCAAGGGGAGTGAAAACCTTGCTTATATGCCCTCAAAAAAAAAAAAAAAAACCTTCCTTATATGCTGGGAGAAGCTTGGAGTGCAATGCTTTTAGGGTGTGTTTACTTTGATAAAATATACTCTCTTCGTCTCATTGATTTTGTCCTGTTTTTTCTTTTGGATTGTCCAATTGATCTTGTCATATTTCTATATTTAGTAATAATTTGACACTATAAATAATATGGTCTCACAAATTTACACACTTTTGCTACACTAATTATACTCTCCTTAATAATTGTGCCAAAAAAAAAAAATGAGACAAGCCTAATGGAATGGATTATACTCTTCTTAGTTACTAGGGCTGGTAAACCGGTTTTGATTATCCGGTTAAGACCGTAACCGAACCGGAAAACCGATAACCGATTTTTTCCGGTTTGGTTTGGTTTTCGGTTAGTATGTTTGCAGTTAACCGGTTAATCGGTTTAACCGATCGGTTAACCGGTTTAAATATTAGATTAATTAATAAATTTGTATTTTGTAGTTGTATTACATAATTTACATGCATGGAATTGGAAACGACAGCTGCCAGCTAGGGCATTTTTCAGCCAAGCCTCCACGCCTCCAGCCTCATCCACTCCATCCATTGCGCCTCCACACCTCTTCCCGTCGGCCTTGCCTCCCTCCGGCTACCAACGCCTCTTCCTATCGGCCACCGGCGCCGCCGCTGGACCTGAAATCCTAACGAACCAGCCACCCCTATTTTCGTCTTTCTCTGTTTCTTGTCGTCTGTGGCGATTTCTGCTTCTGCCATTCCGCTCAGCAGGCGCGTCCCCGACATCCCAGCCACCCCCATCGCCGCCGCGCCGCCACAGCAGTCCTGTTCAGGCGAGACACGCCCTCGAATCCAGCGGACACGCCCTTGAAACTTGAAAGCTAAGTTTTTTTCTAGTTTTGAGATAATCAAGTTTCACGTATAAGTTAACATTTTCATTTGGTGTTGATTGGAGTATAACATCTGAGATTTTGAGATTGGTGTTAACCTATCCTCAAAAATTATTTTACACTAATTTCAAAGTTGTGTAATGGATGACCACGTCTGATCATGAGAATTGTGGTTGTGGTTGACCAATTCTTTTATCTATCATAGTGTTTGATTTCATATTTTCTTTTACTTTGGTTTTCTTTGATTCTTTAAGTAAACTTCAATTTGAGTTGGCTTTTTTATGTGTCTGATTTACAATAATTTGTTTTGGGATGTGTTCCAATATCATCAAGGTTCATGGAAATAACCATGAAGGCTTTCATTGAACAAATTAAATCATTTTGCATAAATTAAGGAGAGGACGATAAATTACCAGATTTTAATTCATTTGTTACTAATTGAGTAGTTTTGTAGTTGTTAGCTCATAGTTGTTTTATTTAAGAACTTTTGGCACAGTAGTGTAAATGATTTTTATTTTATTTTTGAATTCTGAATTTGGGTGTTTTTGAGTGGAAATTCTTGTTGGTGTATCAGCAGATAGCAGCTGTGGCACTTCAGCTAATTGAGTAATGCAAATAGTGTTAGTTTTGAGATTGGAACTCATTTTTTAATTTTGACTTAGAGTTACACGTAATCAGCGGTATTGTTAACTAAGTGTCATTACAAATCAAATATTGATTTATTTATTAATGATTAAGAAACAGTAGCGTCTCTCACTTACTAACTTCTTGTTTTTCTCAATTAGATAGAGAGAGTTGAAGATGGATCACAATCTATCACACAACAAGTTAGTAATAGGCTTGGAATTGAAGACGATGATATGTTAGATGAAGTTGAAATACGTGAACTCGAAGAAGACGCACGTGAAGAAGTTGAAGAACCAAAGGCAAAAAAAACTCAGAAATCTTGAGGGACAAGGTCCAATGTTTGGGCTGATTATATTCAGCTTATGTTTGGAGAAGGGGATGATAAGATTAAGAAAGGGCAATGCAAACGGTGTGGCAGACTAATAATGGCTGACCCGAATAAAAACGGCACCACTGCTTTGAAGAATCATACTACTTCGTACTTGAAGAAGCATAAAGCAACAGCTAGTCAATCGGTTCTCAACTTACAACCCACTACTGATAGAACAGGGTCGTTGACAAGTTGGAAATTCGATAAAAATGTCGTTAGAATGGCATTGTGTCAGATGATCATCATGGATGAACTTCCATTTAGATTTGTCGAGCGTGAGGGGTTCAAGATGTTTATAGAGGCTGCATGTCCTATGTTCAAGATCCCGGGCAGACAAACAGTAAGAGCTGATTGTATGAGATTATTTTTGGAGCGGAAGGTGATTTTGAAAACTTTTTTTCAAGCTAAAGGCATGGGACGAGTGTCGATCACGACTGATTGTTGGACAGGGATCAACAACACAAATTTTATTTGTGTCACAGCACATTGCATTGACAAGGACTGGAAATTGCATAAAAAGATAATCAGTTTTCGCAAGTGCACTAGTCACACAGGTGATGATCTTGCTACTGCAATCATATCATCCGTGGAGGAGTAGGGCTTGCATAAGGTACTCTGTTGCACGATGGACAATGCAACGGCAAATGATGCTGCAATTAGGTACATGAAGCCAGACTTTGAGAGGTGGGGGACAAATGTTGTTGGTGGCATGTGTTTGCATATGCGTTGTATTGCTCACATCCTAAACTTGATTGTGAATGATGGATTGGATGAGATTGGCATGTCCGTGAGACGAGTAAGAGAAGCCGTCAAATGGATAAAGGCATCACCATCTAGAGCGGACAGGTTTAGAGGTTATGTGAAGGCCTTGAAGATTGATTGCAGCAAGTCTTTGACTTTGGATGTGCCGACGAGATGGAACTCTACATATTTGATGCTTGAGTCTGCTGTGCCATATGTTGAGGTCTTCAATCTACATGTGAATGTAAATAAGGAATTTGTACATGATTTGAATCAAAAGAAGTACAAAGACATGACAATTAGAGTCCGTGACAGTTGTGACTAGGTTAAAGTCAAGATGCTTTGCGATTATTTGGGCAGATTTCATGATTTGACACTTCTTGTCTCAGGTACCACATATGTCTCAGCCCATTTATTTTTCAAAGAAATATGCTCTATCTTTGATTTCATAATTTGACACTTCTTTACTCAGGTACCACATATGTCTCGGCCCATCTTTTTTTTAAGGAAATGTGCTCTATCTTAGAGTTCATTAATCAATTACAGAGGGATAAAGATGCTGAGATTAGGGTCATGGCCAATGAGATGAAGAAGAAGCTTGGAAAGTATTGGTTGGAAGAAGATGAAGTGAATCCGAGAATGAACAAGTTGTTTTACATTGCTGCATTGTTGGATCTGAGACAGAAGATCACACATGTGGAAAAGTGTTTGAAGAAAGTTTATGCTCCTCAGCGAGCGATTGAATTGTTGGGGGAGGTGCGCAACTCATTGAATGAGTTGTTTGAGTATTACAAGAAACAACTTGCTTCAACTGATGAAGCACTTGCCAATACACCTACTTCGGTTCAAATTGAACCTCGAGTTAGTGGTGCTCGAAGCCATGTTGATGTTATTTCTGATGATAGTGAAGATGAAGATGCAGGCGATATGTCAGAGATTACTGTGTACTTTGTTGAAAAGAAATACAAGCACAAAGCTATTGAGGGTGATCAGTTTGATATCCTACAGTGGTGGTCCAAAAATAGCCCGCGCTTCCCTATTTTATCCGAGATGGTGAGGGACATCATGGCTATCCCTATATCGAGTGTTGCTTCTGAGGCTGCATTTAACACGGGTAGTCGTGTTTTATCTAAATTTAGAAGCTCGTTGACTGTTAATATGGTGGAGGCTTTGATATGCGCTGAGGATTGGATCAAATCTAGTTCATCGGATAAAATTCTCCAAGATGAAGAAGATGTGTCTGAGATTGAGTTAGAGAAGGAGTTTGAATCGGGTGAGTACTTTAATGTGCTAATTATTTTTTTTGTTTAATTTTAATAAATATGCTAATTATTATTTTTGTTTAATTTTAAAAAATTAACAGTTTTGACACAACTTGGGATGAGTGGAGGACATAGAGTTCGTGGAGAAAGTAGTGGAGATGTTCCTAGTCAGACAAGCCAAAGTGTCTTACCGTGAATCCATTTCTTTGTTGTTGGTGTTGAACATTATTAGACTTGTGTTACTTTATTATGTTATGTTTGTTGCCTTGTTGGTGGAGTTTAGACTCTTTTTATTAGACTTTTTTATGGATTGAAAGTAATTGACTTATTATTGTTGTTTTTGGCTATAATGTGAGTTAGTAGTTTACTTTAAGTGTCGTTAATTATTGCTTAGGTTGGGAATTAATTTATTATCATTGTTCTTTTTTTTAATATAAATTACAAGTGTCTATAAATTTTTTTTTGTTCTAAACTATCACAAATTATGAATTGGTGCCGTGGATAAGACCTCATCCTTTCTTTCAAAGGTCAAGAGTTCAAATCCTATTGCACACATTCTACAAATTTGAACGAATTAACCGGTTAATTCGGCCAAATTAACAAACACTGGATTAATCGGTTTTCACCGGTTAACCGATTAACCGGTCCAATAACCGGTTACCGGTTAGGGAAATAGCCCCTAACCGATTCCGATTAACCGGTAAACTGGTTCGGTTAAAACCGAACCGACCGGTTTACCAGCCCTATTAGTTACATTAATTATATTCTCCTTAATTACACTAATTATATGAACTTACCTAGGCATACATGTTTGTACATCAAATATTGCTATGTGAATTTACATTGATTTTTTTATTTATAGTATGTTCTTATCTACATATTATTTTACTTTCGTTTTTAATTAAAAAAAAATAGAATGATTGAGATTAGTATTGAAAATTTTCATCCTCACGCAAGAAGGGAATACTACTCCTAAATTACAAGACTTGTTTTACACGTTAATGTGCCTACCATAATAGGTGACCATGTTAAATCTATATCTAAATATATAATAAGGGAATACTTGCTAGATTTAGTAAGTTATGATAAAATAGTATAGTATATTATAAAGTTTAAAATATTTTTTTCCCATAAATACAACATAAATATATATTTCTATATTATTTGAATGGGTTTTGGTGAATTGCATTTCCACATATATTTGTAGATACATAAATGTTTAGTAATATTTTTATATAATTCTTAAACTTTGAAACATATTAAATTTTCGTTTGTTCTTCTTGTATTTACATAAATATGATGAAGTAGTTTTAAAATAATTTTTAAAGTTAAAAACTATAAAATACTAACATTGGTGCAACATATGAGTACAATTAATTAAAATAATATTTTAGCAATTGAATCAATACCATATTACTCATATTTTGCTATAACTCATATATCATGAAGCTATTCACGTTAATATATATTTTAAAATTTTAAAAATATAAATAATTTTTCGTACATAGTACGAAGGATAAATCTATTTTTTTATATGATCAAATATATAATAAATCACTAACTTTAGATTTATACATCTTTTTTTTTTTTTTTTTTTTTTTTGCGGTAACGGTACGTTTCCATTGACTAAATGATGTATTGTTGGACAAATTTGATGACACCAATAATCAAGAGAAAATTTGATCGATCAATTCGAAAACATTTTTTTTTTCTTTACGCGTTTCTGGAGGTAAGATACAATGTTTAATTTGGGCTAAGCACAGACAATTATGTTAATAAAATTTGAAGTCTCTGTCACGTTTTATTTTTTAATCAGCATACAAAATTTTACATATCATAGCGAGCTTTTGTACCACTAGTTGGAAAATAAAATGAAATTAAATCGTAACAGAGTTAAATCGAGTTTTGAAAAACAGAAGATATATCAAATTTAAGTTTTTAAACAAAAATATTAATTTGTGACTTGAAATATCGGATTTATCATGACTAGTATACTACATAAAGTCTAGTTTTAAGTTTTTGTCATTCAATTTTGAATAAAATCCACTCGTGTCAATGTCACACACATACACACACTAATAAAAACAAGTAAAAATAAAAGACTAAAACAAATGAGATATTTTTTGGCTTTTGGTCGATAGTTCCCATTATTTTTGTTCTAAATAAATTCATAAAATTTTCTTTCGAGTTTATAGTAGAAAACATGTACTCGTACTTACTAGTACACCCACGTAACTCCTTAAATTTATTATTATATTTTGTGAAAAAGTTAAGTGCATCATTTTATTTAACTAGTACGCCCGCTCGTACGATGCACGACTAATATTAAAAGTGAGTGATATTTTAAATAAATAAATATACATATTAAATGTAAGTAAATATAATTGATATTGTGTATAAATATAAAAATCATCAAATATCAAAAGCAAGTAAATGATAATGAGTATCATTATGTATCATATAATATTCTAAGATTTACTCCTATAAATTTATACAAATCTAAATATCATCTTTAAAAATTTACTTTTAAGCTAAAGAGTTCTAAAATGAACAAATTATAAGTTTAATCTTTTTAGTCGCATAAATATTAAAAATGATGTCTAATAAAAATACTATAAAAATAAAATTAAATTAATAAAGAAAAGGGAATGAAATAGGGAAAAAATATAACCGTGAAATTCAAAAGAATGAATTTAGGAGAGAGAAGATGATAGATGAGAGAGGAGAGAGAAAAAGAAATAAATTTATGACTTTAAATGATAATAACTTATTTATTTTAAATTTATTTTTTGTAATTTTTACATCAAATTAAAGATCTTTTCATTATCTTTAGTTTAACATCCATATTGAATATATTTTTATGAATTAAAATTGATGATTTTTAAAAAAGAAGCAAAATTGAAAAAGAAAGATGAAGAAAGAGAAAATTTGGTGGGAAAAAGTTTACGTTAAACTGGTGTTTTATATCTATTATATAATAGGATTAAGCTTTATCCTATGTGGCATATCTAAAATCTCACCATTTCAAAATTTACCATATATAATCTTCATCATTTATTAATTAATTAACTATTACATTCTATATATAAAGATTCATTAATCATAATAAATATGATTAATAATATATATATATATATATTAACATTACATATAATCTAAATTAATAAATTTTATTATTTATTTTTTCTAGATAAAAATTAGATTTACATGTTTGATAAGAAAAAAATTATAATCTATATACGATAAATTATTTTAATTGAATGTTAGTGATTAGATGTATATTTGGTATTAATTTTATATTTCTCAATAGCGTACATATTATATGTATATGTTGCAATATATTATATTGTATGAATATATATATATATATATATATATATATAATATTTATATTCTTAATTTTCAATAAAATTAATTTTAAATTAAGTTTGAATTGAGACATGCACATATATGTAAATTATAAACGGGTCCGGTCATTGATTAATTTACATGTTTGCATAATAAGGCACAAATTCTATAAACTGATTACTTTAAAACAAAATCTTATTTTATGTCTATCAAAATAATTAAAATTTTATTTTTATTTTTTATAAAATAAATCCATACATTTTATTTATATAGGGAAGAAAAATATATTTTTCATTTCTGCAAACTTTATTTGTTTCTGTTCGTCCATTACTACTACAATAATAATAATAATAATAATAATAATAATAATAATAATAATAATAATAATAATAATAATAATAATAATAATAATAATAATAATAATATCTATTCTATAATACGATTAGGCCTTAGCCTACGTGGCATGCTTCAAATCCCAGCTTTTCAATCCCTTAGCCTACGTGGATCTAACACAAAATCCGGCTCTCTCAATCACTCCCAATTCACCCAGCCGCGTTTTTTGCCCTCAGTCACGGTAATACTTCCCGCTCCTGTATTCCTAATCCCGCTCCGTGATTTTTGTTTCGGATGGTAGAGATTTAGACTGTGCAGATAAGTTAATTGAGAGAGATTCAGTGTTTCTGCTTCATCCTTACCAATCTATTCCCCTAAAAATTCTCTCAATCTCACAGACGTTTCACTACAATCAAGTCAGGAAACCACTCTAAAACATGGTTTGAAAGGTTTATTTTTTACTACAATCAAGTCAGATACAAGCTTAATTTGAGAGAAATTTTCGTCGTCGTCATCGTTGCCGTATCAAAGCTATCAATCAAAGTAACTGTTCTTCTCTCTATTGTGTTTTTATTTTCCTTTTATTTAAAGATCTATGATATGGTATTGCTCACCAATTGTTTGATAAATGCCTAAGAATATAAGTAGGATTTTATATTGAATTCTCAGTCAAACACAAGGAGCTTGACTTCTCTCATTTGCTGGTACTAATTTCTCACTAATGGTATTTTGTTTGAAGAATGTTGGCATCTGCTATCAAGCGTGTTGTGATTGTTGCATGGAAGCAATATGATTTATCAACTCTGATGAGGGGTAAAATATGCAAGGTCCTAAGATCAGGACACGTGGCTTTGCATGGAATACCAAAGATGAGCAGCAGGGAGCAAAGAAGCTGTGAGAAATAGGCAGAGGGAAAGTCCAGAGCAGAGCTAACCAGAGCAAAGTTGCCAGAGCAGAGCTTCCAGAGCATAGCTGCCAGAGCCAGGCTAACCAGAGCAGAGCTTCCAGAGCAGAGGGCTAGAGCCAAGTTGCCAGAGCAGAGCTGCCAGAGCCAGAGCTAACCAGAGCAGAGCTTCCAAAGCAGAGGGCCAGAGTAGAGATGTCAGAGCAAAGCTGCCAGAGCTAAGTCATTAAAGTCAGAGCCAGAGCCAAGTCGCCAGATCCAGAGTCAGAGCTAAGTCATTAGAGTCAGAGCCAGAACCAAATCGCCAGATCCAGAGTCAGAGCTAAGCTATTGGAGCCAGAGCGCGGAGCCACATTCCAGAGACAATTTGCCAGAAGGCGGAGCTACTTAGCAGAGCGGAGCCAAATAGTAGAAGTCTGGCCCAAGGAAGGAAATCCAGAGCGGGATGACGAGGATAGAATCCAGCTCTGTAATTGGGGGACAACGACCTGACAAGTTATAATCTAATAATAGCCTTAATTAGTTTAATGGCGAGCATGCGGAATAGATGACCAGACGAATTTACTACTTTACCCCGACTGTAATACCTATAAATACCTACGATGATGAATTAAAGCACACGCTCTCTCTTTTACTGCTTTAAGAACTCTTCTCTTTCCTTTCTCTCTAGAAATTGAACTAATAAAATTACATATATAAATAAAATATCTAAATTGTTAGAGTTATGTTTGTTAGATAGTTGACAATTGGAGTCATGGTTGAATATAATTTCATATTTGATGATGCTCTCTCAAACTCTAGATGAGATGATGCTCAAAACTCCAGACGAGATGATGCTCTTTCAAGTTTTAGACGAGATGATTCTCTTTCAAGTTTCAGACAAGATGATGCTCAGAAGTTAGAGGTGATCTGTCAAGTTTGCGACGAGATGATGCCCACAACTTGGTTGGTCTTAAAACTCCAAATGATATGATGTTCGATAAATCAGTTATGGTCTTTTAAATATCAGACGAGATTATTTTCATAATTAGTTATGCTTTTAGAAGTTCGGAATTATATGATACTTACAATTCAATTATGAATTTTCAAATTCCATATAAAATTATGGTGAAAAGGCAAAAAAAAAATTGAAAAAAATTAATAAATCTTGTAACAACAAATGCAACAAATCAATCCTCCATCATACCTATGTCAAATTTATATGTATTTCTACTCTTTTTTTTTTTCTTACGCGTCAACTTTTTATATAATTTCATATGAAAACTAATGGGTATTTTTATGATCTCAACAAAATTAATAATTTAATTGCTAAAAGTTGTTGAGATTAATATAATTTAAAATGTATTACTAATTTAATTTAATTTAATTAATTATATAAATAATTTACATAAAAAATTATTTTATATAATTATCATAAGAATAACATAAAATATATAAATTACAAGAAAATATGTACCCGTCGAATTTCGACGGGTAATACACTAGTATTATATAGATTAACAAGTCAACACCATTGGTGAACATATCAAACTCAATAGGTCCACTCCAAATACAGGAATATTCTTATGCCCATAAAAGATACCCTCTATTAAATCGTCGTCTTCGGCCTGCTTTAATTATTTGTTTATTTTGTCAAATTAAATAGTATAAATTTTATTTTCAGTCTAATGAGCGACAACAAAATAAATAAATAATTATTGTACGATGTAATAACTTTAGTCAATGGATTTTGGCTTTTCGTAGCTTAATGCTTTTCTTCACTTACACACGCACATACCCACTTACTATGATAAAGAATAGAATGAAAAAAAATATTTAACGTCGATATATAATAAAATATTGTACAAATTTTAATTATATTAAATTTTAAAAAGTTTAAAGTTTGTATATTAATTAATTAAAACAAAACAAAAAGTATTGATTACAAATCTAAATTTAAATATACTTCATGTATTCATAAGTAATTAACTTTAAAAATAAATTCTATAACTATTGTCTAAATTCATTGATTTTTTTTAATTAAAATTACAAGAAGTATTTGAATATTATCAATTATGCAACTTGCACACAGGCGAGACCTCGACACTACACAACTATGAAAAAACTATATCGCACATAGACAAAAATACAACACCACCTAAAAATGAAAAACATCACCGAACACTAGCCAGATTGATCCCAAAATCTCTCAAAAAAAAAAATCTTTAAGTGCCTCAACTTTATTATTAGAGCATGGCCTCATTTGCATCTAAATTCATTGATTTCGATAGGTCGTAATCAGGAATTCTTCGAAGAAATTATCAATAGACATAAGAATTTAATGCTACTTTAGTATGCTACTAAAATTCAATATTTGCACATCCTATATACGACTCATATTTTTTTGGGACCCGCCTTATCTTGTTCTATGGCGCCATGTCAATGCGTAACACGGCCAGTGAGAGAAAATTTGAGGTTAACAGTATGTAATTGGCAATACAATTTATTTATTTATTTATGTTGAGTATTGGTTATACTCAAATCATGTTGATTGTTATTATGTAGACAATGTACAAGCAATATTTCAGGATGTTCAGATACGATTACAAGCAAAGTATAAATCAGTGTCTGGCACTTTGGCTGATACTTTCCTGTGCTGGTTTTCAGCAGATTTGCGATTTTACAGCAGCATATTCTTGCTTGAGTATTTCATGTTTCTTATGAATGTATCTCATATTATATCAGCAATATGCACGAGATATTGAGGGATTACAATTATAGATTGAGTATATCATCTTCATTATAGTTCTATTCAAGATATAACTCTTACTAAGGTTTGCCTATTTAAGGAGATGGAGAAGAACGTTTTTTGTTGCTCTTTTTCATTGTTATTCTCATATTTTTGGCAGAATATTTCGTGGGGTGAGAAACCATACAGTGCGTGTAGGTGTAGTCTCTTTTTTATCGCTATTTCATATTGTGTTCTTGAGCGATTGGTTTGGGTTGTGCAATCTTATTTTGTTTATTTCTTTACCAGCCTGTTGGTAAAGGTTCTTTTCGTGGGTTTAGGTGGTGAATGTGTAGTATTCACACTTAGAGAGTTGATCGTTGTTCATCTCTCAATTATTCATCATTGTGAGGGTTGGGAAGATATCGAGGCTAGAAAGCTAAAGAGTCTGTCGCGTAAGTCCTGTATATATCTTATCTTCACTAGTGAATAATTTACCCTGGGCGTGGCCCCCCAGACGTAGATGTGTTATCACCGAACTGGGTGAACAATTCTAGTGTTCAGTGTTCTTACTTTCGTTGTTACTTTGCTGCTACAAATACTCATATTTTGTGTGTGCAAGATTCATGCGTATGGATAGGTGATACTTTTTAATTAGCATCAGAGCGGGTCACCCAATTTATCGGTGTTGATCCTGTGTTTCCGCCACCTATCCTATCATTGTGTTCGACAGAAAGAGATACTAACGTAGATATTTTTGGTTTCACAGCCAGGATTGAAGAACTGCAGAAACGTGTTTCTGCCAATGTTTCTCCTTATGATGAAACAGTTACTGATACATGCAGTGATACAGAGGAGCTGGATGAAGATTATCTTATAAAAATTGTGGTCTTTTGCATCATAAGAGTGTTGCAGTTCTTGAAGTTAATAGAACTTTGTTTATGTAGCTGAGTGAGGTAACTAAAGAAAGAGACGAGCTCAAAGACCTTTCAGAAAATCTCAAGAAGGATATTGTCGTTCTCCAACAGGCTATGAAACTGAAGATTGGCGAACTGGAACATCATCATAAACTTGTCAGAATGATGAACACGGGTACTTACAAGCTTGAAGAAATTCTGGAGAGTGGTCAGAATTCTAACAACAAAGCTGGAATAGGTTTCCAAGGAAAAAGATGGATTCCCAAAGCCGATGTTATCAAGCCAGATGTCAATCCATCAAAGAAGGAAAATCGGAATTTGCCTCAAAATATTCAGAAACCTATTGTGTACAAAAATCTCCCATTAAAAAAGAATAGCACACATTATTTTGTTCCTATTTGTTATTATTGTGATCGTCGTGGACACATCAGACCTCGTTATAGATTTTATCTCGATGATAGAAGGAAGATGACGAATAAAATTCCTATTACTGGAGAACGTGGCAAGGAGGGCGTTGGATATTCTAAAGGAAAGATCGATCAACCTCATCCGAATGGAACATCTGCAAGAACGTGGCATCCTATCTGTCATTATTGTGATATGCCAGGTCACATTAGATCAAATTGCATATCTTATCATAAGAATAAATGGGTGGAGAAAAGAAGAAAATTTCAGAAAACGTGGGCACAGAAGCCGATACATGTTCATAAAAATGTTAAGATGGATGGAGATATTGCTTCGAAACATGATGCGGCAGTTGCTGATATTCAAATTGATATGAATGAAACTGATTCTTTGTTCGAGGAAAGGGATGATGTATCAGTGAATGTTCATTCTGGAGAAGCTACAGAAGTCGCTCCCTTAGTTGTTCCAATAGATGTTCCAGTAGCTGTTATAGAAGTCGCTCCCGTCGTTGTTCATAAGACACTTGATCCTGTTATAAAGGTTTTACTCCGAAGTATGTTCTTTAAGATGTTCTTTCATAAGAACACGTCTATCTCTTGTTGAGGAGGAGTTGTCCTTGATATTTGACAAAAATGGGGAGAATATGGATTATTGATTTTTGATATTGGGGGGGAGTTGGTACTGCATCAAGGGGGAGTTTGGTGGCTTATCTCTTTGCTTGGTTTTGAGATTGCGCATGCTGCAGTTTATTCATGGTTGTGCAGCTTGTTTTGTCTACATCAATAACAAAGGGAGAGATTGTTGAGTATTGGTCATACTCAAATCATGTTGATTGTCATTATGTAGACAATGTACGAGCAGTATCTCAGGATGTTCAGATACGATTACAAGCACAGTACCAATCAGTGTATGGTACTTTGGCTGATACTTTCCTGTGCTGATTTTCAACAGATTCATGTGTATGGATATGTGATACTTTTCAATTTATTTTAGATTAATTATGTAATTTCGTATGCTAATATAGATCGATGGATATACATTATTTTTTGAGATGATTCGATATTTTTAGATTGTCATTATGCAAATGCTTTTTATATAAATCACAAATTGCTTGATCGACTATGCAATTATTGATTAATTGATTGGATATATATTCGCATTTCCTTATTTGATTAGATAATGCAATTATCCGATTAAGGCAAGCTACGAATTTTGTGGATTTAAGAAATATTAAAATATACTATTCCCTCATTCGGTTAAACGTGGGGCAATTTAGTTGGCCACAAAATTTAATAAAATTGGTGATGATTTTGATATAGTGGAGAAAAGGTCCCACCACTTTATGAGATATGTGGTTGAAATTGAATTTGGAGTGTGTATTTTTATAAATAAAGAGTGTTTGTAAGGTTAAAAGATTAAAGTGGATGGTGCGACCATTTCCTTAAAAGGAAAGTGGTACATTATTTGCGGACGCCCGATACAGTAATTGTGCCCCACTTTTGGCTGACGGAGGGAGTATACTATTATTATTCTCAATATATATATATATATATATATATATGTACTATATTATTAGTAGAAATAAAATATTTAATTAATAAGGCTAATGAATCATTTAGATAAATAAGATTTGAGAGGATGGTGGAGATGCCTCGTAGAACCACAAATTAAGGAGAAAGTTTTTAATTGCTAATCGTATTATGTAATGATGATGATGTTGATGATACATTAATTGTGTATGTAACGATATGGATTCTCCTAATAACAATATTGGAATTAAAAACTAATTTGATTTATAATTCTTGACTAATAAATTATTAATGATTGTTTTTTATGTTGAACAATACATCTTTATTTATACAATAATACATTTTCTTTACAATAAATACGTTTATTAATATTACATCAATGCATATTTATGTTGTGTATTTTATACTATATTTACAATAACGCAGCATTTATAATTGATTTTCATCATTTCATGTTAAATTATTCATCTTATGCATGCGCCATACAATGGATAGGAGGTAAGGTTTTCTCAATTTAATTCTTTTATTACAATTAATTACAAAAAAAATATTTTACTAGAGTCTAGAGTTATGAGTAATCGGCGAACATCCACACATTTACATAGGAGACTTTCTCAAAAAGATAAGCGCGGTACTTTTATATCTTTTTATTAAAGTTGATATTTTTCCGTCAAAAAAAATAAATTAAAGTTGATATTTTTTTATATTTACTTTATTAAAATATCCCATTTGTGCTCTAAAACTAATTTCTTTTATTAATATATTTAATCAATAATGTAAAGTAGCAGCCCTGCTCTCTCAAACAAAACAAAAAAAGTAGCAGCCCAGCTAAAAGCCCAAATCTCAAACAATATACTACGGGCCTAAATGTTCGGCCCATTCCCGCCTATTTCCCCACTATATAAACCTCCCAAACGGAACTTTTTTCCCTCCATCACACCCACCTATGCTCACGCACTGCGTTGTATGGATGAAGAAAACTCTCTGCAAAATTTTGATTGATTGGAAATTGGTTTGATCTAGAAATTCCGAATTTTCGAAGCTCAACGGCTTTGAATCGGCGAGTTCGCGCTGAAGTTTGATTGCAATCTAAAAATGAAGATGAAGATCAACAAAGCTTGCGACCTCAGCTCCATCTCTGTTCTTCCTCCTCAATCTAGGTTTGTTTATTCTCTAGCTTGCTTGTGTTTGTTAACTAGTACTGTAATTGTTATTACAACGATTTTTTAGATTTGGATGAGTATCTATGCAATGTACGTGGTAGAGATGCGTCAATTAGCTCTAGTTTGTTATAACAAATTTATGAGGAAAATGCAGCAATCGTTTAGAAACAACCAACGCAATGTGAAAATGAGGAAATCAATGCATATTTTGTGACAAAATTGGTGGAACTGTTAAAAAAAATTAGTGAAAGATTGCTTGGATGTTGATTTTTTCCCCCTGGTGTTTTGCATACATTGAATCAATAAGGAGATCGAGTGGGGTTACCGGTGGATTAGAGTCTTCTACAATCCTAGGGAGAAACCAAACAGCATCACAGCTTCGGCCACAACAATCTCAGATGTCACTTTCACAGGGAGTTTCTTCTCAGCATGGCGTCTTCTCTCAGTTTTCACAGAATTCACAAGACGACGTCCTGACTAATGAGGTGGTGATGAATATGATGTTTGTTGGTGTCTGAATATTTCGACACATATATGCATGCTCATATAGTATACTTACACTTAGTTGTATGGTTTAAATTCGAATGTTAAAGAGCATCTTTCTGTAATAGTTTATAGTCAGTGTTTTCAAATATATTTGAATGCATCTGTATGCATAGCATTTTTCCTGAAGAAATGAAATTAATTAGTGTTATTCGTGTAGCTATTTTGGCAGTGTTAGTATCATTCACACTGATCGTGCAAGTTTCTTTTGATTTTGAATATAGAAAATAGGATCTCAAGATAGAGAGAGTTCAGCGAGGAGGACAAGCTACTTGCCTTTAATTGATTCTGCACGAGAGGAGAATCAGATTATTGCATCTAGAACTTCCAACCACTTGATGCGCAAGTGGTCTAGTCAAGAAAACAAATGTAAGACTTGCACCTTGCTGTTAATTTCTGCCAGTAGGTAGAAATTATTTAGCTGGCTAAAGCATTCTTTAATAGTTTAAAACATTTCAAGAAGTTTTCCCGGAGTTGCAAGTCAGATAAAAAATCATAATAACTCCATGAAAGGAAAACAAAGTTAAAAGCATTTATTAATTAGATTAGTAATGATAAGCTACAGACACAAAAATTAATCATTGTCTTGTTAGAATTGGTTTGTGAAATATTCTTCTCACGAACAGGTCATATTAATGAAGAGCTCGAACACAGAATTGGAATGATCGAAAATTCATTGAGCAGGCTTGGACTGATCTTGGACTCTGTTCAGGGTGACATCATGCAAGTAAACAAGGGTAATAAAGAAGTAGCATTAGATAGTAAGTATACCAGATCTCCTCTTGTCGTTGTAAACACAAAATTATTGCATGTTGAATGGTTTTATTCTGTGAAAAATCCATAAACTTCCTTCTCCTCTTAATCCCAAAAATTTAGAATGCCTCCAAGTGATTGTATAAGAACTACCTTATTGTTGGTTGAGTAAATTTTGTCGTAATTTCACCTTTTGGAATTTGATCAAGGATAATAGTGGGATTTAAAAAGTTAGGTAACTTATTAACCATCAGCTCGTAATTCATTACTTGTTTGTTATTCTTGTTCAGCAAAAGACATGCGGCAGAAATTGAACGCCCATGATGACTCCCTGCAGCTGATGGTAAGAAGTTTTCAGCAGGCCATCAGACAAACCTTGTTTCATAAAGGACATGCTATTGAATGAATTTTAAGGATGTTAAATTGCAATTAACCAGAATAAAGGACAAGAAGCCATCAAAAGTTGCCTGGACATGGGTTTGAAATCTCTGTCTGATCAACTCAAGCAGATTATGAACCAAGAGAGTTTAGGGTTGATAAAGTCATCTCTGTCAGATCTATCAGAAAAAATTGAAAGTCAAATGGTGAAATTACAAAAGGACCTGCACAAGGATGTCTGCAAAGAAATACAGGCATGTGTATGTAAAGCACTCTATTGTATCTTGAAATTACTGAGGTTAACTTGGATATAGAGAGGGTCAAATGGTGTTGTCCTCTATAATAGAATTGTTTGATCATATCTTTTGTTCATATTCTTGTAGGCAATTTCTTGCAGCATGAAGATGCCCACTCAGAAACAAGTAGCTTCCTCAACAAATGGGTCAAAAGCATTCCTCTCTGCAACTGTAAGCCCTTCAAATATTCATTGAGTGCCTTAGGTATCTTAAAGTGCTATTAGAAAACTTCTACATTTTTGTTATGCTTGTAGGCTGTCACCTGTCACCCTTCTCCTCAGGAAGTTCAGTTTCCAGACAAGTACGTATCAGGCTTCATCTGACTGGAACTGTTATATTTTCTTGCATGCTTCCTTTTCAATAACAAGTACATATTATGCTGCATTATCTCTAAATTCCAGAGGTTTTGAGTTTAGAGGCAGATTAGAGTTTATACTTTGTGGTACTAGTCTTCTGGACCGTACATTTTGTGTTTTCGTCCCAACAGTGTCCTAGTGAAAGTGGTGCTATGCCATCAGCAATAAGTGTCATTAGACTCATTACAAAGCTAAAAATAACATTTCAATGTGAGCATAAAGTTTGGCAGAGTGCTTAAACAATAAATATGTAAACTATAAGCTGGCCATATTTTCTTATTGAATCTCGACATGCTTGTTTGAACTTAGAAAGGTACTTTTGCTCATTCTCTTCACATGAACCAAACTGCGTTTAGGGCCTAGAATATATCACAGTCTGGATCCCTTCCTAGCCTGTGTCCGCATTATATGGAGCCTGTTTCAAATCTTCTCTTTGATTCATTTCCTTAATTTTTTTTGACAAGCTTGCTTCCATATTTCCTACGGACTGTAAGTTTT
The DNA here is from genome assembly GCF_028751815.1 of Salvia miltiorrhiza. Lineage (NCBI taxonomy): Eukaryota > Viridiplantae > Streptophyta > Magnoliopsida > Lamiales > Lamiaceae > Salvia > Salvia miltiorrhiza. The sequence continues at coordinate 53,192,316 of NC_080394.1, read as the reverse complement.
CATTGGTTGCAGTACAACAAGGCATTTAAAAACACGACAAATAACTCTACCACCAAAGGCCAAGTTGGGAGGCTGGACATCAGTAAAGCAAGAACTTACATACCCTAAAACTGGAAACCATAGTAGGAGAAGTGACCAAAAAAAGGTTGTAAGATTGATAGCTTTATGCTTTTACTTCTTTTCCTCTCCATTTGCTTGTAAGATTTACCTATTTCTTTAAGATATATGTAGGCTTACTCTGCATAAGGTTGCTAGTATTATTAGCCTTTCACAGGACAAAGTAAACACTCATCAATTAACACTGTCAAAGCTGTCGAATTTCAATATATTTGCATTGTATTAGTCTCAGACACGCCTTATTCACAAAATCTGCATGTACATTGGCGAAATACTCGATGGTCAATAATAAATGAATACCGAATATGGTAACAGGAATGCAAGATTGTTATTGAATCGGATGAGGAAATTGATGTCGGTTTTTCCTGCTTGTTCAAGGAAAAGGGAGCAGGTAATATTTCAGTTGATTCATCCAACTCTAGTTTAAAAGATTCTATTTGTCGCATAATGTTGGTTTCAACAGTCAGTGCTATATGAGTATCACTGCAAGAAATACACAAAAATCATGTTAACTATTCATCATAAATACTTAATCTTATTAAGTAGTAATATAAATTCATTGTGCATGAAGCATTTCAGTGTTCGCTCCTGATTTCAACTGTGGTTTCGTGTTTTTATTAGAAATAGATAAATATTCAATAGAGGAAGCCAAGAATGAAACTGCACGTATCCTAAGGAAAGCCAGGAGGAGAAAGAGAAAATATTGCAACACCATTATCATAAATTGAAGGTATTCCATTGCTATTAGACATTTCTCACTTTGAGCTCATAAAATTATCCATTGCTTAACTAACTCTAATGACTAAAGTTGATTTCCTCTCTTCTCTCTAATTAGTTCACCATTTCATTGTGTGGGACCATTAACCAAAATTTTCATCTCACTTCTGTGCTAGTGTGGTTGTTTCAGTTAAGAATATTGAAGGAGCTAAAATAATGTCGGTAGAGTCGCAAGATATTTCTGACGTGGCAGAGGGTTCTATCTGCCAGAGCCCTAAAAATAATGATTATTTCACACTAGTCCTTCCCCACAGCAGGTAAGCTTGTATCCAACTGTATCATCTCTCATTCAATCTTTCTTGTATTATGAAACTCTGAGGAAATCATTTCTGTATAGTCATGACCCCTAATTTGATGTTTGCTCCTTTTCTTCAATGATAACAAAATGCCCCCATTGTAATAAAATCATTCACCACATCTACGTACAAAATGACTTGTTTGTTGCATCATATTATAGAGGTATAGTTTCCATCAAGCATTGATTCTTTCATCTCTGATTTAATGTTACCATAGCTGGATAGAATCTCATCTCTTGCTATAAGATCAAAAGGCAATGTGCCCTTAGAAACAGTCTGTCACACACACACACACACGTTGTGATTTTACTTTTGTGGAAAAGCATAATTCTTTCCTATCTATTTGAATATAGGCAAGTCAAATGAGAGGAACAAAAAAAGAGAGTTGCAAATGCCACGTTCATGTTAGGCTAGTCAAGACTTAGTTCATCACTTCGGCCTCTTTTTCTAGCTTCTGCAATGTGTTTGGTGCAGTAAATTCTGAAGTTAAACACATCTCATTTTGTTTGCCATACAGCATTATCATTCTATGATTTGATATAAAGTCATTGTTAGCTGGGAAAGTGTGGTAAATTAATAATTTATAGAGTATCATGGGCCATATCGACGTCGATATTTCTAGGATCGCGATTTCTTCTTTTTTGAAAAAAGCCTAGGTTTATGTTTTCCAATCACATGCGCTTAAATTAGTCATGGTTATTGCTCATTATGCACGATTTTGGGATTAGTTTACGATGAGAAAGAAAGCACACTCTGTTTTTCCCTCTCGAATCACAGCATGAATTTGTCCGACTTGAGATTGAAGACATATATATATATATATACAATACATTAGGTCTTTGAGTTCAATGATTAAGCTTACCTATTCTATAATATATTCCATCTTGGACTACACCAAATTATTATTATTATTATTAGTATTTATTAGAATCCGATTTTCGTATCATTCTTTGGGAGGATAAAAAGAAGGAAAATCTTGTCTTAGAATTGATCAAATGATTCTTTCGCAAATACGGTCGGGGACCACACGTTTGGCATCTATATACCACTGTGGTTATTTATTTCTTGTTAGAAAAATATTGTTTAAATCGAAGATTTCCACTTTATATTAAAATATGTCATTATTATTATTATTATTAGAAGGTTACGAAATTGTTTCTTAGGAACATCCCAGCTGTGTAATACTACTATTTTACTCATAGAAGAGAGAACATATTGTATACTTTGTTTACATTAACGTGATAGGATTATATATCCATACAAAGTTCTTAAATATGGAAAATATATACTACATAGTAAGAGAAACTTCAAATTTGGAGTGTTGTAAATTGTAATCGTCTCATTTCCATTATCATGCTCTCTAAATCATTTTAAGGCGATTTTAGAATATCTTAAGGAGGCTTAAACTGTCGGCCGAAGTAGGTTGATTTCCATTATTGCACACATTAAATTACTATATTATGTGGCGTCATTCTCTAATCTTCCAACTCATTATATAATCCATTAGTTTATTGCCAAAAATGACAAAATTTCTCTATAAAGGTATCAAAGTCTTTCTGTTTCAAGAGGTCATTAATTCCAGCTTTATCAATATTGTATAAGTTATATTTTTATTTGTTTGACTATTTAATTTAATTTATACTACTTTTTTTATCAGGAAAAGGAGATGTATTTATTTAATTTAATTTATACTACTAGTTTGATTATAATTCAGTTGATCAATTTATTATAATATATATATATATATATATATATATATATATATATATATCTTAAAAAATCGCTTACATAGTCTATGTGGTTATGATTATCAACATAGTCTATGTGGTTATGATTATCGATTTTGATGAAATATTATCTTTAAATTATTTATTACTACAACATAGAATATTGGGCTTTTGAGTCATTTTCAAGGCAAAGAGTATCCAATCGTCCTTTAATTTTCTCTTTGATAAATTAGCCCCACCAACTTTACTCTTCCTTTTAAAAATTCTATTTTGTTTTTGTTTATTATTCTGGGCTTTTAATAAAACGTTTAGCTAAAAAAACAATGTTGGTTTGGTCATAAGTGACTATTGTGGATAATTAACACCTCATTTAAACCTCTCCTTTTCACTTTGCCATTTAACTTTTGACCTTTTTCATGTTCTTTGTCGTTTTGAAAAGACAACTGTCAATTCTTCTGCACAGCAAAAAAAAAAAACGATGTTTCAAAAATTTAATACTCTTTTTTATCCCGGCTTTTATATTTGTAACTTGCTTAAATAAAATGAATATTTCTTGTGGTTCAATTCGCGATTACCTAAGTTGGCATTTTCTAAAGTGGTTTCTGGGTCTCGAGTCGTGAGAGGAAATTATCTATAGATGTATGTGACCTAATTCGATAATCAAATCTCATCAAATTACATGTGACTAGTTTACCTTATATTTAATATATATGAATATCTGATCCCAAGTTGTGCTTCAATTAACTCAACTGACAAACTCATATAGTTTGGAGGGTGTTTAGTTAATTTTATATGCCTTTCGCATAAGACTAATTATACGAAATGTAAGATCTTATATTATAAGTGGCTCAAACTGTACAATAATTAAAAATAAATAAAATGGAACAAGATGCAAGATTCTAAGAGATATTTACAACATAATATATATGGTCATGTTTTTTATATATCGATCATTCTTATTTCAATTGCAAAACCATCAGTACTGTTATATTTCCCTCTGAATGACCTAATTACCAGAATTTTCAGAACTAAAAAATGTACTATAATATAAATTTCTGAGTAAAAATTGCCGCCAATCACCCCCATCCACCATCAGTTCCTGCAAACTCAAGCTACAATAAATAATAATCACCAAATTCTCTCAAGGTTAGCTTACTAAATAAGTTGTTCAACCAATTACGACTTGTCAAAAGTAGTTAAAATGTTGGACTTTAAACATAATTTTTATTTTCCTTAATCTCGTTTCTCTCTTTTTCTTATTCCTTTCTTTTTAGGGGACTTCGTACTCCCTCCTTTTTTTTTTTTTAATTAAGTGTCATATTTTAACATTTTCCATATTCTCCAATAAATTTCTCATTTCAAAATTTGGGAGTATAATTATGGCATTCTTCCTATTTTATTCTTATTTAATACTCCCTCTGTCCCCCTCCAAATGTCTCATTTTCTATTTTGGATTGTCCCACTCCAAATGTCTCATTTCCTTTTTGGAAATACACTCTTTCTCTATACTTAATATTTAAACAATTTTCACCAACCAATTTTATCTATTTTATACCCACTTTATCTATTTTACACACATTTCTTAATCTCCGTGCCTAAAAGAAAGGAGACATTTGGAGCGGAATGGATGGAGTATTTGTTAATTAATAGTACATATAGATTTATTATGATAATTAATAATTTATAAATATAATTTTTTATTTTATTAATATATGTAATTTGACTGCTGGGAACAGTTAATGAAAAAGGGAGGTAGTAGTAATAATATGTAAATATGTCGAACAATATTGGATCGCATGTGTGTGGGGATAAATAAGTTGGTGGCGGATATGATTAAATTTCAGACATTAATGAGTGCTAGTAGTGCTTGGTTGTGGGCATAGTTAATTTTCTATCTCTCTCTATCTCTCTTCACTAAAAATGAGACACTTTAGGTTCGATGCAAATTTTAATAAAATAATTGATAGATATGTTTTTAGTAAAAAAAAGAGTCGAATTATATTAAATAATAAGTGATTGAGGTTAAGTTCTAAGAATTGAATGTGAAGTCATGTCTTAGAAAGAAAAATGATATAATATTCCTCTAATAAGATAATTGTGTTACAATTTTGGTGAAATAAGATAGTATTTTTTTATTTTATTTTTTCAATATTTCACTTCTCTTCTTTGATACGCAAATAGAAAATGAAAAAGTGGGATATATCTTGGCTTCAAGGAAGGAATTTCATCCTTTCTCTTTTCCTTTTATCCCCATAATAAAAGTACTTTTAGGGGTAAATAAATTATTTTTTAGTTGGAACGAGGCCTACAAAATCGTGGAGTTAGGAATTCCTTTTACTTCTTGGTGTTCCAAAGATTTCAAACTTGTATTGTTGTGTTGATTGGCATTCCTGATGCCTTGATTCCTTTTCTTTCAATAAAAGTTATATTTTACTGATAAAAAAAAAAAAGATGAAATAAGTAAATGATAGTTATATATATAATTATATGACGAAATTGCTTAGAACAAATGCGGAGTCTATAAATTTGTTCTTACTTTTTTTTAAGAGACGAAGTTCATAAATTTGTTTATGACTTTGTATGAGTAAGTATTGTTCACGTATAATAAACTAGAGGTCCCTTCGTTTAGTGATTTTTCGTCTACAAATCCAGTTAATTTACATGCTACTATATAACTAACACTAAGGGTATATTAGTTCGAGACTTTAATAAATTTCTGCAGACTTTTAAAATCTGGATGTATTCGTTCAAGACTTTTAAAAGTCTATGAAAATTTGGGTGTATTCGTTCAAAACTTTTAAAGTCTATCAAAATCTGGGTGTATTCGTTCAAGACTTTTAAAAATCTATGAAAATCTAGAGGTATTTAAAAATCTGCAGACTATAAAGTTGGAATGACTTTCATTGATTTCGTTGAAAAAGTGCACGTGAACGAATCCGATCTCAGACCACGAGAATTCAAATCTTGAGAGTTTTCAGTGCTCGCTGGGTGCCAGCGGACGCGGCTGAAGAAGCCAAAGCCGGCTGGCACCTAGCGGCCGCTGATGGAGGAGCTACAACGATGGCTGGGCACCCAGCGGCCGCTGGGCGCTGTGTCCAGCGCTCGCTTGCGCCAACAGATGCTGAGATTTTGGGTTTAAAATCCGTAAAAATTCTGTCAAATTCATGATAAAATCTATTCAAAATCTGTGTAGACTCCTAGTAGAATTTCAAAATACACAAAAAAATCTGTGTGAAATCCATAGACTTTTAAAATCCTTGAATTTTAAAATTTTACAAAATTCCTGAACGAATACACCCCAGATATTGAAAAAAAGAGTTTCAATTAGCACTTATTATATTTTTTCTTGGGTGATATAGTATTTCATAAATTTATAAAATTGCGCGCATTTTCTCTACTAACACAATTTGCCACTGTACAATCATTCAATCAACATCGCGTTAGACATTTCATCATTATAATTTATATGTTTTATGTACAATATATTTATTCATGACAAAAGAGAAATTAGTCGTCATTTCTAAATATGGACGATAAGGCCATTTTCATTTTTATAACAACACGATCACTATGATACATATCAAATTTTACTATAACTAATTTACTATCACCCATGTTACATGGTAAATATTGCACTATAAATATTACTCCCTCCATCCCACTTCAATAGGCTCATTTCTTTTGGACATGAAGATTAAGAAAACTTACTTTTTAGTAAAAAAGTGGTGTGGTCCACACCAATTAAGTACACATTTTTTACTCAAAATGAAAAATGAGCATATTAGAGTGGGACATCCCAAAAAGAAAAACGAGAGTGGGACGAAGGGAGTAAACAACACGGTAAAAATGTCCCGTAATGGCACAAACAATTTTCTTTCTCTAGATAGACAAAATTGCAAATCGTGGATTATATTTTTATGGTTTAACTGTAGTTTATGGCCCGAACTTTGAAGCTATTTGTAAAAATAATTTGAATTTTAAAAAATACAAAAAAAATAACCTAAATATTGGAGTCATTTATAAAAATAGCATGAACTTCGAAGTCTTTGTAAAAATAGCCCGAATTTCGAAGACATTTGTAAAAATGGCCCGAACTTTGGAATCATTTGTAAAATGGCATGAACATTAAAAATGTACAAAAATAGTTTTAATTTCAAATTATTTTTAAAAATTGACCAAAATTTAAAAAATCCAAAATGGCTCGACTTTCATAAATACAAAAAATGGCTTGAATGACGATGATGTTGGAGGTACGAAGTTTATATGAAAAATATGTAACATATGAGTTCACTTTGTGCATTCCCAAAATGCACACATGAGTATAAGAATTATCTTTTCCATGAACTCCAACCTAGCATAAATAATTTTATTTTATCTCACATTTTTTTATCATGCTCGTGATAATCAAATGAATAATTTGTGAAATATTTCGTGTCTTCAACACAAATTTTCCTTCTTTATCTGTGTGTAATTAGGATTTTATGAGCTCGATTATGATCAATAATATTTTACAAGAGAAAAATTATTTGTGCAAGATTATAATTCGTATGAGATCGATAATTTTTCTATTTTGTTATGAATATTCCAAGTGAATTTATAATTTTCACATCAACTCCGGACTGTTCATATTGTCATAATTCAAGTACGACAGTGTAAGCTCATGCCATTTTTATAATTTTTATAAAAATTGAGGCCATTTTTTGTATTTAATAAAGTTCGTGCAATTTTTTATAAAGATTTCGTAGTTCATGTCATTCTTTTGCATTTTTTAAAGTTCAAGCTATTTTTACAAATGATTCAAAAGTTCAGGCTATTTATACAAATGACTTCAAAGTTCATGTCATTTTTCCATATCTTTTAAAGTTCATGTCATTTTTACAAATGAGACTTCAAAGTTCAAGCTATTTTCTGTATATTTTAAAGTTCGGACCATTTTTACAAGTAACTCCAGAATTCGGGCCACATATTACCGTTAACCCTAGTTTTGTTTGTTTAAATATTTAATCTAGTTTGTACTAAATTAATTGTTATTTAATTAATTCATTAATATAAAATACCATGAAATGGCATGATATATATCTTATATTTATTTATTTTCTAAAAGATATCCGTACATAAGGAAAAAAGTCGCACGCACCTTGAATACAAATTATCTTTCACGCGTTACAACAAATTTATACAATTGAAGAAGGTGCATTTAATATATTATAATGTCCACAACTCATAATATATATGTTATATATTAATATTAAAAAATATATCCTCGTTCCTCAATCTATCGCTATCTTCAACAAAAAACTGCCCCCCTATTTCTAACGAGGTCAAACACTTCATTAATTCCATCAAACTGTCATACGTTTTTAGGGGTAGATGTGTACACATCTCTCTTTTGCCGATTACTTCAATAAATCTCCATAATTTCTCGTTTGGTGGTTATTTAATTACTGCTACAACCATATCTAGCAAGTTGCAATAGTATTGTGGTGATAGATGTTTTGACATTTATGTTGTTGATGTTTGTGGTTTTGTATACGTATCAAATTCAACTTTGAGTTATCAATCAAACATAATATATCTAGCTAAAATATTATCATGTATAGGTGCATGGGGTAGGGTGTGGTTGTAGTGAGAATTGCAATTTTCGTAAGAACGTGATAATCATTAAAATTATTGTAACTATTGTAAAAATTAATGCATTTGCTGCTAAATTTACTGAACTCGAAAAAAATAAAAATTTCCCTCTCTTCAGGATTGAAACTCAAGTGCTGAACTCATCCATCAAAATGACACATCCACAATAAATCTTAATGATCGAATGGTTGAAAATGGTTTTCCGATCTTATTTTATTTAGTGGTTCTTATTTGAACCTCTCCCTATGTGCGTATATGTATTTTTTCGAGTAGGATCGACATATAACCTTCTTTACGTGAGTGAAAAATTGACATACCGTGCATTTGATTTTATGTCATAATTAGTGTATACCTCCTGCGCGGTGTGTGGTGCTTGTGATTTTACTTATACACGTGAAATGGCCATGAACACTTTATAATTATCAATTGCAAAATTAATATTCTCTTCGTCCCATTTTGACCTAGTCTGTATGTTTTTTGTTGTTATCCTATTTTACTTGACTTGTTTCTTTTTAAAGACATTTGGTTTGAGTGATAAGACATAGTTGATCATATAATTTAACTTTTCAAGTCTTTGATTTGCATAATTGTGCCCGTGATGAATAACTTGGTCCGCACTTTAATCATGCAATTGAGTGATTATTTATCACTAAAGTTGAGTGGATTATTTAATCTCTCAAATCTTATCCGTTACATCCATCACATCCATCAAACCAAACACTCCCTTAAGATATCACTTTACATTACACTAAATATGAGTTCACACATATTTACACTACAATCTTATCATTCTAAATTATCGTGTTAAAAAGAAATTGGTCAAGTAAAGTTAGGCGGGGAGGACAATGTATATGAGATAATAAGACATTTATAAGTATTTTATTAAAGTGTAATATGACTCTTACAAATATTTTATTAGAATATGCGAGTGATCTGTATTGTGCAAACGAATGCACCATATAATTAATTTGTATAAAATTAAATTAATAGAAAAACACCAAAATTTATAATTATGAGCGTTGGAACGTGGAGTAGTTTACCCTGCAAACTCATTTGTCCTTATTAATAATGGTAACTAATCTCGATCTTCCTATATTGACGATATCATGATTACCATAATTATGAATACTATAATCCAAATAGGCTAGATATGAAAATCAATATTAAAAGAAGTTTAGAACTATTGTTAATTGACCAATTTGAACATTTTCTTCGTGCGATACTTGTACTTTAAAAAATTGGATCAACAGATACAAAGCAATAGCAATCAGTGATGATGATTTTTTTTTTTTTGTTTGGACAAGAGTGATGATGAATTTGTTTAAAAGAGAATGTATACTAAACGTAACAAAATATTTAATTAATGAGTAGTGCTATTTGGATAAATTTTGTCCGGTAAAAAAAAAAAGGTTAAATGCTTTTAAAAAAACTAATTTTTAAAAAAAATTGGTTGAAATCTAAAAAAGATTTGTTAGTTTTTTTTGTTTTTTTCGCATTGTAGTTTTTTTGTAATTTTTTAACCTTTTTTATTTTTTTAGTATTTTTTTTGTAGTTTTTATACTTCAAAAATAATAAAAATTAAAAAAATTATTAAAAAAATACAATGTGAAAAAAATAATAAAACTAAATAATTTTTTTGAACCAAATTTTTAAATAAATTTATTTTTAAAAGTACTTAATCATATTTTATTTGGATATATTTTGTCCAAATAGCATCTATAGTATATTAAAAAGGGAGTTTTCAATTTCAAATTGATTTGGATGACAATTTTGTAAATAAATTCAATTAAAAAGGGTGAAAAGCATTTAAAAATCTGCCTACAATATTTGAAACATACACTAATTGCCATCCCATTAGGTCACGATTTTTCATATATCCTATTTTCTAATTATCTTCGCATAATATTACTACTATTTTATTACTATGTTTTAGTTTTAGTTCTTTTTAAAAATTATCAACTTTAATTTATAAATAAATATAAAACCAATAAGTTATAAAAAAATTAAGGGATAATTGCGTGAAAATACACAAACTTTGCCAAAAATCCATATTTGACGCGAAGTTAGGATTTTACATTTTAATACACCAACTTTCGTTGTTGTCCAAATTTGACACGACTTAATTCTTAAAAATTCAAAAAGCAACCCCTTTTTGTAAATAATTATACAAAGACCCACTTATGTTATAATTTAGGACATTTAAACCAAAACAAAATATTTCCTTATGATGTTTTCTTTTAATCTTTGATCCGCGCCTAAAATGGTTTAAAAGAAAACACCATAAGGAAATATCTTGTTTTGGTTTAAATGTCCCAAATTATAACATAAGTGGGTCTTTGTATAATTATTTACAAAAAGGGGTTGTTTTTTGAATTTTTAAGAATTAAGTCGTGTCAAATTTGGACAACAACGAAAGTTGATGTATTAAAATGTAAAATCCTAACTTCACGTCAAATATGAATTTTTGGCAAAGTTTGTGTATTTAGGTGCAATTTTCCCAAAAATTAATGATAATTGTTAGAGTAGGATACTTTATTGTTTGGTTGTCATTTATATAGTTTTGGTCGTTGCTACCAACCGAGAAACCAGAGGTGATACCGCGATGCAGACGAATTTTACTTAGAGATTCTCTTGCAGATAAGATCATATCTTGAGGATCTTTGTTTCCTATTTTGAGTGATTTTCGAAGAGATCTTTATGTATCTATTGGATTGACTTGCAAGCTATCAAGTATGAGTCCTTATTCAAGAAGAAAACTTAGGGTTTCTTCTCTATATAAGGCTGATTTCCTCCAACAGCTATGGTTGGCATTTTTGAGCATTTATTCGAGCATCTGGCGAACGCAACAAGTTTCTGTTAGTTAGAACATCTTTCTTGGAGTTTATGTTCTGCTTCTTATTACTTTGCATTTAATCTTGTTGATAGCAAAGTATTTGTTAGTTTATCTCCATTGTGAGTTGAATTTCAAATTGTAAGGGAGTAAGTGTGTTCGTCGGGGTTCACACTTAGAAGGTTAGTGTTATCTAGCTTTCGACTTTTCTCTAGTGTTGAGGTTTTGGGAAATTATAGAGACATAGAAAGATTGAGTCTTGTGTAAGTCCTGCTGTCATTTAATCTCTCATAGTAAATCGTTTTCCCTTGGGCGAGGCCCCCCAGACGTAGGTTGTTTAACCAAACTGGGTTACCAATTTCGTGTGTCCGCGTTTATTTCTATATCTACTATCTGCTGTGTTTCAGTATCACGCTTGGTACCATCTTGGGTAGCTGCGAGTTTTATATGTGTATTTGGATATGTAGAGGTCTTTTAATAATGACAATATCTTTAATTTGATATAAAAATTATAAAAAAAAATTAAAACCAATAAGTTATTATAGTTTAAAGTCAGTTTTTTTTCTCTCTATCCTCTCCTCTATCTCTCATTTCTCATTTTTTTTAAAGTCACCGTCCTTGACTTCTTTCTTGCATACACAGACATTCTTAGATCGGTGTAGCTACACCATGCTGTTGTCATTGGTCAGCTCTCATGCAATACGCATGAGCTGTTCTTTTTTCGCTTTTTTGTATGAGCTATATATAGCTCCTTCTTTGAATGTAGAAGCAACTTTTCACTATGAAATAAAATCTGGTTTTCTTCTCCTTCTTTCGATTATGGTATCCAGAGCAAAATATTAAGTCTTCTGCTGTTTCCTTCCTATTTTTCGCTCTTCTTCTTCAATGGCTCCTGCCACACCTTCAAACACCAAAAATCCCCATCACATACCTCCATATGAGGATCCCTCTAGTCCTTATTTTCTTCCCGCAAGTGATAATCCTGGCATTCAAATTGTTACACGGCAGTTGACCGGATCCAATTACACTAATTGGCATCGGTCGATGACCACTGCGCTTATTGCAAAGAATAAGCTTGCTTTCATCGATGGATCTCTTCCTCGTCCTCACTATAGTATGGTTGTCTCGTGGATCAGAAACTCTGTTACACCAGATATTAGCTCCAACGTTATGTACATAGATGATGTTGCTCATATTTGGAATGATCTGAAGGATCGGTTTTCTCAAGGAAATTTGGCTAGGATCTGTCAGCTCAAGCAACAGTTGTTCACTCTACAGCAGGGAGCTGACGATATCAGCACCTATTTCACCAAACTTCGTGTTCTATGGGATGAATATAGAGATTACCAGCCGGCTCGGTGGTGTACTTGTGATAATTGTAGGTGTCATAGTTCAAGGAGATGGAATGAGTATCAAATGCAGGAGTGTTCCATGCAATTTCTCCTCGGGCTGAATTGTAGTTTTTCTCAAATCAGATCGCAGATTATTTTGACGTCTCCTTTTCCACCTCTTTCTAAGATTTTCTCTGTTGTGTTACAAGAGGAGCGACAGAGATCTATTGATTATGTGCCTCTTTTGCCTCAGATGGCTAGTGACTCAGTTGGATCTATGATAAACTCTACCATTTTTGCTCGAGGAAGAGGCAATAAAGGTAAATTTCTATGTACTCACTGTGGAAAAACCAGTCATACAGTTGATAAATGTTTTGAAAGCATTGGCTATCCACCGGGTTATGGAAGAGGTCAACCTAGATATCACAATTACTCATCTGAAGGAAATAGATCTGTAAACCAATTGAGTTCTTCTACTGAAACATTGGTTACTCCCCAAGGTCCTCCTGGCTTGTCCTCTGCAGATATGGCTAGGATGATTACTTATTTGCAAACTCAGATGCAAATTGGTGAATTATAATTGAACGTACATAGATTTAATTGGTACATTATTGCTAAGTTACAAATTATACCTAGTGTTGTTTGGAAAAGCGATAGAGAAAAGTAAAGTTGAGAGCACGGGAATCTGATTGCAATAGTATTGCAAGTGAAGTAAGCGCGCGTTTACAAGGTACATGTTCAAGGCTATTTATAGATTACACGTTAAGGGTCAAATGGTAATTTCACTGTTGGAACATGCGCCTTGCGTGGTCGGGGGCATCATGGTAATTTTGCCCTCAAGCGGGAGATTTTCCCGCTCTTTCGGTGATTTCTCTGGCGAAGACCACTTCTCTGGCGAGAATGACTTCTCTGGTGAAGGTTGTTCCTCTGACAAGGCCCATCCCTCTGACTTCTCTGCGGAAGCCCGTTTCTCTGATGAAGCCCGCTCCTCTGGCTTATACCACTTCTCTGCTTTGCACATATTACTCCTCATCACAAATCAATTCTACTTCTGTGCCTACTTCACAGGTGTCTGCTCCTGTTAAATTTGATGGTGTTCAATTTGGTGGTGATTCTTCTGTTTCAGCTGCAAGTTCTCCTCCTTTTAGTGGTACTATATCTCTTCATCCTTTAGTTTGTTCTACTTTGTCTTCTCTACACACCATGTGTGCAACAACCCTAACATGCTAGTTAATCCCTTCATAGCTACTAATGTCCATGTCAATCTGCCTAATGGTAGCAATGCTGAAGTCAGCTGCATTGGTACTGTTGTTATTTCTCCTTCATTACATCTGGAGTCAGTTCTCTGTGTTTCTACATTTGCCTTCACTTACCTCTTCTACTAGTTGTTCTGTGATTTTTACTCCTAATACCTTAGTGATTCAGGGAGCTTCACGGGGGATTGTGATTGGGAAGGGTAGCAGATTGGGCAATCTATATGTGATGGAAGCACCTTCAGTTCAACCTTTCCAGTCTTCGCTATCTCATTCTTCTCATGCTGTATCAGCTGATCTATGGCATCATAGATTAGGTCACTTATCATTTGCTAAACTTCAGCTTTTGTCTAGGACTTTATCCCTCTCTTCTTGTAAATAGACTGTGTGTGAAGTCTGTCCCCTAGCTAAGCAAAAATGTTTGTCTTTCCCTGTATCTACTCATATTTCAAAAGAGATTTTTGATCTTGTTCATTGTGACATTTGGGGACCATATAAGACTCCCACTCATCAAGGATATTCTTACTTTCTCACTATAGTGGATGATTGTTCTCGATTTGTTTGGACATTTCTCATGAAATTTAAGTCAGATGTAAAAACAATCCTTACTCAATTCTTCAATACAGTTGCCACTCAATTTGGGAAACATATTAAAATCCTTAGGTGTGATAATGGACCTGAATTTGGGTTGGAAGAGCTATATGCTGAACATGGAACTATAGTACATCATTCATGTGTCTCCACTCCACAACAGAATGCTAGAGTAGAAAGGAAATATCAACATCTTTTAAATGTTGCTAGAAGTCTTCTTTTCCAGTCACATTTACCTGTGTCTTTCTGGGGAGAGTGTATACATACTGCCTCTTATCTTATAAACCGTATTCCATCCTCTGTGTTGCCACATAAAACCACTCCTTTTGAGTTACTCTTTGGTAAGTCTCTCTCTTATGCTCGTCTCAAAGTGTTTGGGTGTTTATGCTTTGCCTCTACATTGGATAGAAGTAGATGCAAGTTTTCTCCTCGGGCTGTCAAATGTTTGTTTTTGGGTTATCCACCTGGATACAAGGGATATAGAGTACTCAATCTAGATACACATTAAATCTTTCTCAGTAGAGATGTTATCTTTCATGAACACATATTTCCCTACTCTCATCAGTCACCATCTTCCTTCCCAGAACCTATCTTCACCTTTCCTGTTGACTCTGATTCTCCCACTGATCTGACATCCACACCTCATCTTTCCTCAAAATCAGAAGCACCATTACCAGACACTCCTTCATCTTCATCACCAGACATTCCTCTTACTTTTCTTCCAGAGTCTGTCTCTGATAATACTACTTCTTCTCCATCTCAAAATCCTGTTGTTCCTACCACCAAATCAGGTAGAATCATCAAAAAGCCTTCTCATCTCACTGATTATGTTTGTAATTATGTCTTCTCTACTCCTTATCCTATCCACCAGTACATATCTTACTATAGGCTATCTTCTGCCTATTTCAGACTCATATGTTCCCTATCCTCTATTCCTGAGCCTTCCTCTTATCATGAAGCTGCTAAGTATTCTGAATGGAGAAGGGCTATGCAAGCTGAACTTGAAGCTCTCATCAAGATTAACACCTGGTTCATAACCTTGCTACCTCCTGACAAGATAGCTATTGGGTGCAAATGGGTTTTTCGAACTAAGTTTTTTGCAGATGGCACTCTTAATAGGTATAAGGCTCGGGTTGTGGCCAAGGTATACACCCAGCAAGCCGGTGTTGATTTTTTGGATACTTTTTCACCAGTTGCTAAGTTAGTTACTGTTAAGATCATGCTTTCTTTGGTTGCTGTGTCTGGTTGGGATCTTTGTCATCTGGACATTAATAATGTCTTTTTGTATGGCGATCTTGAGGAAGATATTTACATGGAACTGCCACCAGGCTTACTTGATGCATGGGAGAAACCATATCCTCCTGGTTCTGTGTGCAAGCTCACTAAATCTTTATATGGGCTCAAGCAAGCCTCTCGGCAGTGGTATCTGAAGTTCTCTGCTGCTTTGAGTGCTTTTGGTATGAAACAGTCGGATTGTGATCATTCTTTCTTCTACAAGAAGGATGGTGACAAGTTTTTATGTGGATGACATTCTGCTTGCTAGCAATGATACATCTCTAGTCACTACTTTTAAAGAATTTCTTGGCAAGACTTTCAAGTATAAAGACTTGGGAAAGCCTACTTATTTCCTGAGAATAGAGATTGCTCGCAGCACGAAGGGTATCTTTCTGTGTCAGAGAAAGTATATATGTTCTTGACTTACTCAAGGACACTGGCTTGATGAATAGCAAGCCAGCTACTACTCCCATGGAATCAGGGAAACATTTGAGTACCGAAGAAGGTGTTTTGCTTCCAGATTCTACTAGCTATCGCAGACTCATTGAGAGGTTGCTTTATCTCAGTTTAACACGGCCAGACATCACTTTTGCTGTACACAATCTCAGCCAGTTTGTTGCTAAACCATGCGAGGGGCACATGGCAACAACAGAACGTGTTCTTAAGTACTTAAAAGGCACTGCAGGCCACGGTTTGTTCTTAGCACAGTCCTCTACCTTAAACCTTTCTGCTTTTTGTGATGCGGATTGGGCTTCATGTCCAACCACTCAAAAATCGGTTACTGGTTTTGCTGTTTTCTTGGATTCTTCACTAGTTTCTTGGAAGTCAAAGAAGCAGAACACGATCTCCAGATCTTCAGCTGAAGCTGAGTACAGGGCTTTGGCACAAGTGAGTTGTGAAGTTAATTGGATTCGGAACTTGCTGCTTGAATTTGGAGTTGCACAAAAGGCAGCCACTCCCTTATATTGTGACAATCAAGCAGCAGTATACATATGCTGCAATCCAGTCTTCCACGAGCGCACGAAGCACATTGAAATAGACTGTCATACTGTAAGAGATAAGTATTTGAACAAGGTTGTGCATCCAATTCATGTTAAGAACACGCTGCAACTTGCGGACGTCTTAACAAAAGCCTTGCCTACACCAGCGTTACGGGGCATCATGGCCAAGATGGGGTTTCATAGTATCTATCTCCCATCTTGAGGGGGCCTATTGGAGTTGAAAACAGCGTGCATACACATACATTCTTAGATCGGTGTAGCTACACCATGCTGTTGTCATTGGTCAGCTCTCATGCAATACGCATGAGCTGTTATCTCTTTTCTTTTTCCGCTTTTTTTGTATGAGCTATATAGCTCCTTCTTTGAATTGTAGAAGCAACTTTTCACTATTAAATAAAATCTGGTTTTCCTCTCCTTCTTTCTATTATCTTTTATTCATATTTTCATATTTATTCTATTTTTACTTTTTATATTTTACTATATATTATTTTTATATTTTACTATTTATATATTCTTTATAAATTACTACTATTTATATTTTTTATTACAACAGCTTGATGCAATTACAAAGATGGAATTTATATTTGTTCATGTTTGTATTTACTTATATATAAATTATGTTTAATATTTATATTTATTTATTAAAATTATCATTTAATTTTAATGATGGTGTTGTATCGCACGATTGAGCGCATGCTTCTTAGTGTTGATTAAATAACTGAAATGAATAAATAAACTTGTGTGTGAGTGAGTGTTGCATACTTGCATGGTATTCAGTTATAACAGCATCTCATTGGTAACTCCAAAAAACTAGAAAAATTGTACTATTTCTCATAGTAGTTTTTTGTTTTTATTTAATGATTCGTTTTCACGAGCCTACTGCAGAAATTTATTTGCTATTTGGCCCTTCTTACATAGGAGTATAATATATATATGTATATCTAATTTTTTTTTAATAATTTTTTTTTATGACGGTGACATATTGGAAATGTTCTGACTTCTGAGAATGTCTGAATATATTTTGGATGCTCTAAAATTAATAAAAAAATCACAGCAAGGGGAATAAGAAAACGACTTAAAATAAAAATTAATAAAGACACGATACGAAAACGAAATTCTTTAGCAAAAAGTAATTAAGAAAACTCTAAAAAATTATCGCTGACCTTTATTTCTTTTTCTTTAACTGTCTTTTTTTTCAGGGGATCTTTTTTCTTAATTGTCAAACAAATAATTATTACTAATTCACTAGAAATTTTCAAATAATAAATTGACAAAATTCCATTAATTGACGAAAATATTTCATTTATCTATATAAATAAAATAACAGCTAAACAATTTAAATCAAGCAACGTTATGATGAGGGAGGGCCGACGACTTAATTATTAATTATGTAGCTATAATCTTTTTTCTAATGGAGCCAAACAAAATTGAATTCAAATCCTTAATTAAAAACATGGCATAGTAACAACAATCATTGCCTTCTTCTTCTTTTTTTATTGTGTTCACTAATGGAAACAAAGTATAATTACTGTAAATTTCCAATATAACCCTGCAATATTTTTCTTAGCCAACCTTCCAAATCCCAAGTTCTGATTTATAAGGTTTTATTATAAATGCTGCACCAATAGCTATATATTAACAAAGTAGTATATATGCTTGTAAATGTTATACCAAATCTCGTTTTATATGTTCGTGTAAGAGTAGTGTCACCTATATATAAATTAGACAATTTTACTGTTAGGTTAATAAAATATAATTTCAATTTTAGATATTTCTCAATGTAATTACTATACTAATGCATGAGCTAGCCATGCCATTAAAGGATAGACTTATCAAACACACTCTAAAAATCTAAAAACTAACAAATAATGTGTGATTTTGAGCCAATGAGTCTCATGTGAATAATATAACCAATGAAATAATAAATAAGTGCATGAAAAAAAAGGGTTGAGAGGAAAGCTTTGAGAGGGAATAGTTTAGCGGGCGTTTGACCACCCCGCCTTCGCCGATCTGCCACCAGTCCGGCGTTGCTCGCCACCAGCCCGGCTTTGCTCGCAACCGGCTACCGATCTGCACGCAGTCGGCCACCGATCTGCACGCCATCTCATAGCCTGAGACTACAGTCGTCGAGCCGCCGCACCTCTGAGCCTCGCCGCCCCGACACCTGACTCTTTCCGCTGCCTCCGAGCAGCAGCAGCAGAGAGGCGATCGGCACACACCCAGCCACCGCAGAGAGACGATCTGCACGCAGCCTGCAAGTAGAGAGAGATCTGATCGTGATTTGAAGATAGTTGACCGCGATCTCTCTCTCTCGCCCAATCTGTCTCCTCGCGAGTTCCTCCGCCATCCACCAGATCGGTTTTCTCCCAGCGGAGCTCCGCCGCCATCCACCATATCGGCTTCCAGCAGATCTGCAGTCGTGCAGATTTGAGGCAGCAGCAGACCGGCGCCTCTCCTCCGCCACCCAGCAGATCAATCGGCGCCGCTCCTCCTCCACCCAGCAGACCGGCTCCCATTGAACAAATTTTGAGGCAGCAGACCGGCGCCTCTCCTCCGCCACCCAGCAGATCGATCGGCGTCGCTCCTCCTCCACCAAGCAGACCGGCTCCCAGCAGACCTCCGACGCTTAGGAGACAGAGTCGTAGCTGCAGTCGCAGCCACCGGAGCCGCCGACGCAGAGTGCAATTCTACCAGCAGACATCCCACCTCTGCGCAAGATCGGTCAACGCCGGTAGTCACGACGCTATGCTCTGAATCTCGCCAACCAGCCACCTAACTCAACGCCTGCAGTCTCTCTAGGCCGATTCCTCCCGCTCTGGCCAGCGTCATCTGCTGTCACTGTACCCAAGTTCCGACGCCAATGTAAGCTTTCTAGTAATGGTTGAAAGCTCTGTCGTTGTGCCGTCCTTCATCCTTATCGTAGTCTCTTCTCTACTATGAAAATGGCGTATGGTTTGGAGTTTGGGATTTGGGATTTCACAACACTTCGAATAGAGGCAGTTTACGGATTCATCTTCTTCAAACTATTTTCCTTGGATATGAATGCTTACTGGAATGGATATTTGCAATAATGGATTACCTTGAATGTTTTTGAACTGACCAGTGGCTGTTGAGTTGAATTTATTGTGGAGTTACTTGAAGTTGCTTGGTTGAGAGTTTTTTCCTATTTCATTGTCCGGAGAGAATGAGTCGCGAGGAGGTTTGGAGGGTGGTAAGGAGAAGGGGGCACGAGAGGACCAGAGCAAAAGGCAATGAGGTGTATCAACGGAGCAATAACTTTCATAGACAGCCGAAGACTTGGAGGACTGGAGCTGGTCGATCCACTGGAGAGGTTAAACCTCCTCCGAGATCACAGAGAGTCACCTTCTTCTTCAACAACATCCCCGAACATTGCAGCTTTGATTTCTTAAGAAGGAAGTTTGGTGCCGTCCGCGTTCCGACTGACATTTTCTGTCCCAATAAGAGAGATAAAAAAGGGAAGCCTTTCGGCTTTGTCCGATTCGAAGGTGTCGAGGATACGGAAGGTTTGCTTGAACAGTTGAATCAACTTTGGATTGGAAGCTACAAAATTAGAGTTTTTAAACCAAGGTTTGAGAGGGTGGTGAGGGATGCAAAAAAAAAAGGGGTTCGACGCCAAAAGAGATATTGGAAAGAAACCGGACTACTTCCATTCTTTGGATTCTGCAAAGAAGAAGCCAGGAGTTTCCTTTAAAGAAGTTCTCACTGGAGTCTCTGAAGGAGAACCCAGCACAAGAGAAAAGCTACAATTCAAAACTTCGGAGGAGGATTCAAAGTGGCTTGAAGGAACATTCACAGGTTTCATCAAAGATGATTTCTTCTGGGATGAAATCAAAGAAGAAATCAACAGCGAATGTGCCGGGAAACTGAAAGTTTCGACGATGGGGGGAAGTTTGGTGCTCATCCGAAGTATTTGCGAACTGACAACACAAGAAGTTCTCACGGAGTTAGATGAATGGAGTGACTTCTGGTTTCTTTGGAAGAGGAAATGGAACTTCGTGGATGTTCACCAGCAGCGATCTATTTGGAAGAAATGGATTGGGATCCCGCTTCATGCATGGAACTCTCGTTTCTTTGATTCGGTGACGGCAAAATTTGGGCGGGTTTTGAAAATTCACGAACTCACGAAAGAAAGAGAGAAATTGGACGAAGCTTTGATCCAAATCTCTACAGGTCTCAAATCCATTGAGCAAGTAGTGGAGTGCTGCATTGATGGAGCTAGTTTCACACTTCGCATTGAAGAAATTCAGGATAACCCACTCTCGTCCTTATTCGGAGTACCGGATTTAGACGAGTCGGAATCGGAATCGGATCCAGGATGGTCGGATGGAGTGGAATCCATGGATCAGGCTATCGCTACCATTGGAATGATGGATGGCATCGGTGTGGAAGATGGAGACGTTTCGGTTCTCCAAGAATTGAACTCTTCGATTCCTTCGCAAGACGTCTCAGTTCTCCAAGAATTGAACTCTCCGATTCCTTCGCAACAAACCGTTGCAGATACGTCAGTCGAGGTTACCAATCATGAGGAGACAACGTTGGGAGGCTCGAGACTGCTTTTGAATGCGATTGCTGCCGCAGTTTTAAGCCGGTCTTCTTGCAGGGCCGAGCAGGCCACTCTTTGCGAGGTACCTAATTCCTTGCCCACGGTTCCTGCTGTGAGAGAAAAGAGGGAAAATGAACCCATTCTTCTACAAGGGGGTATTGATGATCTGAAAGATAACAGTGAGAGTCTCGACGTGAATGTTTTTGTAGAAGAAAACAACCATTCTGAGGGAGTGTCTAGGACCGAAAAGGATGATTCTTCGGGCTCCCAAGCAGAGGAAGTTAGGCTGCCTTCCAACAACAAAAGGTCTGATCACCGATGCACAAAAGGAAAAAAAGGTAAAAGGAAAAAGAAGAATAGAGCGAGGGAGAAGGAGAATTGGGGGCGTTTCATCTCTGAAATAGAACCACTAAATGGGAGAGAGGAGGAGGCCGCAGAGGATGAAGACATTGGGGAGAGACAAAAAGGGTTGCTTTTGACAGAGGAGGGGGTAATTTCAGGTCAGAAAATCTGGGACTTTGGGAAGAAGTTAGGTCTTTCAAGTCAGACTGAAGAAGAGGTGATTGTCCGCCAAATCGAGATGCAAGGTAACTTCCTTTCCTTCAATAATGCTGGGAGTCAGATGAATTGTCCATGAATTTACTGTCATACAACATTAGGGGCTTGGGGAGTATTGCGAAACAGCGAGATGTTATGGAACTTGTAAGAGGGCATAAGATTGATATTTGTTGTTTACAAGAGACAAAAATGGAGACTTTTAGTGATATTTTTTGTAATTCTTGGTGGGGGTTTAATAACACAGATAAGGCAATCAGGAACTCTGAGGGGAGAGCTGGGGGAATTGCGTGTTTATGGAATAGGGAGGTGTTCGAAGCATCTAGTTCTTGGGATTTACCGGGGGCCGTGGTTGTTAACGGTAGGTACAAGGAGGACGGTCTCTTGTGTTGCATTATCAATGTTTATGCGCCAACTGAATCAAAGGAAAAGAGGATTCTCTGGGATGCAATTGGTTCTATTGTTGAACAGAATGCGGATCGAAGTGTGTGTATTTTGGGAGATTTTAACGCAGTCAGGAGAAGAGAAGAGAGGGTGGGCAGCGGGGAGACGTTTCGAGCGTCGGATGCGAGGTTTTTCGAGGATTTTATTAGGGGGAACGATCTGAAGGAAATTCATACACAAGGTCGAAAGTACACTTGGTACAAGTCCAATGGCAAATGTAAGAGCAAGATCGATCGTTTCCTTGTTAACGAACCTTGGATGCTTACTTGGGAAGGAAGTTCTGCACGCGGTCTTCAGCGTTCGATCTCGGATCACTGCCCAATTGTTCTCACTACTAGAACGGAGGATTGGGGACCAAGACCTTTTAGGTTCCTAAATGCTTGGACGAATCACCCGGAGTTTGAAGATGTTGTAAAGAAAGTGTGGACGGGGACTGACTGTCAGGGATGGAGCTTTTTCGTGGTTAAGGAGAAATTGAAGAAACTTCGCGAGGCTTTAAAAGTTTGGAATCGTACTTCCTTTGGTGAGATTGATTCTAAAATTCACGAATTAAAGAAGGAGTTACAACAGAAAGATGAGCTTGACGAGCAGAGTTGTTTAGGCGAAGTGGATGTTATCAGGAGAAATGAGCTCCAAGCTCTCATTTCCCTTCAGATGAAGCATAAGCAGATGACTTTACAACAGAAGGCTAAACTGAAATGGCTTAAGGAGGGAGATGTGAATTCTGGCTTCTTCCATAAGGCGATTAAAGGGAGGCGGTTGAAGAATGACATAGGCGGACTGATCTTTGATAACTCATGGATCTCCAAACCGGAAGAGGTAAAAGCTAGGGTGAGAAATCATTTTGAAACCTTTTTCAAGCGGAAAGATAGACAGATGCCTGTTATTCCCATTGACTTTGTGAGAAGGAAAATCTCTGATGAGGAGAGAAATTGGCTGATTGGAGGTTTCGAACCCGAAGAAGTTAAAGAAGCGGTCTGGAGCTGCTCTGGCGATAAGAGTCCAGGACCTGATGGCTTTAACTTTTCATTCTGGAGATCGGCTTGGCATGTGGTTAAGGAGGATATCCTCCAGGTCTTGAAGGACTTCCACGCGAACGGTTAAATTCCTAAAGGAGGTAATGCTTCTTTCATCGTTTTAATACCGAAGAAAGAAGGGGCTGATTCGTTGAACGAATTTCGTCCAATCTCGCTCATTACCAGCTTGTATAAAATCATTGCAAAGATCTTGGCGGGGAGACTGACGAAGGTGATGGGGTCGATCATCTCTGATAATCAAAGCGCTTTCGTTAAAGGGCGGTTCATTCTCGATGGTGCGGTCATTTTGAATGAAGTTGTTGTTGAGTCAAAAAAGAAGCGACGAAGCCGGATATTCTTTAAGATTGACTTTGCCAAAGCTTTCGACTCAGTTCAATGGGATTTTTTGGATACTTTGCTGGATAGAATGAACTTCGATGGGATTTGGAGGAAATGGATTCAAGGGTGTCTACAGTCAGCCACGGCAAGTGTCCTTGTTAACGGGTCATCAACGGGAGATTTCAAAATGGAGAGAGGCTTGAGACAGGGTGATCCGATGTCTCCCTTCTTATTCCTCATTGTTGCAGAAGGGTTGAATGCGCTTGTTGAGAGAGCAGTGGAACGACAGTTATTGTTTCCTGTTAAGATTGGTAAGGATGAAGTGCCGATTACACATCTCCAGTACGCGGATGACACCATCTTTATTTTAGAGGCTGATGAGCGTAATGTGGAATCACTGAAAAGTCTGTTGCTTCTCTTTCATTTTGTCTCGGGTCTTGCTGTCAACTTCGCGAAGAGCAGCCTGATGACGGTGGGAGTGAATGTGTCAGTCGAGAGGACATGGGCTTCGTTTCTCCATTGCAAGATTGGTTACTTCCCGTGTCTTTACTTGGGAACCAAAATTGGAGGCCGAAGCAATGGTGTTAGCGAATGGAAGTTCTTGGTGGATAAAGTCTCAAACAAAATTGCAAGCTGGAGAAAAAGACCTCTTTCGTTGGCAGGGAGAATCACTCTTGTCAAAGCGGTGCTTCAATCTATTCCGGTATATCAACTGGCCTACGCTTTCATTCCCAAGACTGTGCTCAAGAACCTCAATTCCTTGTTCTCCAGATTTCTGTGGGGTGGAGACTCTCAGTCGAGAAGAATCACCTGGTTTAAATGGAGCTCCTTGTGTTCCAATAAGAAAACAGGAGGTCTTGGGTTTCGGGATGTGGAATTGTTTAATCATGTTCTGTTAATTAAATGGCTTTGGAGATTTTTGGTGGATGGGGGAGCTTTGTGGGCGAGAGTGATCAAATCGATTTATGGGGAACTTGTCTGGGGCGAAGAGGGGGATTGCTCGATGGTGGGAAGAAGTGGGCAGTTGGGGTGGTGGGCGAAAATTGTGGAGAAAGGGGGAGGAAGAGACGATAGATGGTTCATTGATCACCTTCAACACAGTCTCGGGGATGGGATGAATACAATGTTCTGGGAGGACGTGTGGGCTGTTAACAAACCTCTCAAGTTCTCTTTCCCGAGATTGTATAACTTGTGCTCGAATAAGAAAGCCCTTGTCGGAGAGAGTGGGTTTTGGGAAGGAGAAGAGTGGGTGTGGTCGGTGAATTGGAGGAGGGATTTGAGGGAAAGAGAGAATGGACAGGTGGGGGAACTTTTGAGACTTGTTGCTGCTTTTGTCCCTTCTACAGGTTTAACTGATGGATGGAGTTGGAGGGCAACTACGGACGGTAAATTCTCAACAAAGTCGGCTTATGATTTGGTGGCGGCTTCCAGAGAGGCGCAACAAACTCAACCGGCTGAGATGGCTATGGTTTGGGAGGCTCCAACATCGCACAAAGCCAAGGTGACAGCGTGGAGATGTCTTAGAAATCGTTTGGCTACCTGTGACAACTTAAGAAGACGACAAATTCAAATTAGCTGGGAAGAGAGAGGATGCAACGCCTGCGTCGCTGGAGAGGAGACGACGGAACATCTGTTTCTTCATTGCCCGAAAGCTGCGGCGGTGTGGGACCAAATCTTCCAATGGTTACACATCAAAACGGCAAATCCTAGAGGTACTCTCCATCATTACACTTCCTTCATCTCTGCTGCCAAAAAGAAGAAAGGAAGAAGATTGCTAAATGCGTTATGGGTGGGAACGGTTTGGACACTATGGGAAAAAAGAAACGAGAGTCGTTTTCAAGGAAAGATTTGGGATATTGAGAGACTTGTTTTACAGATCAAGGGTAGACTTTGGAGTTGGAATGAGGTCTATAAAGTTTTGGAGTTGAGAATCCCTTTCACCATGTGGTGCTCAAAGGGTTTCAATCTTTCCTTCTTGTTTTGATTGGCATCCCTGGTGCCTTGCTTTTTATCTTAATAAAATTTTAATTTTACCGATCAAAAAAAAAATAATAAATAAGTGCACTTTTATTTCAATTTATTAAATAATATACGAATTAATTAATATCCTCCAAAAAGACCAACAAAATCGCATAAAAGAAATTCTCCCCACTCTACCCCACTGTAAAAAAAATAAAAAATATATAGTATGTTCCAATACTAACATAAAAAAAGCATATATTACCGATAAAATATAGAAACAATCCACCCAAATGGCCATAATGAAGAATGAAAATCAAATTTTGTCCACCATTTGAAAAAACACAAATTTTGGCCATTTTTATTGATTTGGACGCTTTTGCCCTTAATGAGGCGGACTGGATAGGGTCAGACACGCGGGTCGCGTGCCGGGTCGGGTTAGGCACTTATGGCACTATTAGTGCCATAAGTGCCAAGATGGCACTTATGGCACTAATAGTGCCATAAGTGCCATAAGTGCACACTTCCCCCTAGGGTTTAGATATTCCATTTAGGGTTTAGATTATTCATTTGGGGTTTAGATGTTTCATTTAGGGTTTAGATTATCCATTTAGGGTTTAGATGTTCCATTTAGGGTTTAAATGATGTTGTTGTTTCTGTATTTGTGCTGATGACCATTTTACTTAGTTTTATTTTGAATTTCGTTGGCACTTATGGCACTAATAGTGCCATTAGTGCCAAAATGACTATTTTACTTGGTTTTATTTTGGATTTTCGATGGCACTTATGGCACTAATAGTGCCATAAGTGCCTAACCCGACCCGGCACGCGACCCGCGTGTCTGATCCTACCCAGTCCGCCTCATTAAGGGCAAAAGCGTCCAAATCAATAAAAATGGCCAAAATTTGTGTTTTTTCAATGTGTGGCCATAAATTGTGTTTTATGCTTCATTTTGGCTACTTCAAAATTTTACTCTAAAATATATTTAATGTACTTGAAAAGTAAAACATGCGACATCTCTACTACACGTTTTTTCGCCATTTCGTGAAGGATCATTATTTCATGAATCAAATAAATATAGCAATATTAGCATTACTTTAGCCGATTTTTTATTTGGCACATTAATTTTAAAATTTATATAAAAATACACAAAATTATAATTGTTGTAACTTTATCACAATTGAGATTTTCGTAAAAATTAAAATGAGCGTCGCAATTTCCGCGATTTATGCTATCGGGTTACCATATCAATCACTATAAAATTACAATAATTATTAATTTAATGTATTATTATACCAAAATTTGACCAGAATTATATTTTAACCATTAGATGAATGTACAACAAATTAAGAAAGGTAAAAATTAGTGCTCGTATACAAAACAAATGTAGGGAGAGATAAATATAAATATTGCAACATAACAATTATTTTAACTGTTTTACTACTATTTACCACATATAAATATTATAAATTGTGGTCCTACAAAGCAAAAACGACAAAATGGCCAATTTACTATAAGCAAGAAGACAATGAAAACACTTAGTATAAGCAGTCTTCTCTATATTTCAACGCAACCTTCCAATTTTCATACATTACTAAAATCTTACTATCCTCCAAAATTGAAATCTTAAAAAAACAGCATAAAAACATTCAACAGTCATTTGTGTTTTTGTTTGTCTACTGCAGGTATTTTTCGTACAAAGTTGTTTTTTGTGAAATATATTAAATTTATATACTACATGAGATCCAATGTAAATCAAACGAAATGGTAAAATTATCCAACAATGCATTAATTTTGACCAAATTTACGATTTTGAATCGTTTCAATAATGTCCATAATTTTTTTTTTTAAATTTTAATTACAAGAGGCATTCAAATATAATTAAATAAGCAATCCGCACACAGGCGGCCTCTACACCATACGACGGTGGAAAAATAATCCCAGGCAGGACCACTATCCACACAATCGCACGCAGACATAAATTGAACCCATGATCGCTCATAAAGGATTGTGAATAATATCTAAGCCCCGTTGACAATAATATCTATAACTTTTGATTTGTAGTAAATTATAAATAAATTTGTTATTTTTGTGTGTAGGCATTCTTTTATTAATTGTCGAGAAAAATAAAGGTGTCGACAAATTAAAAATAGAGATATTATTGATACGTATCAAATGTCGTGTAAAAAAATGCAAATTGAATAAAAAATCATACAGTAATTGATTATAAATGAAAAGATAACATTGTAGTAATTTGTTAATGATGTGATTTAATTAATAATTTAGCATTACAAGCCGGATATTGATGTGGATGATTGATTTTTTTTCAAAGATTATTGTAATGCAATTAATTAAAGGATTGTGAATAAATGCTAAGTAATAGGAGGTTACTAATTTAAAAATCGCCGTTCGAATTCAAATAGAAATATATTGATGGAAATTACATTGAAACGTAATTAATAATTATGATTAATCTATGACTATCAGTATTCATATTTATTGAAAAGTACTATCCATGAATATGCTTCTTTTAAACTGGTCGAATTTAAATTCCACTAACTTGTAAAGTACCACTATAATTTAAAATCCAGGATCATAACATACACAGTAAAAAAAATTCGTAACTGACTCTTTTTTTTTTTAAACCCAAAATAAATTTAGTATTTTGCACAGATGAAAATGACATTACTGCTAAAATAACATAAATACAATAAATTCCTATTCAGTAATTAAGAAATACTCCCTCCATCCCGCGAAGCGTGACCCACTTTCTTTTTTGGATTGTCCCACGAAGCTTGACATGTTTCTAAAAATGTCAAAAAATTTACCCTTTATTCACTTTTTCACCTACCACACTTAACACACAAAATACCAATTTCTTAATTCCCGTACCGAAAAGAAATGGGTCACACTTCATGGGACGGAGGGAGTAACCCTGCTGATCTTTTCAAAATGAAATAACACTGCTGATAAATAAATAAAGGGATTATAGCCAAAAAATACACGAACTTTGATAAAAGTTGCAATTTTCACCTGAACTTTCAAATTGGCCAAAATATACCTGAACTTATATTTTTTGTTGTAAATTTCACCTCGACGGAGTTCAATCATTGCAAGTTCAGGTGAAATTTACAACAAAAAATATAAGTTCAGGTATATTTTGGCTAATTTGAAAGTTCAGGTGAAAATTGCAATTTTTATCAAAATTCGTGTATTTTTTTGGCTATAATCCCATAAATAAAACTATATTGCAACTGTTATATTTTAGCCTAAATATAATTTCCGTCTGTTTCTTAAATTTTACTAACTCCATTAATATTAAATGCTCTCTCTCTGTCTCTCCCGTTTATATCGCCCCATCAGCACAATTGTCTCTCTCTCCTCTCCCTGAAAAAGTGCTCTCTCTCACTCACACACACACACGCAGGCACGCACTATTACCTACACTTTCCAACCTTTCCCTTGTTTCTTTTCTTTTATTTATATCTGTGTTTACAGTCTTTAATGGCTGCCCCACACATAAGTTTTTGGTTCCAATTTCTTAATAAGTGGGTGGGTGATTTTCCCTTGTGGCTCTCTCCCTTTTTGGTCGGTGTGGAATTTGATACTCTTCCACCCCAGCAATCTTAAACCCCTTCAGTTTTTCTTCAATTCAATTCACCCTCAAACTTTTCTGTGTTGGATATTTGTATATACCTGTCAAAGATAGGATTTTTGTTTCTGGCCTTTTGGGATTGTTAAAAAAAGAAAAGAAAAGAAAAGATTTTTAGTGGGGTTTTCTTGATTTTGCTCCCTTTTTATCGAATACTCTGATCTCCTTTGGTGTTTTCCATCTGGGGTTAATCCAGAATTTTGTGTGAAAATAATTTTTTTGATAGACTTTGATTTTGGTGTTGAGAACTGAGGCTGTTTGATGAATTGCCTCAGTGAATTGGTTTTTCCCAATCTCGTTTATAGAGGCAAAATCTTTGTTTGGTTGAGTGAGCAGTCGTGTGAATTTGTCATCATCTAACCTCGAAGGCAAGGTTTGATCAAATCTTTGAAGAGGCTGTAAGATTCCTGAATATAAAAAAAATTGCAATTTTTGTTTCTGGATAGCAGCATTTCAGGCAATAATTGTCGTTGAAGGGAAGACCACATTGCCATTAGCATAACCAATTTTCACTTTTCCAAGCTTGCTGGTAGAGAGAGAAGATAACAAAGAGAGAGAGAGAAAGAGAGAAGAAAAAAGTTGATTCCTTACCAACCAGAGAGGACTACAGTGATTTGGGGTTTTAGTCTTAAATCAGACAGCAGCTGTTTTCATAGATTCTGCCGAATCAACATTGGGCTGCATGTTTATAGCATGTTTCAGGTAATAAATCCTAATGTTGTACCTTTTTTTCCTAATGGATTCCATTTTTTAGTTATCATTTCTATTTGTTATCTATCCATTCTTACCTTAATTTGCTTGTTTGGTTTTTACCATCAAAATTTAGTGAATCTTGATTAGATGCTGAGAAATTGTTCTTGAAAACACCTCTCCCTTCTTATTCTCCTTGTCTAAACACTCAGTAGGCTTGAAGTGCATTTTGGAGATTGCATGTGTTTCTCATTTTTCAAAGTTATGTTATATGGTAAAATCTAAATTAACCTATGATTGAATCATGAAGCATAGTGGATTCTTGGAGTTTATATGTTTTACTCTATGCAATTCCAATTTACTATTTCAAAGCCTTCTCATTTAAACATTATGTTTCAACTGTTTAAGTGAATATTTTGAGGGCTTAGTTACCATCAGTCTAGTTTCTATCTCAACTGAGCATATCGTGTGTTCAGGAATATGCTAGGTGCTTGATCTTATTCTTTAGCAATTAGCAGTGAAGCTTTTTCGGTTTTGTTTTTGACTAATAAATTGATTTCCTATCGGCTAAACTTGCAGTGAGAGGAGGATAACTCGATGAATGTGAAGTAGTGAGAGCTAGAGGTAATTCATTATGGCAAAGAAATCACAGAAGCGCCTTTTGAGGCATGAAAGAGGTCAGGCAGGTTGTATGTCGGGTTTAATTAGCATATTTCACTTCCGCCATGGGAGATCCACCAAACGTTTGCTTTCAGATAGAAGCCGTGTGAACAAGCAAGTAGTCGGTAAGAGCTGCTAATAGAATTGTTTATACATGGCAGCTTGATGTTTCATAAACCAATTTTTTGGATTTATGGTAATTTTTAACTTGTTAATGGATTTCTAGGCGGTGAATATTCAGGCAACCAAACTGTTATACTTGATCCGACTGAAAAATGCGAAAGCATCAAGGTATGTGGCTCGGTCTGATGTCTGGTTTGTAATTTGGTGGTTTGTTTTTTATCGTAGTAATAGTCCGTAATGAATCAGGTCGCTGAAGAAAGTAATATGTCTATGCTTGATGCTGCTAAAACGAGCGTGAAGGAACTCATGGAAGAGGAGATGTATAATGAGCAGGGCTCTGGAAACCCTAAAGGTTCTGCTACGGGTTTGGAACATAGTAACTCAAATAACGGAAATCATCTCAAAAAACGTCAAAAGAAAAGAAGCAGAAGCCGCATCAAGTCTAGTGATCTGGATGTCACTGAGCTGGGCAAGTCCGAGCAGCTGAGGCCCGAGAATTGTAACCAGGGACAAGAGCAAAGGCCTTTAGATAATCTCGATCTGGAAATGATAATGGAAGAGTTGGCGCAGTTCAACCAGAGAAACGTGAATGGCTCGAAGAATGAACTTCATGGTGATCTTGATATACCGTCTGGTCAGACTGTTAATGTTGTTGAAGAAAAGTTGGTTGCAGCCGTAATACTGCTTGCAGAGCAACGGCTGAACTGCAGTAAGCATTTCGGAGAAGATGGGAATGATTGTTGCTCGAAAGAGTTCATGGATGCATTGAAAACATTGAGTTTAAATAAGGGTTTGCTGTTAAAGCTACTAAAGGATCCAAACTCGAAACTGGTTAAACATGTGCAGAATTTAGAGGTTGCTCGGTTAGGCAGAGACACAATAACCAATTCGTTGCCAGCATCCAGTTTGTCTGAGGATAAGCCGGGGAAATTAAAATGTGATGAATCCAGTAGCCGTAAACAGAGAAATTTCTTCCGAAGACGGACCAAGTCACTGGAAAGCTACCCTGTGGCAGAGGATAAAGATCTTCAGATTCATAATAAAATTGTCATACTGAAACCCGGGCAAGCAGGGGCACAGAGCCCTCAAATCGATGCTAGAGTTAGCAGCCTTCGTTTGCAGTCCCCCAACATGGACGATGATAAGGTGCAGAACGATAGAAGTACATCTCAGTTCTCTTTTACAGAAATAAAAAGGAAGCTCAGGCATGCAATTGGGAAGGAACGACAAGGCGTCTCTCCCGATAGATTTAATCTCAAATATAGTCCAAAGCACCAAAATAGCAATAATGGAGACAAAGGCAATACCGGAGAAAATATTTGCTGGAGCTCTCCTAATAGGAACCATTTCTATACTGAAAGGTTTTTAACATCTTCTCCTAGCTTTAAGAAGGGTGAACCTGTTGGAAAGTTGAAGGATGGGGGTTCAGTGGCCGTGAATGAAACCAGTCAATATTCAAGACTAGGGGGATCTAACATCTATGTCGAGGCTAAAAAGCATCTCTCGGAGATGCTGAATAATGGAGGTGAAACCCCGGAGTCAGTAACTCGGCAGTTGCCAAAGTCCCTTGGTAGAATCCTCTCTCTTCCTGAGTATAATAATGGTACCCCTTGCTGCAGCCCTAGAAAATACGGTGATGATATCTTCGTAACAACTCAGATCAAATTGTCTCCCCGTGCCATAATTAGGAATGATGTGAGTGGTCTTTTGCAAGAAAACCCTAACAATCATCCGAGCCCGAGAAAGCAACATTTGGAGAGTCAACCAGATGTCTCTAGTAGCAACTGTGAAGACAAGATACAGTCTCTGGATGCGAGTGATAAAATCACACTCAGAGATGATCAAGAACATTTCATTGAAATTCAATCTGTTGCCGAAGAAACTTTTGATCCTGAAGGTAAATAAATCCCATCTATTTTGTGGAACATAGATTTGGATGTGTTTAACTTTTTGATCACACTGAAGAAATTGTT